>NC_133324.1:926116606-926454106 GCF_042186555.1 Aquarana catesbeiana | reverse complement strand
GGCAGGTCGGCTCTCCTGCGCAAACCGCTATAGGCGTACATCGGTGTTTGCACAGGAGATAGCGGGCGCGTGAGAGCGCCCGCCGCGAGAGCGTGCCCGCGGGTCCTGTGGACTCGATGTCCGCCGAAGACCAGCGATCGCGGTGTCCAAGGACAGAACAGTAAACAAGGCGATTCCCCGTTCTGCCAGATGACATGTCAGAGATCTTCTGTTCCCAGTGATCGGGAACAGCGATCTGTCATGTCCCAGGAAGCCCATCCCCCCCTACAGTTAGAACACACCCAGGGAACACACTTAACCCCTTGATCACCCCCTAGTGTTAATGTTAACTCCTTTCCCTGCCAGTGACATTTATACCTTGATCAGTGCATTTTTATAGCACTGATCAATGTAATATTGTCACTGCTCCCCAGAAAGTGTCATTTGGGGTCAGATTTGTCCGCCGCAATGTCGCAGTCCTGCTAAAAATCGCAGATCGCCGCCATGACCAGTAAAAACAATAAAAATAAAATAAAAGTCCCTACATCTATCCCCTATTTTGTAGGCACGATAACTTTCGCGCAAACCAAATCAATATACGCCTTTATGCGTTTTTTTTTTTTTTTTACCAAAAATATGTAGAATATATGTTGGCGTAAACTGATGAATAAACTTGTTTTATATATATATATATATTTTTTTTTTTTAGGGTGGATTTGATTTAAATCACTAGTAAGAAAAAAGCTCGATTTAAATCATCATTTTTAAAGAGCAAATGTCATCTCTGTCCTGCATTGGCTCCTCCTCTGACCCGCTTGTTGACTCACCGACAGTCCCATTCACTTTAATGGGATGGCTGGTGATGTGGAGGTGACACAACAAGGTGAGGGGCGTGGCGGCAGCAGGTGGGTGGATGCCCGCTAACGGGCGCTGTCATGATGGATCTGAAATGACAGGTGCTCTTTAAATGTAAGGACTCACTTGCTGGTAGTTAGAATCTTTAATATTTGCAAACAAAATGAAGGTTTCCTATTGTAGAATAATAAGCTGTCAGGTTAGTAAAACAGCGATATCAGAACCGATTCAATCATCCAGTTTGTAGTGTACATAGATTTGCAAAACAATGGGAATAAAGGAATATTCCTGAACTTTGTTTTATCTCATGGTTACTGTGAAATTGTGTGAATGCATCAATGCAGTGCATGTTATCTCAGCTTGCAGAGCTTGGATTCATTGAATGAGTTTACCAAAAATTTAAATATTGCAGAATATACAGCCTCATGCTACATAACTGAGCTCCATTTCATGCTGAATAAACTAAATTTATTAATGTATCTTAAATAGAAAACTATCTTTAGATAGATTTTTACTCCAAAAGCATTTTAATAAAATAAAAATTGATTTAAAATTTTAAAAATTCCGATTTAAATTAAAAAAAAAAAATCGGATTTTTTGAAAAAAAAATCATTGATTTATATCCACCCTGGTTTTTTTTTTTTTTGGATATGAGAAAAATAATTTTAAAAAATTGCTCTAAGATAAATAATTAATAATAAAAATTAATTAATAAAAATTGAAATTTAAGAAAAGTTATTCCAAAAACTGTGATCCCTCAGAAGCTGCAATTCTCATGTAGAGACATGTTTATGCACTTTTTAGTTTTTGGGGAGTTTTTGGTTTCTTATTATATTACTCATTAATTGTGTACTATTAGATGTACTCATGAGATCCGTCTGATTTTTGGTCAATAATTTATGGATAGCGCGATTCTAATTTTCCAAACCTTTTTACTTTTTTTGGGATATGTATTATAGCAGAAAGTAAAAAAAATATTGTTTTTTTTTTTTCAAAATTGTCGTTCTTTTTTTGTTTATAGCGCAAAAAATAAAAACCGCAGAGGTGATCAAATACCACCAAAAGAAAGCTCTATTTGTGGGGGAAAAAGAAAAAAAGGACGTCAATTTTGTTTGGGTGCAATGTCACACGACCGCGCAATTGTCAGTTAAAACGACACAGTGCCGTATCGCAAAAAATGGCCTGGTCATAAAGGGGTAAATCTTCTGGAGGTCAAGTGATTAATCATTTACTGGGTATGCTGCTTCTTATCTCCTGGCCTGTGTTCCAGTGTAAGTTGGTGCCCTGATCACTGCCCCAGGTTTCCTGTTTCAGGGTGTCTTCCTTTGTCTTGCAGCATCCAATGGAGCCAGCCTTGAATGTAGAGACTAGAACTGTGTCTGCCTACACTGTGTGTATCAATAGAAACATACAGCCCTGTAACCTAGGGTGGCAAGGCACTCCCCTGCTTCTCCCTTCTCCAAACTAACAGACTGACTTGGAGACGGTGCCGTCCACTGTTAACTCCTTCCTGTGAACACTGGAAATTCAGGGAAGCAGCGCTGAAAGAGCAGCAGAAAGTTGTAAATGGCAAGTGCTGGGGTAAAAATTTTAACAAATACTGGGGAATGTTTATTTTATTCTGCATAATGTTTTAACCAAAACTGGACCCTGCATTTCCTATAACTGGTCTCCTACAGTACACAGAACTGCAATTATTTTAGTAAATATAAACTGATAAATACCTTTTCTCATCAGCAGTATATAGCAGTCTTGTGACTTCTATCAGTGTCTGGTTAAAGCTTGTAGGAGGAGTTTTCATTCTCTTCTGACTGTCCTATGAGGCTGCAGGAGACCCCTGACCCTCTGTCTGGACAGTGCTGATTGGCCCCATGCTGATCACATGCACCCTCCCAAGAAAAAAATAACTCTAGCAATACACACCAAACTGAGCATGTGCAGAGTGTCCCCAATGCTCTGTTCTATCAGATAGAGTGGGGACTGTGGAAGAAGGGGAGGTTCAGAGAAGACAGGATCAAAACGGCTTGTTACACAATGCAGAGGATTAACCCCTTAGTTTCCATAGTGAGTACAACATGCATGCTTTACTGTTTATACAGACTGATTTTACTGTTGTGGGTTTAGTAACACTTTAATATTAAACACTTCAATACCACACCACTGCCGAAAAAACAGCTACAGCACGGCTCTCTAGTTCTGGGGGGGGCGGGGCATCCATGGACGTCCTCCCAGAACACGCCCGGAACGTTCATTGGGCGCGCTTTGTGACCACTGTGTCTTTTGGACACAGCTGATCACAGATCAATTTAAAAGGCCAAACACAGTGGCCCTTTACCATGCGAGCAGCCGTGTCCAATCACAGCTCATCACATGTAAAACAAACTTGCCGGTTATCGGCATTCCTTTCCTCACATAGTGACAGCGCATGAGGAAAGGAGAGCCGACAACTGGCAAGGCTGACAGAGCACATTTACACTGATTATCAGTGCCCTTATTATCAGTGAGGCCCCATCAGTGCCCACCTATCAGTGCCAACCTATCAGTACCCAGTTCCAATCAGTGCCCATCAGTTCCAATCAGTGCCCACCTATCAGTGCCGCCTGTCAGTGCCGCCTGTCAGTGCCGCCTGTCAGTGCCGCCTGTCAGTGCCCATTAGTTCCAATCAGTGCCCACCTATCAGTGCCAATCAGTGCCAATCAGTGCCCACCTATCAGTGCCCAGTTCCAATCAGTGCCTATCAGTGCCCATCAGTGCCCACCTATCATTGCCCATCAGTTCCAAACAGTGCCCACCTATCAGTGCCGCCTATCAGTGCCACCTATCAGTGCCCATCAGTTCCAATCAGTGCCCACCTATCAGTGCCCATCTGTTCCAATCAGTGCCCACCTATCATTGCCCATCAGTTCCAATCAGTGCCCACCTATCAGTGCCAATCAGTGCCCACCTATTAGTACCCAGTTCCAATCAGTGTCCACCTATCAGTGCCCATCAGTTCCAATCAGTGCCCATCAGTTCCAATCAGTGCCCAACTATCAGTGCCACCTATCAGTGCCCATCAGTTCCAATCAGTGCCCACCTATCAGTGCCCATCAGTTCCAATCAGTGCCCATCAGTTCCAATCAGTGCCCACCTATCAGTGCCCTTATTATCAGTGAGGCCCCATCAGTGCCCACCTATCAGTGCCAATCAGTGCCCACCTATCAGTGCCAATCAGTGCCCACCTATCAGTGCCAATCAGTGCCAACCTATCAGTGCCCAGTTCCAATCAGTGCCCATCAGTTCCAATCAGTGCCCACCTATCAGTGCCGCCTGTCAGTGCCGCCTGTCAGTGCCGCCTGTCAGTGCCCATCAGTTCCAATCAGTGCCCACCTATCAGTGCCAATCAGTGCCCACCTATCAGTGCCCAGTTCCAATCAGTGCCTATCATTGCCCATCAGTTCCAAACAGTGCCCACCTATCAGTGCCGCCTATCAGTGCCACCTATCAGTGCCCATCTGTTCCAATCAGTGCCCACCTATCATTGCCCATCAGTTCCAATCAGTGCCCACCTATCAGTGCCAATCAGTGCCCACCTATTAGTACCCAGTTCCAATCAGTGTCCAATTATCAGTGCCCATCAGTTCCAATCAGTGCCCACCTATCAGTGCCACCTATCAGTGCCCATCAGTTCCAATCAGTGCCCACCTATCAGTGCCCATCAGTTCCAATCAGTGCTCATCAGTTCCAATCAGTGCCCACCTATCATTGCCCATCAGTTCCAATCAGTGCCCACCTATCAGTGCCCACCAGTTCCAATCAGTGCCCACCTATCAGTGCCCATCAGTTCCAATCAGTGCCCACCAGTTTCAATCAGTGCCCATCAGTTCCAATCAGTGCCCACCTATCAGTGCCCACCTATCAGTGCCCATCAGTTCCAATCAGGGCCCACCTATCAGTGCCCATCAGTGCCCATCTGTTCCAATCAGTGTCCACCTATCATTGCCCATCAGTTCCAATCAGTGCCCACCTATCAGTGCCCATCAGTTCCAATCAGTGGCCACTTATTAGTGCCAATCAGTGCCCACCTATCAGTGCACATCAGTTCCAATCAGTGCCCACCTAACAGTGCCCATCAGTTCCAATCAGTGCCCACCTATCAGTGCACATCAGTTCCAATCAGTGCCCACCTAACAGTGCCCATCAGTTCCAATCGGTGTCCACCTATCAGTGCCCATCAGTTCCAATCAGTGCCCACCTATCAGTGCCCATCAGTTTCAATCATTGCCCATCAGTTCCAAACAGTTCCCACCTATCAGTGCCCATCAGTGCCCACCTATCAGTGCCGCCTATCATTGCCACCTATCAGTGCCCATCAGTTCCAATCAGTGCCCACCTATCAGTGCCCATCAGTTCCAATCAGTGCCTACCTATCATTGCCTATCAGTGCCCACCTATCAGTGCCCACCAGTTCCAATCAGTGCCCACCAGTTCCAATCAGTGCCCACCTATCAGTGCCCATCAGTTCCAAACAGTGCCCACCTATCAGTGCCCACCTATCAGTGCCACCTATCAGTGCTCATCAGTTCCAATCAGTGCCCACCTATCAGTGCCCATCAGTTCCAATCCATGCCCATCTGTTCCAATCAGTGCCCATCAGTTCCAATCAGTGCCCACCTATCAGTGCCAATCAGTGCCCACCTATCAGTACCCAGTTCCAATCAGTGCCCACCTATCAGTGCCAATCAGTGCCCACCTATCAGTGCCCAGTTCCAATCAGTGCCCACCTATCAGTGCCCATCAGTTCCAATCAGTGCCCACCTATCAGTTCCAATCAGTGCCCATCAGTTCCAAACAGTGCCCACCTATCAGTGCCCACCTATCAGTGCCGCCTATCAGTGCCCATCAGTTCCAATCAGTGCCCACCTATCAGTGCCCATCAGTTCCAATCAGTGCCCATCAGTTCCAATCAGTGCCCACCTATCAGTGCCCATCAGTTCCAATCAGTGCACTGATCAGAAATACTGCTTTAGGCCAGGTTCACACCACACGTGGTGGGACTGCGCTAGTTGGCAATTCCAGTGCACTCCCACTGTATGGACAAGGCAAAATGACTTGTGTACTATGTGCCCAGTTCACACCACAGCGGCAGCACGGTGTGAGGCAATCCACCGCCTGGCATGTCTGTGTGACATCTCACTGGGTGTTCGGTGCGCCCCCCTGTGCCTTTAAGGTGTGGTGGGCGCCCTCCAGGCTCACCTGCCCTCTGCCTATCCATTATAATGAATGTGCTCCTACTGCAGAGGCTCTCAGAATTTAGTGTTAGGACTACAGAGAATACTGAGGGGGGGGCATGAAGTGGCTCTGCAGCATATCCATGTATTTGCAAATGTGTGCAAACCAAACCCCTGTTTTTAATGTGAACTGTTAGACAGGATAATCCGGTGAGTTGCAGGCTGGTCGGTAGGTTTATTTATTTATTTATTTATTTCAGGTACTTATATAGCGCCGTCAATTTACGCAGCACTTTACATATATATATATATTATACATTCACATCAGTCCCTATACCCTCAAGGAGCTTACAATCTAAGGTCCCTAACTCACATTCATACCTATACTAGGGCCAATTTAGACAGGATCCAATTAACCTACCAGCATGTCTTTGGAGTGTGGGAGAAAACCGGAGTACCCGGAGGAAACCCACGCAGACACAGGGAGAACATGCAAACTCCAGGCAGGTAGTGTCGTGGTCGGGATTCGAACCAGCGACCCTTCTTACTGCTAGGCGAGAGTGCTATCCACTGCACCACTGTGCCGCCCCTTGAGTTTGGTTTTGTTTTGCATGCATCGCCCTTCCATGAGGTCCTTGATGCAAAGGCCAGTTATAGGTGGGGGGCAGTGGCAATTTGTTTGTGACATCTCAATAAAGTTTGTTTAGCAAAAAAAAAAAGGAAACAGTGCAATGCGCTGGTCTCAACGTCACTGCTCCGTACACCAGCCGCTGCATTACTATGCACTGACCTGTGTAGCAGTGGCGGCACGTCCATTAGGGGCGCAGCCCCCCAATTCTATGCGCCCGGCCCCTAATCTACATGCAGGGCGCCAGGAGCATGGAGTTCAATGGGGTTTTTTGGTTTTTGAAGCACATGATTAGAGCCTGAGGCTCTAATTGGCTTAAAAAAGGGTGGGTTCGAGGCGCAGAGCATTGCGCCCTGAGCCCACCCAGTTGTGTGAGGATAGCGAATTAATATTCACTGTTGTCTTCCTGATGATTCTCCTCCCGGTCAATTAGGAAGCGGGTCCTGAGACCCGATTGGCCAGGGAGTCTTAGGACTCTTCCTTCCCCCTGCCTCCTAAATGTAAGGACTCTGATCGCCACCTTCCCATCTGCCTCCCATGGGAGGGGGGGGGATGAGAAGGGTCGATCGCTGCATTCCCTTCCACCTCCTCCCATGCTGGGGGGGTGAGGAGGGTCGATCGAGGAGGGGTGAGGAGGGTCGATCCTGTCCGTCACACGCGGGGGTGGGTGAGGTAGAGTGCCACCTTAGCGTCCGCCTCCCACCGGGTGGGGGGGGGTGAGGAGGGTCGATCGCCACATTCCTATCCGTCACCCGCGGGGGGTGGGGGGGTAGATTGCCGCTTTCCCGTCCTTTTTCCCCTGGGGGAGGGGGGGCTAGTTTGCTGCCCCCCAGCCCCCCCCCCCAAAGTATTGAGCACAGTCCACCACTGCTGTTAGGCTGATCTGTAAAAAAATGACAACCAAAAAGGTTGTGAGAATAGAAGAGAACGCACCGTATTTTTATTCTCTTAACAGACAAACGAAACAAAAGCAAATATAAACATATTTGTAAAGTAAATACAATATATCAATATGTTCTCTCTGCTCCCAGGATATACACAGAGCTCTCTGCCACCCACCCCTCCGATTCCTCACTGATCCTGGATACACCGTCTCTCTTTTTTTGCAGGCTGAGGGGTGTATGTAACCACTTCAATACCGGGCACTTTTACCCCCTTCTGCTCAGGCCAATTTTCTGAATTTTAGCGCTGTCGCACTTTGAATGACAATTGCGCAGTCATGCAACACTGTACCAAAATGACATTTGTATAATTTTTGACATTTGTTCTAAAATTTTGTAAATCAGTAATTTTTCTCCTTCACTGACGGGCACTGATGAGTCGGCACTGATGGGGCAGCACTGACGGACACCGATGAAGCGGCACTGACAGATAGTAATGAGGCAGCACTGACGGACACCGTTGAGGCAGCACGGACGGCGCGCGCTGGCTGTGATCACGTCTGGTTAGGATATCACAACCACTTTTCCGCCGTCATTCTGCTATATGGCGGGCGGCAAGTGGTTAATGTCATGTGACGGTGGCACTAATATGCAGCACTGATGAGGCGTGGACTCTGTCTGTAGTTTTTTTATTTTATTATTTTTTTACAATTTCATTTTTTACATTTTTCTTAATAATATTTCTTACAATTTATATATATTTCTTTTTTTATTTTACAATGTTTTCTTATATTTTGGGGGGGAGTGGACAGTGTCAGTGTTTTATTTTTTTTATTTTATTTGTTATTTTTACAATTTTACTTTTAAATATTCATGTATTACAATTTTTCCTTTTTTTTTAAATCAACCCTGTTGGGGGGCCTTTGGTGAGGGATCAGGGGTCTAAACAGATACTCCCCCACCCCCCACTGCCACACCGATCGTTCCTGACTGTCCAAGTATTGGATTAGGCAAGTACTCGTGCAAATGCTCGGTATCGGTGCAATCCTAGTGAAAATGAATACTGAAAATCCCATTGCAAAGTGTCCATGCATGGAAGTGTCATGCGATGTACAACACAAATGTGGGAAACGATCAGAATTCCTCTGTGGACTGTGGAGCTCCACCACCAATATTACGCCGCTGTCACAATGCGCAAAAAAAAAAAAGAAAAGAAAAAAGAAGCTTGTCACCCAACAGAAGCTCACGATCCTTTTTAGTGGTGGTAGAGCAGCACTGTGTTTTTAGATGCCATTGAAATGAATGGTATCTGAAATACACGCTGTGCTGATTTGTCATTTTAGCAGAGCCTTTTGAAATCAGGTGTGACTGCAGCCTGGAAGTAATTACTTATTCCTATTCTAAGATCATAAAATGCCATCTAGTGGCAATAATGCTGTATTATCCTGATTGCAGATATCCTAATGCAGTCATAGATGATGGAGAATGAAATAATCACCGATGGTGAGAGCCCCGCACCCACATTCACAGGGGATGGAGGAGCCCACACTGCATGATGCAGTGAGAAACTTTAACAAAACACCCACCTAATCTCAGCCAGGCACACATGCACACAGATCCCCTCCTCTAGCCAGGCGCGTGTGCGCACATCTCCCAGCCAGGCGTGTGTGCGCGCAGATCCCCTCCTCCAGCCAGGCGCGTGTGTGCGCAGATCCCCTCCTCCAGCCAGGCGTGTGTGCGCATCTCCCAGCCAGGCGCGTGTGCGCGCAGATCCCCTTTTCCAGCCAGGCGCGTGTGTGCGCATCTCCCAGCCAGGCGCGTGTGCGCGCAGATCCCCTTTTCCAGCCAGGCGCGTGTGCGCACAGATCCCCTCCTCCAGCCAGGCGCGTGTGCGCACATCTCCCAGCCAGGCGTGTGTTCGCGCAGATCCCCTCCTCCTGCCAGGTGCGTGTGCGCAGATCCCCTCCTCCAGCCAGGCGTGTGTGCGCATCTCCCAGCCAGGCGCATGTGCGCGCAGATCCCCTCCTCCAGCCAGGCGTGTGTGCGCGCAGATCCCCTCCTCCTGCCAGGTGCGTGTGTGCGCAGATCCCCTCCTCCAGCCAGGCGCGTGTGTGCGCATCTCCCAGCCAGGCGCGTGTGTGCGCAGATCCCCTTTTCCAGCCAGGCGCGTGTGTGCGCATCTCCCAGCCAGGCGCGTGTGCGCACAGATCCCCTCCTCCAGCCAGGCGCGTGTGCGCACATCTCCCAGCCAGGCGTGTGTTCGCGCAGATCCCCTCCTCCTGCCAGGTGCGTGTGCGCAGATCCCCTCCTCCAGCCAGGCGCGTGTGTGCGCATCTCCCAGCCAGGCGCATGTGCGCGCAGATCCCCTTTTCCAGCCAGGCGCGTGTGTGCGCATCTCCCAGCCAGGCGTGTGTGCGCGCAGATCCCCTCCTCCTGCCAGGTGCGTGTGCGCACATCTCCCAGCCAGGCGCGTGTGCGTGCAGATCCCCTCCTCCAGCCAGGCGCGTGTGTGCTCAGATCCCCTCCTCCAGCCAGGCGTGTGTGCGCATCTCCCAGCCAGGCGCGTGTGCGCGCAGATCCCCTCCTCCAGCCAGGCGTGTGTGCGCGCAGATCCCCTCCTCCTGCCAGGTGCGTGTGTGCGCAGATCCCCTCCTCCAGCCAGGCGCGTGTGTGCGCATCTCCCAGCCAGGCGCGTGTGTGCGCAGATCCCCTTTTCCAGCCAGGCGCGTGTGTGCGCATCTCCCAGCCAGGCGTGTGTGCGCGCAGATCCCCTCCTCCTGCCAGGTGCGTGTGCGCACATCTCCCAGCCAGGCGCGTGTGCGTGCAGATCCCCTCCTCCAGCCAGGCGCGTGTGTGCTCAGATCCCCTCCTCCAGCCAGGCGTGTGTGCGCATCTCCCAGCCAGGCGCGTGTGCGCGCAGATCCCCTCCTGCAGCCAGGCGTGTGTGCGCGCAGATCCCCTCCTCCTGCCAGGTGCGTGTGTGCGCAGATCCCCTCCTCCAGCCAGGCACGTGTGTGCGCATCTCCCAGCCAGGCGCGTGTGTGCGCAGATCCCCTTTTCCAGCCAGGCGCGTGTGTGCGCATCTCCCAGCCAGGCGTGTGTGCGCGCAGATATCCTCCTCCTGCCAGGTGCGTGTGCGCACATCTCCCAGCCAGGCGCGTGTGCGTGCAGATCCCCTCCTCCAGCCAGGCGCATGTGCGCACATCTCCCAGCCAGGCGTGTGTGCGCGCAGATCCCCTCCTCCTGCCAGGTGCGTGTGCGCGCAGATCCCCTCCTCCAGCCAGGCGCGAGTGTGCGCAGATCCCCTCCTCCAGCCAGGCGCGTGTGCGCGCAGATCCCCTTTTCCAGCCAGGCGCGTGTGTGCGCATCTCCCAGCCAGGCGTGTGTGCGCGCAGATCCCCTCCTCCTGCCAGGTGCGTGTGCGCACATCTCCCAGCCAGGCGCGTGTGCGTGCAGATCCCCTCCTCCAGCCAGGCGCGTGTGTGCTCAGATCCCCTCCTCCAGCCAGGCGTGTGTGCGCATCTCCCAGCCAGGCGCGTGTGCGCGCAGATCCCCTCCTCCAGCCAGGCGCGTGTGCGCACATCTACCAGCCAGGCGTGTGTGCGCGCAGATATCCTCCTCCTGCCAGGTGCGTGTGCGCAGATCCCCTCCTCCAGCCAGGCGCGTGTGTGCGCATCTCCCAGCCAGGCGCATGTGCGCGCAGATCCCCTTTTCCAGCCAGGCGCGTGTGTGCGCATCTCCCAGCCAGGCGTGTGTGCGCGCAGATCCCCTCCTCCTGCCAGGTGCGTGTGCGCACATCTCCCAGCCAGGCGCGTGTGCGTGCAGATCCCCTCCTCCAGCCAGGCGCGTGTGTGCTCAGATCCCCTCCTCCAGCCAGGCGTGTGTGCGCATCTCCCAGCCAGGCGCGTGTGCGCGCAGATCCCCTCCTCCAGCCAGGCGTGTGTGCGCGCAGATCCCCTCCTCCTGCCAGGTGCGTGTGTGCGCAGATCCCCTCCTCCAGCCAGGCGCGTGTGTGCGCATCTCCCAGCCAGGCGCGTGTGTGCGCAGATCCCCTTTTCCAGCCAGGCGCGTGTGTGCGCATCTCCCAGCCAGGCGTGTGTGCGCGCAGATCCCCTCCTCCAGCCAGGCGTGTGTGCGCATCTCCCAGCCAGGCGCGTGTGCGCGCAGATCCCCTCCTGCAGCCAGGCGTGTGTGCGCGCAGATCCCCTCCTCCTGCCAGGTGCGTGTGTGCGCAGATCCCCTCCTCCAGCCAGGCACGTGTGTGCGCATCTCCCAGCCAGGCGCGTGTGTGCGCAGATCCCCTTTTCCAGCCAGGCGCGTGTGTGCGCATCTCCCAGCCAGGCGTGTGTGCGCGCAGATATCCTCCTCCTGCCAGGTGCGTGTGCGCACATCTCCCAGCCAGGCGCGTGTGCGTGCAGATCCCCTCCTCCAGCCAGGCGCATGTGCGCACATCTCCCAGCCAGGCGTGTGTGCGCGCAGATCCCCTCCTCCTGCCAGGTGCGTGTGCGCGCAGATCCCCTCCTCCAGCCAGGCGCGAGTGTGCGCAGATCCCCTCCTCCAGCCAGGCGCGTGTGCGCGCAGATCCCCTTTTCCAGCCAGGCGCGTGTGTGCGCATCTCCCAGCCAGGCGTGTGTGCGCGCAGATCCCCTCCTCCTGCCAGGTGCGTGTGCGCACATCTCCCAGCCAGGCGCGTGTGCGTGCAGATCCCCTCCTCCAGCCAGGCGCGTGTGTGCTCAGATCCCCTCCTCCAGCCAGGCGTGTGTGCGCATCTCCCAGCCAGGCGCGTGTGCGCGCAGATCCCCTCCTGCAGCCAGGCGTGTGTGCGCGCAGATCCCCTCCTCCTGCCAGGTGCGTGTGTGCGCAGATCCCCTCCTCCAGCCAGGCACGTGTGTGCGCATCTCCCAGCCAGGCGCGTGTGTGCGCAGATCCCCTTTTCCAGCCAGGCGCGTGTGTGCGCATCTCCCAGCCAGGCGTGTGTGCGCGCAGATATCCTCCTCCTGCCAGGTGCGTGTGCGCACATCTCCCAGCCAGGCGCGTGTGCGTGCAGATCCCCTCCTCCAGCCAGGCGCATGTGCGCACATCTCCCAGCCAGGCGTGTGTGCGCGCAGATCCCCTCCTCCTGCCAGGTGCGTGTGCGCGCAGATCCCCTCCTCCAGCCAGGCGCGAGTGTGCGCAGATCCCCTCCTCCAGCCAGGCGCGTGTGCGCGCAGATCCCCTTTTCCAGCCAGGCGCGTGTGTGCGCATCTCCCAGCCAGGCGTGTGTGCGCGCAGATCCCCTCCTCCTGCCAGGTGCGTGTGCGCACATCTCCCAGCCAGGCGCGTGTGCGTGCAGATCCCCTCCTCCAGCCAGGCGCGTGTGTGCTCAGATCCCCTCCTCCAGCCAGGCGTGTGTGCGCATCTCCCAGCCAGGCGCGTGTGCGCGCAGATCCCCTCCTCCAGCCAGGCGCGTGTGCGCACATCTACCAGCCAGGCGTGTGTGCGCGCAGATATCCTCCTCCTGCCAGGTGCGTGTGCGCAGATCCCCTCCTCCAGCCAGGCGCGTGTGTGCGCATCTCCCAGCCAGGCGCATGTGCGCGCAGATCCCCTTTTCCAGCCAGGCGCGTGTGTGCGCATCTCCCAGCCAGGCGTGTGTGCGCGCAGATCCCCTCCTCCTGCCAGGTGCGTGTGCGCACATCTCCCAGCCAGGCGCGTGTGCGCGCAGATCCCCTCCTCCTGCCAGGTGCGTGTGCGCACATCTCCCAGCCAGGCGCGTGTGCGTGCAGATCCCCTCCTCCAGCCAGGCGCGTGTGTGCTCAGATCCCCTCCTCCAGCCAGGCGTGTGTGCGCATCTCCCAGCCAGGCGCGTGTGCGCGCAGATCCCCTCCTGCAGCCAGGCGTGTGTGCGCGCAGATCCCCTCCTCCTGCCAGGTGCGTGTGTGCGCAGATCCCCTCCTCCAGCCAGGCACGTGTGTGCGCATCTCCCAGCCAGGCGCGTGTGTGCGCAGATCCCCTTTTCCAGCCAGGCGCGTGTGTGCGCATCTCCCAGCCAGGCGTGTGTGCGCGCAGATATCCTCCTCCTGCCAGGTGCGTGTGCGCACATCTCCCAGCCAGGCGCGTGTGCGTGCAGATCCCCTCCTCCAGCCAGGCGCATGTGCGCACATCTCCCAGCCAGGCGTGTGTGCGCGCAGATCCCCTCCTCCTGCCAGGTGCGTGTGCGCGCAGATCCCCTCCTCCAGCCAGGCGCGAGTGTGCGCAGATCCCCTCCTCCAGCCAGGCGCGTGTGCGCGCAGATCCCCTTTTCCAGCCAGGCGCGTGTGTGCGCATCTCCCAGCCAGGCGTGTGTGCGCGCAGATCCCCTCCTCCTGCCAGGTGCGTGTGCGCACATCTCCCAGCCAGGCGCGTGTGTGTGCAGATCCCCTCCTCCAGCCAGGCGCGTGTGTGCTCAGATCCCCTCCTCCAGCCAGGCGTGTGTGCGCATCTCCCAGCCAGGCGCGTGTGCGCGCAGATCCCCTCCTCCAGCCAGGCGCGTGTGCGCACATCTACCAGCCAGGCGTGTGTGCGCGCAGATCCCCTCCTCCTGCCAGGTGCGTGTGCGCGCAGATCCCCTCCTCCAGCCAGGCGCGTGTGTGCGCAGATCCCCTCCTCCAGCCAGGCGCGTGTGTGCGCATCTCCCAGCCAGGCGCGTGTGCGCGCAGATCCCCTTTTCCAGCCAGGCGCGTGTGTGCGCATCTCCCAACCAGGCGTGTGTGCGCGCAGATCCCCTCCTCCTGCCAGGTGCGTGTGCGCACATCTCCCAGCCAGGCGCGTGTGCGTGCAGATCCCCTCCTCCAGCCAGGCGCATGTGCGCACATCTCCCAGCCAGGCGTGTGTGCGCGCAGATCCCCTCCTCCTGCCAGGTGCGTGTGCGCACAGATCCCCTCCTCCAGCCAGGCGCGTGTGTGCGCAGATCCCCTCCTCCAACCAGGCGCGTGTGTGCGCATCTCCCAGCCAGGCGCGTGTGCGCGCAGATCCCCTTTTCCAGCCAGGCGCGTGTGTGCGCATCTCCCAGCCAGGCGTGTGTGCGCGCAGATCCCCTCCTCCTGCCAGGTGCGTGTGCGCACATCTCCCAGCCAGGCGCGTGCAGATCCCCTCCTCCAGCCAGGCGCATGTGCGCACATCTCCCAGCCAGGCGTGTGTGCGCGCAGATCCCCTCCTCCTGCCAGGTGCGTGTGCGCGAAGATCCCCTCCTCCAGCCAGGCGCGTGTGTGCGCAGATCCCCTCCTCCAGCCAGGCGCATGTGCGCACATCTCCCAGCCAGGCGCGTGTGCGCGCAGATCCCCTTTTCCAGCCAGGCGCGTGTGTGCGCATCTCCCAGCCAGGCGTGTGTGCGTGCAGATCCCCTCCTCCTGCCAGGTGCGTGTGCGCACATCTCCCAGCCAGGCGCGTGTGCGCGCAGATCCCCTCCTCCAGCCAGGCGCGTGTGTGCGCAGATCCCCTCCTCCAGCCAAGCGCGTGTGCGCACATCTCCCAGCCAGGCGTGTGTGCGCGCAGATCCCCTTTTCCAGCCAGGCACGTGTGCGCACAGATCCCCTCCTCCTGCCAGGCGCGTGTGCGCACATCTCCCAGCCAGGCGTGTGTGCGCGCAGATCCCCTCCTCCTGCCAGGTGCGTGTGCGCGCAGATCCCCTCCTCCAGCCAGGCGCATGTGCGCACATCTCCCAGCCAGGCGCGTGTGCGCGCAGATCCCCTTTTCCAGCCAGGCGCGTGTGTGCGCATCTCCCAGCCAGGCGTGTGTGCGTGCAGATCCCCTCCTCCTGCCAGGTGCGTGTGCGCACATCTCCCAGCCAGGCGCGTGTGTGCGCAGATCCCCTCCTCCAGCCAAGCGCGTGTGCGCACATCTCCCAGCCAGGCGTGTGTGCGCGCAGATCCCCTTTTCCAGCCAGGCACGTGTGCGCACAGATCCCCTCCTCCAGCCAGGCGCATGTGCACACAAAGCCCTTCCCCCAGGCGCATATGCACGCAGATCCCTCCTTCAGCCAGGCGCGTGTGCGCACAGAGCCCCTCCCCCAGCCAGGTGTGCTTGTGTGTGTACAAGACCCTTCCTCCCAGCCAGGCACATGTGTGTGCAGAGCTCCTCCCCCATACCTTTGCTCCTCCTCCCACCAGAGTCCCTCCCCCACACCTCTGCCCCCTCCAGGCAGCCCAGTATAGGGGGGCACTAGGACCGGCTCACCTTGCTCGGTGTGTCCCCGGATCCTGGCAGTGAAGTAGAGAAGTACGGCCAGGAGAAGAGCCGCTACAATGTACAGCACCGGGTCCATTGTGACACGTCACAGCTCCAGGCCCCGCCCCCACAACCGGCACACCGGGCTCAGGCCGGCTGGAACGTACCACCTGCCACAGGGGAGAGGCCGGGGAAAACTCGAGGCCATGTCATTCATTCCCCCGCCCTCTTCTACGTTTGTTTTACACACATACTACAGAATAAATCGTGTGTCATATATGATACGCTTCAGGTGATGTTTTAAGTTGAAAAACGTAAAATAATTTCAATGATTCCCCCCTCTCCTCCATGCGTTGGATTTGACCGACTTCCCTATTTCAATTTTGTGGTTGAGAACACTTTGTTCAACAGAAACAGGATCGGGAGGGAGGATTGGACTGAATTTGTTTGGAATGAATTTGTTTGTCGTCCCAGACCGCAGTGTTTTTTTCTTGCAGATAGGGTGTCTGTGTCATAGTGATCATAGGAATATACTAGGAGGAAGACTGGTTATAGAAAATCAATATACATTTATAAAGGCCTTATAACTCCACCCCCTTCCTGCCCAGGGCGATTTTCAGCTTTCAGAGCTGTCATACTTTGAATGACAATTGTCAATACTGTACCCATGTGAGATTTTTATTTTTATATATAGATTTTTTTAAAGAGATAGAGCTTTCTTTTGGTGGTATTTAATCACCACTGATTTTTTTATTTATTTATTTTTTTGCTAAGAAAATGTAAAAATACTAAAAAATTTTTTTTAAAAAACACGTTTTTCTGTTATAAAATTTTGTGAATAAATAATCTTTCTTCGTGAATTTTGACCAAACTGTATTCTGCTACATTTCTTTTGTGAAAATAACCCAAATCGGTGTATATTATTTAGTCTGTTGGAAAGTTATCGAGTCCACAAACTATTGTATATACAGAAGCTCACAAAAGTAAGTACACCCCTCACATTTTTGTAAATATTTTATTCTATCTTTTCATGTGACAACACTGAAGAAATGACACATTGCTACAATGTAAAGTAGTGAGTGTACAGCTTGTATAACAGTGTAAATTTGCTGTCCCCTCAAAATAACTCAACACACAGCCATTAATGTCTAAACCGCTGGCAACAAAAGTCAGTACACCCCTAAGTGAAAATGTCCAAATTGGGCCCAAAGTGTCAATATTTTGTGTGTCCACCATTGTTTTCCAGCACTGCCTTAACCCTCTTGGGCATGGAGTTCACCAGAGCTTCACAGGTTGCCACTGGAGTCCTCTTCTACTCTTCCATGATGACATCACAGAGCTGGTGGATGTTAGAAACCTTGCGCTCCTCCACCTTCTATTTGAAGATGTCCCACAGATGCTCAATAGGGTTTAGGTCTGGTGACATGCTTGGCCAGTCCATCACCTTTACCCTCAGCTTCTTTAGCAAGGCAGTGGTTGTCTTGGAGGTGTGTTTGGGGTCGTTATCATGTTGGAATACTGCCCTGCAGCCCAGTCTCTGAAGGGAGGGGATCATGCTCTGCTTCAGTATGTCACAGTACATGTTGTCATTCATGGTTCCCTCAATGAACTGTAGCTCCCCAGTGCCGGAAGCACTCATGCAGCCCCAGACAATGACACTCCCACCACCATGCTTGACTGTAGGCAAGACACACTTGTCTTTGTACTCCTCACCTGGTTGCCGCCCCACACACGCTTGACATCATCTGAACCAAATACGTTTATCTTGGTCTCATCAGACCACAGGACATGGTTCCAGTAATCCCATGTCCTTAGTCTGCTTGTCTTTTGCGGGATTTCTTGTGCATCATCTTTAGAAGAGGCTTCCTTCTGGGACGACAGCCATGCAAACCAATTTGATGCAGTGTGCGGCGTATGGTCTGAGCACTGACAGGCTGACCCCCCCACCCCTTCAACCTCTGCAGCAATGCTGGCAGCACTCATACGTCTATTTCACAAAGACAACCTCTGGATATGATGCTGAGCACGTGCACTCAACTTCTTTAGTGGACCATGGTGAGGCCTGTTCTGAGTGGAACCTGTCCTGGTAAACCGCTGTATGATCTTGGCCACCGTGCTGCAGCTCAGTTTCAGGATCTTTGCAATCTTCTTATAACCTAGGCCATCTTTATGTAGAGCAACAATTCTTTTTTTCAGATCCTCAGAGAGTTCTTTGCCATGAGGTGCCATGTTGAACTTCCAGTGACCAGTATGAGAGAGTGAGAGCGATAACACCAAATTTAACACAACTGCTCCCCATTCACACCTGAGACCTTGTAACACTAACGAGTCACATGACACCGTGGAGGGAAAATGGCTAATTGGGCCCAATTTGGACATTTTCACTTAGGGGTGCACTCACTTTTGTTGCCAGCAGTTTAGACAATAATGGCTGTGTGATGAGTTATTTTGAGGGGACAGCAAATTTACACTGTTATACAAGCTGTACACTCACTACTTTACATTGTAGACAAGTGTCATTTCTTCAGTGTTGTCACATGAAAAGATATAATAAAATATTTACAAAAATGTGAGGGGTGTACTCACTTTTGTGAGATATTGTATAACTGATCAATCAACCCTGATGTACTGATGGCCTATCTCATTTCTTGAGGCCTAGAAAGGTCAGGACAGTACAGATATCCCCCAAGCAACCCCTTTTTGGAAAGTAGACAGTCCAATGTATTTATAGGAGGCATGGCGAGTTTTTGAAGTTGTAATTTTTTGTCAAAAGTTTTTGGAAAGTAAAGAAGTTAAATAAAATGTGTTTTTTTTCCACAATTTTTTAAAAAATACTGTCCCCAGAGCAGTACAGGGTCATCATATGACTGGTGACAGTATGTAAAAAAGTAAAAAAAAAAAAAAAAAAAAAAAAAATATATATATATATATATATATATATATATATATATATATATATATTTTTTAATTAAAAGAAATTTTTTTTTTCTTTACTATTTGTTTCACTATTTTTTTTTTTTAACACTGTCAGTACAGGGTCATCATATGAATGGTGACAGTATGTAAACAATGAACACAAATTAACAATTTTTAAATTTATTTTTACTTTTCTTTTGTTACTATTTTTTAAATACTGTCCCCAGAGCAGTACAGGGTCATCATGTGACTAGTGTGGCAGTGACCAGGGACACTGACTGGTGACAGCATGTAAAAAAGTTAAAAAAAAAAAAAAATTTAATTAAAAGAAAATATATTTTTTTTTCTTTACTATTTTTTTCACAACTTTTTAAAAAATACTGTCACCAGTGCAGTACAGGATCATCATATGACTGGTGTGGCAGTGATCAGAGGCACTGACTGGTGACAGTATGTAAAAAAGAAAAAAAAATACAATTTTTTTTGCTATTTTGTTTTCTTTTTTTTTTTTTTTTTTTTTACTATTTCTTTAACAATTGTTTTTAAATTCTGTCACCAGTGCAGTACAGGGTCATCATATGACTGGTGTGTGGGTGATCAGAGACACTGACTGGTGACAGTATGTAAAAAAGAAAAAATAATATACAGTGGATATAAAAATTCTACACACCCCTGTTAAAATGTCAGGTTTCTGTGATGTAAAAAAATGAGACAAAGATAAATCTTTTCAGAACTTTTTCCACCTTTAATGTGACTTATAAATTGTACAACTCCAATTTAAAAACAAACTGAAATCTTTTAAGGGGGGGAGAGTAAAAATAAAAAAATAAAATAATGTGGTTGCATAAGTGTGCACACCCTCTTATAACGGGGGATGTAGCTTGTTCAGAATTAAGCAATCACATTCAAACTCATGTTAAATAGGAGTCAGTACACACCTGACATTTAAAGTGCCTCTGATTAACCCCAAATGAAGTTCAGTTGTTCTAGTAGGTCTTTCCTGACATTTTCTTAGTCGCATCCTACAGTCCGCAGAGAGCTTCCAAGAATCAGAGGGATCTTATTATTAAAAGGTAGGGATGAGCTTCGAGTTCGAGTCGAACTCATGTTCGACTCGAACATTAGCTGTTCGCAAGTTCGCCGAACACCGAACAATTTGGGGTGTTCGCGGCAAATTCGAATGCCGCGGAAGGGCCTGGTATGGAATTTAGGGGGAACCCCCCACGTCATTTTTTTTTTTTTTAATTTTGGTTCGGGGTTTCCCTGGGGGGAATTCCCATGCCGTTTTTATCAATGAACTTCTATGTGTATTGTCGGCAATGCAATAGCCGCGGGTAGTTTTAAATGTGTTTTTTCCTTCCAAATGTCATTTTGCTGTCAGACTGTTCATGGTGGTGGCAGCATCATGCTTTGGGGCTGTTTTTCTTCAGCTTCAACAGGGGCCTTAGTCAAGGTAGAGGGCATTATGAAATGTTCCAAATATCAGTCAATATTGTCACAAAACCTCCAGGCTTCTGCTAGAAAGCTGAACATTAAGAGGAATTTCATCTTTCAGCATGACAACCACCCAAAGCATACATCCAAATCAACAAAGGAATGGCTTCACCAGAAGAAGATTAACGTTTTGGAATGGCACAGCCAGAGCCAAGACCTGAATCCCATTGAAAATCTGTGGGGTGATCTGAAGAGGGCTGTGCACAGGAGATGCCCTCACAATCTGACAGAGTAGAGTGGGCAAATATTGCCAAGTCCAGATGTGCCATGCTGGTAGACTCATACCCAAAAACACTGAGTGCTGTAATGAAACCAAAAGGTGCTTCAACAAAGTATTAGTTTAAGGGTGTGTACACTTATGCAACCACATTATTTTATTTTTTTATTTTTACTCTCCCCCCTTAAAAGATTTCAGTTTGTTTTTCAATTGGAGTTGTACAATTTAATTTAAGTCACATTAAAGGGGGAAAAAGTTGTGAAATGATTTATCTTTGTCTCATTTTTTTACATCACATTTTTACATCAGAAACCTGACATTTTAACAGGGGTGTGTAGACTTTTTATATCCACTATATATATATTTTTTTTTTTTACATTTTTTTTCACTATTATTTTTTTCACAATTATTTTTAATACTGTCACCAGTGCAGTACAGGGTCATCATATGACTGGTGTGGTGGTGAGTGGTGACAGTATGTAAAAAAAGAATAAAAAAAAATGTTTTTCCTTTTTTTATTATTTTTCTTTTTTTACTATTGGTTTTTTTTTTTTCCACTAGTGATCAGGGACACTGACTGGTGACAATATGATTTTTTTTTTATATTTTTTGTTTATTTTTACTATTTTGTTTTTATATTCTGTGACCAGAGCAGTGCAGTGTCACCATAGTGACACTGTACTGCTCTGGAGAGGTGAGCAGGATTTTTTTTCACTATGGTTGCTTATTACAGTGATGATCACGAGTCGTGCACCTTCGAGGATGTCAAATCATTTTATAATTGGTCAGGATGGAAAGTGGTTTAAGGGATAGTTCACATTTACCACAAAACTGCCTATGCAGATAAGGGGCATCTGTAGATAAAAACAAACTGTGCAGCTCTGACTAAAGTTGGATAATGCCCTTGCTATAGGTGTAGATCATTTATTTTCCTCCTGAAGCCTGACTGGAATACACCCAGGACATTGCTAAATGAGGCCTAGTCATTACTGCTCACCTCCACCATCACAGGAGTGAGCTCTTAAACTCTGAGCTCAGAGCTACTTCACCAGGGGAGAGAAAGAGTATGTCATCATTTTTTATCGGGACTGCGACATTGCGGTGGACAGATCGGACATTTTTGACACTATTTTGGGACCATTGACATGTATACAGCGATCAGAGCAAAAAATAGCCACTGATTACTGTGTAAATGTCACTGGCAGGGAAGGGGTTAAACACTAGGGGGCGATCAGGGAGTTAACTGTGTTCCCCCAGCGTGTTCTAACTGTAGGGGGGATGGGCTACCTAGGACAAGACGCAGATGGGCACAACCATTCACCAAAACTGTTAACTACCACTGCCATCAAAGACCCTAAGACCCCTGCTAGCCGCTATGACACATTCCAATTAAAAATTGGACAATCACCAGATCAAAGCCTACTAATGCGCCGCACCCCGGAGGTAAAATCACCCAAGCAACAGAGATGGACTGAAAAAAATACCAAAAAAGACAAGATGACCAAGGAAAAAACTCCAAGGGAGGGAGGGCAGGAGAAGCTTCTTCTTTGCTGTACCAGCTCCGAGTCTCCGACTGACCCTGAGGAGAAGATCCCACCCAACATCACTTAACCAAAGCCACACCCTGCCCCACTTTCGCTTCCTCCAATCAGGCAGGATTATTTGAATTTACATAAAAGCTTACGTTAACCCTTTAATTCAGCCAGGCCTTGTTCTTTCATAATAGAAACATACACAGATTATCCATAATATTATGGAAGGTAAAGTGAATATCATTGATTATTTTGAGACAATGGCACCTGAAAGTAGGTGGGATATATGAGACAGCAAGTGAACATGTTGTCCCTGATGGTGATGTGCTGAAAGCAGAAAAAATGGGCAAGTGTAAGGATTTGAGTGACAAGGGCCAAATGGTCAAAGCAACTCCAAATCTTCAGCTCTTGTGGGATGTGTGATAGACTCACCCGGGACAGAGGCTTTTGGAAAGGAACTGAATGCTAGCCTCTTGCCTGCTGACTATGGACCCTGGCTTTTAAGGGAACACTACTCTTTGTGAGGCGTGTGCCTGGGGACCCTTGGAGTGATGTTACTTTGGATTTAAGTCCATGTCCCCCCAAGACACACAGGCACTGGGATCCATGTTAAGGGCCTATATGCCACATTTCCAGCAAGGACACTTTGGGACTCATCGCAAATGCTGATGTCATCAGAAAGCCACCTGTCTGGGGTTGTATGCTAAATTGTGTTTATTGCAAGTAGGTCTAGTGTGCCTCCTAAGGGTCTTTCACCCATTGTTATTTGTGCTAATTAACTCAGCAATTGTCTACTTGCACACTACCCTTGTGGACTGTGTTTATACTTGTAATAATGTGTCCTTTGTATTCACTGTTGTAGGGGCCGAATAGTCTAGGCACCTAGGCTGGTTTAAATGACTAGTTAATTATGTTTTTGGTTACAGTTGTATTGTTAGGGTAAAATGACCAGGAGGGGGGATATCCTCCGGGTCAGGGCCAATCCTGGCCGGGGTGCACGGGGTGCAGTGCACCCGGGCGCCACAGAGGTGGGGGCGCTGAAGTGCCAGAGTGCTCCCTTCCCTCCTCCTCCTCCTCTACTCCTTGTCCGTAGGTGGCTCTTTCCGCCGGTCACCGCCGCCGCCCCTTTGTTACCTGCCGAAGCCCATTCCCCCTCCCTCCTCCTCTCAGAGGAGGAGAACGGAAACAGCCGGAGATCGGAGCAGCTGTGTTTTGTGTGCAGAGAGACCAGCCGCGCAGTGACATCACTGGGGGGTGGGGGCAGTCTGTGCCCGACGTGTTCTAGTTCTCCTCCTCCTGTGTGTAACTCCCACCTGCTGCCCAAGCCTGACACGCTCTGTTCTCCACCCAGGCGGCGCGGCTGCACACTGTCCTCTCCTCTCCAGCTGCCGCCCGGGTGGTTTTTAAGTAGCTGAATGGAGGGGTGGGGGTGGTTTGTTGGGGGTCTATACTAATGGAGGGGGGTTTGTCCTGGGGGGGCTATACTAATGGAGGGGGGGTTTGTCCTGGGGGGTCTATACTAATTGAGGGGGGGTTTGTCCTGGGGGTCTGTACTAATGGAGGGGGGGTGGTTTGTTCTGGGGAGGTCTGTACTAATGGAGGGGGGTTTGTTCTGGGGGGGGTCTGTACTAATGGAGGGGGGGTGGTTTGTCCTGGGGGGGTCTGTACTAATGGAGGGGGGTGTTTTCTTCTGGGGGGGTCTGTACTAATGAAGAGGGGATGGTTTGTCCTGGGGGGTCTATACTAATGGAGGGGGGGAGGTTTGTCCTGGGGGGGTCTGTACTAATGGAGGGGGGGTGGTTTGTCCTGGGGGGTCTGTACTAATGGAGAGGCGTGGTTTGTCCGGGGTGGTCTGTACTAATGGAGGGGGGTGGTTTGTTCTGGGGGGGTCTGTACTAATGTAGGGGGGTTTGTCCGGGGGGGCTGTACTAATGGAGGGGGGTGGTTTGTTCTGGGGGTCTGTACTAATGAAGGTGGGTGGTTTGTCTTGGGGGGTCTGTACTAATGGAGGGGGGTGGTTTGTTCTGGGGGTCTGTACTAATGAAGGGGGGTGGTTTGTCTTGGGGGGTCTGTACTAATGGAGGGGGGGTGTTTGTCCAGGGGGGTCTGTACTAATGGAGGGGGGTGGTTTGTCCAGGGGGTCTATACTAATGGAAGGGGGTGGTTTGTCCTGGGGGGTCTGTACTAATGGAGGGGGGTGGTTTGTCTTGGGGGGGTCTGTACTAATGGAGGGGGGGTGGTTTGTCCAGGGGGGTCTGTACTAATAGAGGAGGGGTGGTTTGTCCTGGGGGGTCTGTACTAATGGAGGGGGGTGGTTTGTCCAGGGGGTCTATACTAATGGAGGGGGGTAGTTTGTCCAGGGGGTCTGTACTAATGGAGGGGGGGTGGTTTGTCCTTGGGGGGTGTGTACTAATGGAGGGGGGTGGTTTGTCCAGGGGGTCTATACTAATGGAGGGGGGTGGTTTGTCCTGGAGGGGTCTGTACTAATCGAGGGGGGTGGTTTGTCCCAGGGGGGGGTCTGTACTAATGGAGGGGGGTGGTTTGTTTTGGGGGGGTCTGTACTAATGGAGGGGGTGGTTTGTTCAGGGGGGGTCTGTACTAATGGAGGGGGAGTGGTTCTGTACTAATGTAGGGGGGTGGTTTGTCCTGAGGGGGGTCTGTACTAATGGAGGGGGGGTTGGTTTGTCCTGAGGGGGGTGTTTTGTCCTGGGGGGTCTATACTGATGGGGGGTCTGTACTGAGGGAGGGGTTTATACTTAGTGGGGGGTCTGCACTGACGGAGGGGGGTCTATACTTAGTGGAGGGGGGTCTGTACTGAGGGGCGACTATAGTTGGTGGAGGGGGGTGATACCATGTTTTACCGCACCGGGTGACACCTGTCTTGAATATTCAGTAAGAATAAGTTGTGCCTTTTTAAGGACAGGTTTCCCGCACAATAATTATCCTTGAGTAATTTTTAACAAAGATATTTTTAAGATACAAAATCAATCAATATGACACAGTCTATGCTTGTGAAACTTATTCACGGAGACGTGTGGTCATACGAAATAGAAATTTATTGGTAAACAAACACAAATAATCACATGAAATTAAGATACCGATTGCGTTACATGAACGTCTTGAAAATCAATAAAAACACTTGCAAAAATGGGCGTACCGTCCCTTTGACCTAATACCACCATGATAACTTCTCGGTAGAATCAATAACCTTGTGAACTTGACACTTAAACAGAACATCTGTATTTCACACGTGCAACCGTTACTATACTGCAGGTAAGTAAGTGGTTAAAATTGTGAAATAAATTAGACGTTTGTTTTGTCAATAAATGTGGCAACTATGCAAAAAGAAAAATATAATGAAAAATTTGAATCTTTAGAGAAAAATCTACCAGGCGGTTATTGATTCGGGAGAATGATTATCAGTTGAATAATATTCAATACATCAATATTTGAGAGAACATATCAATATTTGAGAGAACATACAAGATAAAATCAACATGACATAATTACCCATTCCAGGATGGCTACAGTTCCTATTGGCTGGTTACCAGAGTTAAGATGGCTGCCGTAGTTTCAAAATGGATACTCCTAAAGAGGATTTACTTCTTGTGACCTCCGAGTTCTAAGTATTAGGTGTTGAGGAATCTTTATGAATGTAAAGATGTGTATTCATGCATGGTGCATGAGTGTCAGTCTGGGAGTGTATGTCTCCCAGTGTCCCCCCTTTAGGGTGGATCCCTGAGCTCTCCCCCTGAGCTCTCTTCCCCCTTCCTTCCGTTTTCTCTTCTGCCATCTTACTTGCCTCTAAATACCATTTCAGATAATAAGACCATAAAAATTATAGTGGCTCTGCCCAAAAGGAGGTGGCTCACTTCCCATTGGGTTAGGAGGCGTAATGATTAACTTCCTCTGGAAATTTAGTGAGTTCAAATAATACCACCTTCAACCACCAGGTGTCTCACACGTGTTTTGAGTCTATCCTTTTAAATTAATACGTTCTATTTTCATAAGGTGTATAATGGTAAGGATAAGTATGTACCTTTAAATATTCTGGTAATCGGTCTAATGTAAAATACACTCAGTATAAGTCTGATTAATCATCATTACATAACTTGGTTATATACCTGTATCTCTATAAATGTATATATGTAAAACTGGTCTATCTAGGAAATACACACATTGTTATATTTTTCATCAATACTACATAAAAATGATTATCTATATGGATACCTGTATAACTTCTGGTATCTCCACTGAACATTTGTTTATCTAAGTGTAGGCTACAATCTTATATAATTATAGTCATGATTATATGTTTTTCCTAGTACTAATTCGTTACTTAAAACACTTCTACTTATAAAATCACACTTTCATATACATTTTCTTCATGGCAAAGTTGTTGGGTCCGCAGACGCCAACATTATAATGTCTCTGTGACCTACAATGTCAGAGATAGTTTAAAATGACTTATAATAACCTTATTGATACCTTAAAATATTTTTGACTGGCACAATATTCAACTTTCTCTAACGTGTTGAGATGGACCGTGAACATTCTCACTGGGTGTTTAGAAATGACTTGTTTGTCTAAAGTGGGGTCTCAAACTGGTGGCCCTCCAGCTGTTGCGAAACTACAAGTCCCATGAGGCATTGCAAGGCTGACAGTTACAAGCATGATTCCCTCAGGCAGAGGCATGATGGGACTTGTAGTTTTGCAACAGCTGGAGGGCCACCAGTTTGAGACCCCTGGAAAAGTTCATACAATGAGTTTTGTTAGCCAAGGTGTTAGCTACTTAAACAGTCCACCACTTACACACAATAGGTTAGCCAAGTGAGGCTATCTCTAGGCGAGAATTGTCTGCATAACCTTGGGTCCTGTGGCAGTTTTTGTTTATTCATAATACCATGTAAATATCTCCTTGTTTTGTGACGAAAGCAGTTTTTTTGTTCCAACAGTTTTCCTTACAATACATGCTTGTAAAAGTCTTCAATATTTGAAGTAGTAGTAACACTTGGAAAAACATGAGAGCGTCTAATTTGTTCTAAAGGTTGACGAAAGGGCAACAGTTCATCTGCTTTTTGAGGCCTAAGCATCTCTCATGTTTTCTGCCAAGAAATATAAAGTATATTTCTTCATGAATTCACAACACACCCATCTCCCTCTCCCTCTCCCTCTCCTCTTCGCGCGAGCTGCTGTACTAGTGGGCGGCGCACTATGTTTCTTCCCCCGACTTCATATCGGCCAAGGAAGAAAAAAAAGGAGCAAAGAAGAGGATTGTGGGACATGTAGTCCCGAGGACTGGCAGCTCCGGTGTAGCACGGAAACTGCAGCCCACATAGCTTGCTCAGCTGAATGGGAGAGAGAGAGAGCCAGGAGCCCAGGAAAGTTTTCAGGGAAGTACACCCAGGACTCCAGAGGGGGAGGACAGTGCTGAGGGAACACCATCAGAGAGAGAACCCCGCTGCCCTGCGCCACCAGAGGGAAAGCCACACAGCCTAGCGCCAAGGAATGGAGTCATAGCCAGAATACAGATCTGGGTGCTACCCAGCGGAGTCGCCACAGGCAATTCAGAGTGAGCAGACTCCTGATCAGAGGAACCATTGTTGCTGTATCGCTGGGTCAGGTGAGAGGGCCGATCGGCCATTATCTACTAACGTCCATAGGAACTACAGTCTCTGACCATCTCTTGTACCATGTCTGCAGTCTCTGACCATCTCTTGTATTATGTCTGCAGTCTCTGACCATCTCCTGTTTTATGTCTGCCGTCTCTGACCATCTCTTGTAACATGTCTGCAGTCTCTGACCATCTCTTGTATCATGTCTGCAGTCTCTGACCATCTCTTGTATCATGTCTGCAGTCTCTGACCATCTCCTGTACTATGTCTGCAGTCTCTGACCATCTCCTGTACTAAGTCTGCAGTCTCTGACCATCTTCTGTATCATATCTCCAGTCTCTGACCGTCTCCTATAGTATGTCTGCAGTCTCTGACCATCTCTTGCAACATGTCTGCAGTCTCTGACCATCTCTTGTAACATGTCTGCAGTCTTTGACCATCTCTTGTATCATGTCTGCAGTCTCTGACCATCTCCTGTAGTATGTCTGCAGTCTCTGACCATCTCCTGTACCATGTCTGCAGTCTCTGACCATCTCCTGTACTATGATTGCAGTCTCTGACCATCTCTTGTATCATGTCTACAGTCTCTGACCGTCTCTTGTATCATGTCTACAGTCTCTGACCATCTCCTGTACTATGATTGCAGTCTCTGACCGTCTCTTGTATCATGTGTACAGTCTCTGACCATCTCCTGTACTATGTCTGGGGGCTCTTTCTAACAGACTCTCTAACAGAAGCCCTCTCTGTGTGCATCAGAGAGACTCCCCTCCAGGTATCATTAGTGTATGCTCTTCCTGTATTTTCTTTATTGTTAAAAGATCATGGGAGGCTCCCAGGGTAACGAAGACTTCTTAGGGGAGCATCTCTGTGTTTATGTCGTTGCCATAGTAACATTTGTAAAGGGGAGGAGTTGGTAAAGATGACCACGCCCACGTGGGGGCGACAGAAATATTTCTGCACCCAGGCGTCTGTGACCCTAGGATCGGCCCTGCTCCTGGTGTATATATTTTGTGTGAGATTTTAAATAAAACAGTTCTTATTCTGGTTTACTCCAAAACTGGTGTTGCCTAGTTCTTGGGGTAACTATAGCCAGATTCTCTGGTGTCGTGTTCCAGAGCTTGGGAAGCAGCTTCTTGATGGAGATACCCAGTCAGGGTGTCCAGGGTTCCGTCACAGGATGTTCCCCAGGTCTGCAGTGGTCAGGACCAACCAAAGTAGTCCTAAAAAGTAAAACCACTGAACTGGCGACAAGGTCATGGGCGGCCAAGGTTCATTGATGCACATGGAGAGTGAAGGCTGGCCTTTGTAGTCCAATCCAAAAGAAGAGCTATTGTAGCTCAAATTCATAAAAAAAAGGTATTTTAATGTTGATTCTGATAGAAAGGTGGCAGAACGTGGTGCATGCGCGAAGCCGTCTAAACAAGACATGTCTGCTTAGAGCTCCGCACCGTCCGGGACCCGTCAGCCTCTTATACGGAGTCAAAGCTGGTTGAAACTATACAGAACAGTGCCTAGCCTATCCCCAGAGTAAGTGGGCATATTTTTATACTATGTACAGCAGGAGGAAGTTGAAATTGAATTCAGCAAAGCCACAAGACGCGCTGACTAAAGCTCCATCTAAAATGGCGGCAGCGCCCTCTTACCTCACCTCACAGCCTGACTTACAGAAACACTACAGGTCTCCCCCCTCAGCACAGCGAGGTGAGCCTGATTTTAATTCAGGGATAACCCCCCTTACCCGACAAAACTCCTCTATTGGCCCTGACCTGCTTGCCCTATTTGAAAGGGTCCTTCACAAGGCATTACAGAACAAATGCCTTTACAGACAAATTAACAGGCAAAATTCGTGAAGTTGGCCGACACAACCCAATCCTAGAACAAAGGGTAGATGAATTTGACATCACTACCTCAACACACACGGAAGAATTGGAGTCCCTTAAAGAAGATTATACTAATCTTCAAACCCGCCTTGAAGATTCCAAGAATAGAGCCAGAAGATCTAATCTGCGAATACATGGTATCCCTGAAGAAATTGAAGATTTACAATCGATAATTGCAGCACTCTTTCAAGAACTTGCTCCATCAATCCCGATCGAATGTCTAAAAATGGACAGAATACACAGAGCCCTAACCTCACGCAAAGAAGATGGACCTCCTAGAGATATTATAATGAAAATGCACTATTTTCATATTAAAGAACAACTGGTGGAGGCTGAAAGAAACAAAGACTCCTTGATTTTTCAAGGGCATAGATATCAAATCTTCCAAGATCTATCTCAATTTACATTAATTAAGTGTAAAGAAATGAAACCACCGCTACAAGTTCTTCAATACCACCGCATATCATATCGTTGTGGCTTTCCCTTTTCTTTTCATTTTTGCTATAACTTTATAGGACTTTATAGTACTTTATACACCTGTAAATCAACAGATCTTCTCACCGTAATTAAAGACCTTCGACTGTCAGCTCCAACAACAACTATAGATGGACCCAAACGTGGAATGAACTCTTCCCCCTCTCAACAGATCCAGAACCTCCAGGACCCCCAAGCAACTCAGGCCCAACTTAACCCTCACAAAAGAGGACGCTTTACTTCATCGCCTCGTGCTGAAGAAAACATTACAGACTGATGATCTCTAAATGGGTGATACCTATGCTTTCATTTCTTTTCTCTTACTATCGATACATTTTTCTTTCTCAACCAAAACACGTTATATCTTTGTGGTAACACAACATAGTACGCTATGTTACAAGTTTACCAACAGTGTCAGTGGCGTCTCCAGCTTTCATATTTGGGGGGCACATGGGGGGACAGGAACAAAAATAGGGAGGCAACTATAAAATGCAATTTTACAGCGGCTTGCGAAAGTATTTGGCCCCCTTGAACTTTTCAACCTTTTGCCACATTTCAGGCTTCAAACATAAAGATATAAAATTTTAATTTTTTTGTGAAGAATCACCAACAAGTGGGACACAATTGTGAAGTGGAACGAAATCTATTGGATATTTTAAACTTTTTTAGCAATTAAAAAACTGAAAAGTGGTGCGCGCAAAATTATTCGGCCCCTTTACTTTCAGTGCAGCAAACTCACTCCAGAAGTTCAGCGAGGATCTCTGAATGATCCAATGTTGTCCTAAATGACTGATGGTGATAAATAGAATCCACCTGTGTGTAATCAAGTCTCTGTATAAATGCACCTGCTCTGTGATAGTCTCAGGGTTCTGTTGAAAGCGCAGAGAGCATCATGAAGACCAAGGAACACAATAGGCAGGTCCGTAATACTGTTGTGGAGAAGTTTAAAGCCGGATTTGGATACAAAAAGATTTCCCAAGCTTTAAACATCCCAAGGAGCACTGTGCAAGCGATCATTTTGAAATGGAAGGAGTATCAGACCACTGCAAATCTACCAAGACCTGGCTGTCCCTCTAAACTTTCAGCTCAGACAAGGAGAAGACTGATCAGAGATGCAGCCAAGAGGCCCATGATCACTCTGGATGAGCTGCAGAGAACTACAGCTGAGGTGGGAGAGTCTGTCCATAGGACAACAATCAGTCGTACACTGCACAAATCTGGCCTTTATGGAAGAGTGGCAAGAAGAAAGCCATTTCTCAAAGATATCCATAAAAAGTCTCGTCTAAAGTTTGCCACAAGCCACCTGGGAGACACACCAAACATGTGGAAGAAGGTGCTCTGGTCCGATGAAACCAAAATTGAACTTTTTGGCCACAATGCAAAACGATATGTTTGGCGTAAAAGCAACACACCTCATCACACTCAACACACCATCCCCACTGTCAAACATGGTGGTGGCAGCATCATGGTTTGGGCCTGCTTTTCTTCAGCAGGGACAGGGAAGATGGTTAAAATTGAGGGGAAGATGGATGCCGCCAAATACAGGACCATTCTGGATGAAAACCTGTTGGAGTCTGCAAAAGACCTGAAACTGGGACGGAGATTTATCTTCCAACAAGACAATGATCCCAAACATACAGCAAAATCTACAAAGGAATGGTTCATAAATAAACGTATCCAGGTGTTAGAATGGCCAAGTCAAAGTCCAGACCTGAATCCAATCGAGAATCTGTGGAAAGAGCTGAAAACTGCTGTTCACAAACGCTCTCCATCCAACCTCACTGAGCTCGAGCTGTTTTGCAAGGAAGAATGGGCAAGAATTTCAGTCTCTCAATGTGCAAAACTGATAGAGACATACCCCAAGCGACTTGCAGCTGTAATCGCAGCAAAAGGTGGCTCTACAAAGTATTAACGCAAGGGGGCCGAATAATTTTGCACGCCCCACTTTTCATTTTTTTATTAGTTAAAAAAGTTTCAAAAATCCAAAAGATTTCGTTCCACTTCACAATTGTGTCCCACTTGTTTGTGATTCTTCACAAAAAATAAAAATTTTATATCTTTATGTTTGAAGCCTGAAATGTGGCAAAAGGTTGAAAAGTTCAAGGGGGGCGAATACTTTCACAAGCCACTGTATATATATATATATATATATATATATATATATATATATTCTGGGGCCCTTTACTACGATCCCACAACGGGCCCTTTCACATGTTCTGCAGTGAGCTCCCTTCCTACTGTATTGGGCCCCCCCCCCAGGGTGGCAGAAAACAAGAGATATACGTCACCAGCATACCAAGAAAATATAAGGGTCCAAAGCAGTGGGAGAACTATCAGGGTTGCAAAGGTTGTCTTGCCACTGGGCCCTGGTGTTCTGCCACTGTGGGGTTCCCCAGCCTCCTCTTGCTGTCCTGCCCCTGCTATTGACAGCGCTGGTCTGGCATCTCTTGGAATTTACAGGCTGGTTCTTCTGTCCTAAGAATGGGAGAAATCAGTCTGTTTTGTCAGTAACTGAGAGTCCTGGTGGAGTCATTCCTGCAACTCACTCTTCTCCCTGCCAATGAGGATACAGGGAAAGGAGCAGATCGGGTGGCCGTGATTGTGTGAGCGCTCGCATTATGCAGTGTCAGCGAGCAGAGGGAGGGGGGTGGAATCACCTGCAGGAGATGACTGGGGATGCTCTCCCTCTCAATAGAGACTGTGTTACTCCAGCGGCGGCCTGAGTAAGATGCGGCACATCCGATATGAATGCAAACAAAAAGACATTGCCTTTTTGTAAAAAAAAAAATAAAAATTTTTTTTTGGGGGGGGGGGGGGGGCCATGGTGGGGCACAGCATAATGTTGGGGGGGGGTCAGGGCCCCCTCTGGCCCCCCTCGCTAGGGACGCCATTGAACAGTGTACATCTCCAATGTAAAATCTCTCTCACTTGATATACCCGCTTTAATATTGTTGGCTTAGATTGATTTTACCCCATCAGCTTCCCCTACTATATGTTTAGCCAGAGAAAATTGAGTACTGTCCGTGATACTTTTTTTATTTGCACTAACATACAATTTTTCAGGACAAGCTTTCGGGGTATGTCCCCTTCTTCAAGGTCCAAGCAGTACCAAAATTCTAACTAGACATCTACAAGATACACCCTGCAATTGTAGCGTAGAAATTCCAACGTCCTAACCTATTTATCCTACATACACCCTTAGTTACTGGTTGCTAAGTAGGCCCACTAGCTGGCCTCTCTAATTTTTAAACCGTTACTTTACAACAACTGCAAAGGTTCCTTTAGCCAATTGAATTCAGAATTATCTCAAATTATAATATCCTATAGAAATTAACAGTTATCTTCAAATCTATTTTGCACTTTTGACTCGTTAGTTAATTTTACATAATATAATTACATAATATAATTGGGTACTGACATTTATATGTAAAGTTAATCCAAGATAAATTCAGATGATTACTCTCAGATAAACTACTCTCAGATCAAACAAATTCCTCTCTGCCCACAGAATTATGGGCTCTACCTCTCTCAGGAGGGAGCTGCTGTGTGTTCCCCCTTGGCGATGAATGTATGACACCGCAGCCTTGTTGTCCATTCGCAGCAATATTGCTTTCCCTCTGATCTGTTGGGACAGAGCTATCAGGGCGAGGTATGCTGCCCGGACTTCCAGGATGTTGGACACTTCTCCTGCTGAATTGAAGGCCCATCTCCCTTGTACTGCAGTGTGGTTGCAGTGAGCCCCCCAGCCTACTGCGCTGGCATCGGTGGTAAGCGTGATCCAAGAGATGTGACCCAAAGGGTGCGATTTTGCCAGCATCTCCCTCTTCGTCCACCAATGTAGACCCCTGTGCATTGGTTTTGTTAAGCGTATATGTTTGAAGTGATAGGATTTGTTCCATTGGCCCAAGGGACCATTGGAATACAGGATGACATTGGCCCCAGTAGGCTCAGGCAATTAGACACCTACAGATAGGACTGTAGTCTCACTCTCTTCATATTCTGGGTGATGGCGGACACTTTCTGCAGAGGCAGGGATACTGTCCCTTTGGCGTTATCGAAGTGGGCGCACAGGTAGATCATCTCTTGGGTAGGAGTGAGGTGACTTTTTGCTTGATTTATCACCCAGCCGAATTCTGCCAGGGTTGACAGAAGGAGTGCCCTGTGTTCCATTAAGTGAGCTGGGTCTCCGCTAAGAGCAGAATGTCATCTAAGTAGTGGTACACTCTGAGACCTCTTTCTCGAAGTGGGGCCAGGATGGAAATCAAACACCTTTGTGAAGAATCTGGTTGATGTACATAGACCGAAGGGGAGGCTCTGGAACTGCAGGTGAGTGTTCCCTACCACAAATCTGAGGTACTTCTGAAATGATGGAAGTATGTGGATGTGTAGATATGCATCCTGTAGGTCTATTGATTTTATCCAGTCCCCTTTTGGACTGCACGGATTATGGTCTGTAATCACTCCATCTTGAACTTCTCCTAAAGTATATGATAGTTTAATCATTTGAGATCTATTACAGGCCTCCAGCCTCCATTGCTTTTGGATACTAGAAAAAAGGCGGAGTAAAAACCCGAAAATCTCTGGGACGGGGGTACTGGTATGGCAGCTTGCTTTTCCTGTAGAGAATGAAGGAACTGATAGAGGGCCTCTGCTTTTTGTGGAACACTTGAAGGGGTGAAGAAATCTTTTGGTGGCTGGCTTGAGAATGTCCAAAAATGACCATACTGAGTTGTCGAGACCACCCAGGGATCCTGACATCTTTTGATCCAGACCTTGGAAAAGTGTTTGAGCCTGGCTCCCACTGGGATCACCTGGGCTGACTTGGCAGCAAAAGGATTTTGTGGAATCCTGTGGAGTAGCTGTAACCCCTTGTCTGTGAGACTTCATGAAAGTAGATTGTGTGCCTTTGCAATCTTGTCTCAAGCCCCTTCCTTGCCTAGACTGTCTGAAATCTCTGAAATGCTGAAACCTGGAAGTGATAGTTCTAGTGCGCCTGGTTCTTCTTACCTCCTGTGACATGGGAGATGGCCTTGAATAACTTCTCTCCAAACAGGGCCTTCTTGTCAAATGGAATTTTGCACCAGTTCTGTTTGCATGCAACCCATGGTTCTAACCATAACGCGCATTTTGCCATCACGCTGTGTAGCATTGCCTTCGCGGAACACCTGATTGAATCAATTGCTGCCTCCCCAATAAAGTCTGCTGAAAGCTTCAGCTCGTCCAGAGCCTTTATTATATTGTCTTTTGGAACATTTTGACGAATTGCCACTTCTACATATTCTGTCCAAACACGCACCGCATTGGACACAGATTGTCAGAAACCATGAAATCAGGCCGAGACAGAAGTACAGTTAAATCACACTTGTTTAATAATAGAAGTAAAAAGAACAAACGTAGTCAAAACATAGCCAAATTTCAGAAACCGGAACGTATAGTCAGACAAGCCAAAGGTCAGGAATCAATGTAGTGGAACAGCAAGCAGTATCTGGAGCCAGAAGGGATCTCAGCAAAGCAAGTCTTGAACAGGATCGCAGGAATAATTTCTGTGATGTTGACCAAGGCAGAGCTCCTCTGGACTGGACAGCTTAAGTAGGCAGGACTGACGAGCAGGATATCATCAACAGCTGAGTAACTGTGGAGAGATAGGAGCTGGCAATTAGCTGACAGCTGCATGGGCAGCTCAGAGAAGAAAGGGCTGAGCCCAGCCCTGACACAGTTGCCAAAGCTATTGCTGGCTCACATGCGTTTCCAGCCATCTAGTAGGCTTTTTTCAGATCCATATCTATCCTTCTATCCAAAGGATCTTTAAATGAAGCTGAATCGTCCATAGGGAGCATGATGTTCTTCGCCAGGTGCACTACCTCTGCGTGCACCTCTACTGGACCATCCAACAGGGCAGAATCTGATTCGTCTAGGGGATACAGCTTTGACAGCCGATTAACTGGGAAGTTTTTTTCCGTCTTATTCCATTCCTCTTCCAAAACACCTCTAATTTCAAACATCAAGGGAAAATCGGCCACTTGCTTCTTTAGAAAAGGAAAATCGCTTTTCAATTTTTTAGAAGGTGCATCAGCCTCTTCCCAGCCGATAGCCAGCTTTACTGCCTGAACATAAGGCTGCACTAGTGAAAAGCTTAACACAGAGGTCTCTGGATCATCTGAGGGCTCATCCGACTGGACATTTCCCTCCGTCTGTCTAGTGGAGGCAACAGGCAAGCGGTATGTGAGGGCTCCACTGTAGAAGGACCAGGAAGAGAAATGTTTTCATTTTCTTCCTGAGGTGATGACTGCATCTGTTGTGTTGGAACCGCGAATATTAATTCCGTCCTTCACCACCTTTTTCAGCAAGTCGGTCACTTGTTGACCCTCCGATTCTCTGACAGCTGCATATTCTCTGAAGCAGCTTTTGCAGACTAGCTTGCCTGGTAGCGTGGTGGCGCCACAGGCTGGACACCCTGCGGACCTTGGGCGTGGGGAATGAGAAGATTGTTTTCGCTTTGAGGATGACTTTCCCCCTCTTGGGCGGTGCCTAGACCTGGAAGATCTACCCGGGCTGGGGCTTGAGTCCCTTTATTACGCCCTGAAGTCCTCTTAGACATCTTCTGGCGTACAGGACTAAAATACATAAATGTACCAGCATAAGTGCACTCTCTTTGTTTTTTTTACTTACCTGGCCGTAGGTCCTTACCTTAAATGTGATGTAGGGTCTTGCTCATTGTGGCGGCTAGTGGAAGAAGCAGCTAGGGAAAAAAGTGGAAAGAACTTTTTAGGAAAGAAAAGGGAATGAAAGGTTAGGTCCCTTCCATTCATCTACCCACTATATGTGTCCTCCTTTTTTTTTAAGCTTTATTTACCTTTCCTAAAACTTTCCCTAACTCCAGGAGCTCTTAGAGTGGAAACCGCTGAGGAGAAGCAGGCCACCCTACTAAGGCTCCTGGGCTTACAAAATAGTGGATAGGGATAGTCACACCCCTAATACATTCACCTTAAATTTATTGCAAAGAATGGGATGTTTTTCCCATATCTAAGATGGCTTCCGGACGGACAGCGCATGCGCCGACCGGCGGTACCCGGGCCTGCCCAGCTCCAAGCGCAGAGCGTCACAAACGCCCAGGCATGCGCAGAATGCCATAGAGGACGCCGGGCAGGTACAGAAAAGACGGTGCGAGGCGTCCACCGCCCCCCTATACACGCAATACCCACAAGAGATGGTACAGGAGACAGAAACTGCAGCAGAGCATGAGCAAGAGACAGGGGGAACCGAGCAACCTGCAAAGAGAAAAAAAGGGAAGTAAGAAAGAAGAGATAGCTGCTTCCTCCATGCCCCACAAGCTGAAGCCTCATCCTCATAGGCAGAGCTAATGCCCCTGGTTAGGGGACCGCTGCATGTCCGAAAAGACCCTCAGCAGGGACTCCCTTGCTTTTTAGCGCATTTAGCAGCCCAAGCCATGGGACTGCATCCGGGAGAGGCTGAGACCAGATGGAAGCTGCCGACTGCAGAGGTAAGGACACCCGACCAAACATTCACTGACCAAAGGTATGAGGAAACAAAGGAGAATACTGGGGGTGCTCTAATCCTATTCTTTTATAATATTCACTGATCCTGAGGGAGGAGCCAAGGCAAAGCTTGTCATAGGTATGCTGCCATGGAGGCACCAAGAGAACCAATTTCTTCATTTTCAAAAAAATTGTAACAAAAAGATACAACTTCAAAAAACTCACCATGCCTCTCACTAACTGCCTCAGACTGTCTGGGTCGTTTGGGGGGTATTTTTACTCTCCTGGCATTTTAAGGGCCTCAAGAAATTAGTCAGTACATTAAAACTGATCAATTTTCAAATATATATATATATATATATATATATATATATATATATATATATATATATATATATATATATATATATATATACCATAGTCTGTAGAAACTATAACTTTCATACAAACCAAATAATATACACTTATTGAGTTTTTTTTTACCAAAGACATGTAGCCTAAATTGATGACGACATTTGATTTATATGGATATGAAAAAAAGTAGAAAATATCATATTTTTCAAACTTTTCGGTCTTTTTTGTTTATATCACAAAAAATAACCACCAAACCACAGAAAGAAAGCTCTATTTGTGAAAAAAAAGGATATACATTTCTTTTGGGTACGGTGTTGCATGACCGAGCAATCACCGATTGCTCGGTCTGAGGTAGCTGAGGATTTTAACTACCTCAGCATGGCATAGGTTTAGTTCCACTGCAACTTAAAGTGGTTGTAAACCCATCCAAAAAAAAACTTGCAAGACAAAGGCATAATGAGCTAGCATGCATCACATGCTTGCTCATTTTGAAATACTTACCTTAGATCGAAGCTGGTGCAGCGGTCCCTGTACACTGCTGTGATCAGCGACTTGTCTCCGGAATGTTACTTCTGGGTTCACGAGCTCTGGCACTGTAATTGGGCGGAGCCACGATGACGTCCCTCCCGCGCATTCGTGTCGGAGCCACCGGTCAGGGCATATCAGCTCAAGCAACGGCACGAACGAGCCGCTGCTTTAGTGCTCATGTGCCGATGACTCGGCACATGATGATACAGTGGATATCTCCTAAACCGTGCATGTTTCCTTTGTCTTTAGAATAGATTTCTTTGGTCATGTGCACTTATGTGAGAGACAGGAGGTCCTGAGGAAGTGTTGATTTACGCGAAACGCGTCGCCCTAAGCTCTCTATTTTAACTAATCATATTTTCAGTGGACAATGTTTGTTGGTATTAATATAACATTTGATATGAGTTTTTAGACATTTTTATTGTCAGAAATAACATTTTGTATTTTTCTATATATGAATGTGTCTGCGTGATCACTGAAGTGGTAGTCCTACCATTTACTCTTTTGTGCTACATATTTGTAACAAGGATGATACCCTCCACTGGCACATATTTAGTTGAAAAGCACCCCTACACACATCCAACAAATAAACGTTTGTTAATCAGTTGAATGCTGTGCCACTACTAGTTTTACTCCTGCTTTTCTGTCTTTGTCCCATTGGGAAGATTTGTCTTCACTTCCTGTTCCTTCTTGTTACTTACTTCTGATCCCTGAACTCAGTGTCACTTACTTTTGAGGTTGTTTTTTGGGTAATTATTATTTAAATAATTTTGTATTATTTTGGAGAAAAATAGTAATGCCTGAGGCTATCAGGAACCATGAATCAGACCGAGACAGAAGTATAGTTAAATCACACTTGTTTAATAATAATAATAAGGTAAACAGAGTAAGTGTAGTCAAAACAGGCCAGAGTTCAATAACCGGATAGGGTAGTCAGCCAAGCAAATGTCAGAGAGCCAGAGATAAACGTAATAGTACAGCAAACAGGATCAGGAGCCAGAAGGGACATCAGCTGAGCAAGTCTTCAACAGGAATGCAGGAGAAAGTCTCTGTGATGTTGACAAAGACGAAGGCAGAGATCAAGTGAGCTGGACGGCTTTAAGTAAGGCAAGACTGACAAGCAGAATCAACAACAGCTGGGTAACTGTGGAGAGAGATGGAAGCTGGCAATTAGCCGACAGCTGAGCGGCCATCTCAGAGAAGGAAGGGCTGAGCCCAGCCCTGACAGTACCCCCTCTTCAACGACCCCTCCCTGTCGGAGGACCACCAGGCTTAAAGGGAAAATGTCTATGGAAATCACAGAGGAGGACAGGGGCATGTACGTTCGAGGATGAGACCCAAGAGCATTCCTCCGGACCGTACCCCTTCCAATGCACCAGGTACTGTATGCGCCCACGGAACCTACGGGAGTAGACATTGGATTGTACTTCATACGCCTCTCGGTTCTCAACCTGTATAGCACCGAGGTGGTAAAGCGATTGCAGATCAAAGGTTTCAATAAGGAGACATGAAACACATTTGAGATGCACATACTAAGAGGAAGGTCCAAGGCGTAAGCCACTGGGTTAATCCTGCGAAGCATACGGAAAGGCCCAATAAACTGAGGTGTGAACTTCAAAGAAGGAACACAAAGTCGGAGGTTGCGAGACGACAGCCAGACTCTGTCCCCAACCTGGTAGGAAGGTGCAGGCAGGCGTCTGCGGTCAGCATGGAGTCTGTAACTATCGTTAGCGTGTTGCAAAGCCTCCTCAACTTGTGCCTAAGTGGAACGAAGGCCACGGAGATGCTCCTCTAACGCATGAATACTCTGCAGAACAAATGAGTCAGGCAACATGGAAGGTTGGAAACCATAATTTGCCGCAAACAGGGACAATCGGGAAGCAGAATTCAAGGCACTGTTGTGAGCAAACTCTGCCCACGGTAATAGGTCTGATCAGTTGTTATGATGGTCAGAAATATAGCAACGTAAGAATTGCTCCAAGGACTGTTTGGCTCCTTCTGCGGCCCCATTAGACTGCGGGTGATACGTAGAGGAGAAAGCAAGCTGAATTCCCAGCTGTGCACCAAAGGCTCGCCAGAACCGGGACACAAACTGACTACCCCTGTTCGAGACAATGACCTTGGGTAGCCCATGTATGCGAAAGATCTCCTGAGCAAAAATGGAAGCCAGAAGTAGGCAACTTCTTAAGTGGAATAAAATGACACATCTTTGAGAACCGGTCAACCACCATAAGGATAACAGAGTTGCCTTGGGAGTTGGGTAACTCCACAATGAAATCCATAGACAGGTGGGTCCAGGGCCTCTCTCCATTGGGTATGGGTTGCAGGAGGCCCACTGGAAGGTGTTGTGGAGTCTTACTCTGAGCACACACGGAACAGGCAGCTACGAAGGCAGTTACATCAGCCCGTAGACTAGGCTACCAGAACTGTTGGGAAATGGCCCAAATGAGTTGATTCTTCCCAGGGTGGCCAGCTGCCTTGGGAGAATGGTAAGTCTGCAGCAGGGCAGTACGGAGACTCTCTGGGACAAAGCAGCGGTCACAAGGTTTCTCAGGAGGAGCATGGACCTGAGCAGCAAGAATTTTGTCACCCAAAAGAGAAGTAAGACTGATGCGAACCATAGCCAGAATACGATCAGGAGGAATCACAGGAACTGGAACCGGCTCCAACTTGGAAGTGGAGGAAAATTGTTGTGACAAGGCATCAGCCCTTACATTCTTAATACCGGGTAAGAATGAGACAATGTAATTAAAACTCCACAAGAAAAGAGCCCATTGCGCCCTTCTGGGAGAGAGGCGCTTAGCCTCAGACAAGAATGTGAGATTCTTATGATCAGTAAGAATGAGAACTGGCACAGTGGTACCTTCAAGGAGATGTCTCCATTCTTTCAGGGCTAAAATGATCGCCAACAGCTCTCTGTCAACAATCTCGTAATTGCACTCTGCAGGTGACAATTTCTTGGAAAAGTAGCCACACGGATGCATACCGCTCTCAGAGTTAGGACGTTGAGACAGAAGGGCGCCAACTCCAGTCTCAGAAGCATCAACTTCTAGGATAAAAGGCAATGTAGGATCAGGATGTGCCAACACAGGAGCAGAAAAAAAAGGCATCCTTGAGACTCTCAAAGGCGTTCATGGACTCCGGAGACCAACTCTTTGGGTTACCGTCCTTTCTGGTCATATCAGTCAGGGGCTTGACCAGAGACGAGAAGTTACGAATAAACTTCCGATAATAGTTGGCGAATCCCAGGAAACGCTGCAGAGGACGTAAACCCACGAGTCAGTGCCACTGTAGGACTGCCGAAAGTTTCTCTGGGTCCATCGAAAAACCAGCAGTGGAAGCTGACATAGCCCAGGAATTTAACCTGTACACGATGGAACTTGCACTTCTCCAGTTTACGATAGAGATTGTTTTCTCTTAGTTTCTGAAGCACACGACAGACATCTGTGTGGTGGCTCTCCAGGGACTTGGAAAATATGAGGATATCATCGAGATAAACCACCACACATAACTGCAACAAATCTCGGAGGACATTGTTAATAAATTCCTGGAAAACTGAGGAGGTACTCATAATGGCCTTTTCTGGTATTAAACGCAGTTTTCCACTTGTTACCCTCCGTAATCCGCACAAGATTGTATGCCCCTCTCAAATCAAGCTTCGTGAAAACCTTTGCTCCCTTGAGGAGGTGAAATAACTCGGTAATCAACGGAATCGGGTAGGCATTCTTAATCGTGAAACGATTAAGACCCCTATAATCAATACAAGGTCTCAGTTCACCGCTCTTTTTCTTCACAAAGAAGAAACCAGCACCAGCAGGAGACGAGGATTTGCGGATGAAACCTCGAGAAAGTGCGTCTGCAACATACTCCTCCATGGCCTTATCCTCCAAGACCGAGAAAGGGTAAACCCGGCCACGAGGGGGTATGGCACCAGGTTGAAGGTCAATTGCGCAATCATAAGGCCGGTGTGGAGGTAAACTGTCGGCTTGACCTTTGTCAAAGACATCGCTAAAATCGCGGTACTCGTCCGGCAGGGAGGAGAGTGAAGAGGTGCACAGGACCTTGGCTACCTTCTGGAAGCATGTCTCACTGCATTGTGGTGACCAGGAGAGAACCTCAGCATGGAGCCAATCAAAAGAGGGGTTGTGCCTCTGTAACCAAGGATAACCAATAACCAGCGGAAACCTAGGTGAGGAAATAACTTGGAATTGGATTATCTCATGGTGAAGAGCCCCTACGGCCATGGACAATGGAACCGTCTCATGAGTCTCATGGGCAGGCTGTAGAGGTCTCCCGTTAAGAGCCTCAATGGCAAGTGGAGTGTCACGCAGCTGTAGCGGAATCGAGTGATGCGATACAAAGGCAGAATCAATGAACAGGCCTGCAGCCCCAGAGTCGATTAGAGCCTGTATCTCGATGGACGACTCAGCCCAAGAAAGGGTGACCGAAACCAGGGGCTTATCCTTCTGGATAACAGGGAACAAAACAACACCACCTAAGGTCTGTCCATGACAGGACCTCAAGGTTCGGGCGTTCCTTGGACGGGTAGGACAAGACTTCAAAAAGTGACCTGCCTGGCCACAATAAAGGCACAATCTCTCCCTCCTCCTAAAGGCTCTCTCATCCGCAGAGAGACGCGTGAAGCCCAAGTGCATGGGTTCTTCTTCACTGACTGACTCTGTACCAGTAGGCATGGGAGGTGAGGGAGGCACGGGTGGGACTGCAAAGCTCAGAGGCAAATGTACAGGAGGCTTCCGCAAGCGCTCCTTAAAAGAGAGTCTTTCTCTGAATCTGGAGTCAATGAGGATGGCAAACGTGATCAACCTCTCCAGCTCAGTGGGTATATCTGGGGCTGCTATGTCATCCTTGATGGAATCCGAGAGACCATGAGAAAAAGCAGCCACAAGGGCCTCATTGTTCCAAGCAACCTCTGCTGCCAGAGTACGGAATTCAATGGCGTAGTCGGCAACAGTTCTCGTACTCTGTTTGATGGACATGAAGCACTTGGCAGCAGAAGCGGAGCAAGCGGGAACGTCAAATACCCTTGTAAAGGAGGCCACAAAGTCAGGGTAACTCAAGACAACAGGTTTTTGCGTCTCCCATAGAGGGTTAGCCCAGGCCAAGGCTCTCTCAGAAAGCAAAGATATCACAAAACCTACTTTGCTTCTGTCTGTGGGAAACGCCTGAGGCAGCATCTCAAAGTAAATCTCAACCTGGTTGAGAAACCCTCTGCTTTGAACTGGATCGCCCCCAAATCGCTGGGGAAGCGGAGCGGAACCAGACATACATCTTATAGAGGTAATACTTGAGGCGGGTGCCTGCACAGAGACTGGTGCAGCAGCAGGGACGGCCTGCAACTCAGGTTGTACCGGAGCAGCCACAGTGCGAGTTTCCAGGTGAGCCGTGCGACTCGGGAGCGTTTGTAACGCTATGGCAAACTGATCCATGCGGTGATCTTGCTCATCCAATCTGGAAAAAATATTACCAACAAGTGGATTGACTGTATCTTCTGAATTCATGGCCTTCGCCTACTGTCAGGAACCATGAATCAGACCGAGACAGAAGTATAGTTAAATCACTCTTGTTTAATAATAATAATAAGGTAAACAGAGTAAGCATAGTCAAAACAAGCCAGAGTTCAGAAACCGGATCGGGTAGTCAGCCAAGCAAATATCAGAGAGCCAGAGATAAATGTAGTAGTACAGCAAGCAGGATCAGGAGCCAGAAGGGACGTCAGCCGAGCAAGTCTTCAAGTCTTTAAGTAGGCAGGACTGACGAGCAGAATCAACAAAAGCTGAGTAACTGTGGAGAAAGATGGGAGCTGGCAATTAGCCGACAGCTGAGCAGCCAGCTCAGAGAAGGAAGGGCTGAGCCCAGCCCTGACAGAGGCCTAGTTCCTTTGCAGCAAGTGTGGCACAAACTCAGACTTTCTTTGGGGGGGTTTGTGGTCTGGCATACACACTGACCACATTAAAATAAACATTCCCCAGTAAACAATTGTTTAAAATTCTTAACCCAGCACTTGTATTTTACAATTTTCAATGCTGCTGGCTCCTTCTCTCTCAGTGCTGCTTCCCTGAACTTCCAGTCTTCACAGTGAAGAGTTAACAGTGGAGAAGGGAGGAGCAAGGGAGTGCCTTGCCATCCTAGGCTATGGGGATGTGTGTTTCTATTGATAGAGACTTTAGTCCCTGCATGCAAGTTTAGCGTACACCTCTAAGGAGAAGCCGCCATTAGAGAGGGATCTCCCACCCTGCAAAGTCAGGCACACCAAACTTTTACAGGCACACATGAGTCCGAGAACAGTCCGTGACTTTGTTTTTTTTGTTTTTTATTAAAGGATTAGAACTTGAATAGGGATTGAGAAATTATGGGATGCCCACTTGACTTCAGACAACTTCAGGGACAACTTCTCCTCCTATATATAGTCTATATATAGTGTGATATCTCACAAAAGTGAGTATACCTCTCACATTTTTGTAAATATTTTTCATGTGACAACACTGAAGAAATGACACTTTGCTACAATGTAAAGTAGTGAGTGTAAAGCTTGTATAACAGTGTAAATTTGCTGTCCCCTCAAAATAATTCAACACACAGCCATTAATGTCTAAACCGCTGGCAAGAAAAGTGAGTACACCCCTAAGTGAAAATGTCCATATTGGGCCCAAAGTGTCAATATTTTGCGTGGCCACCATTATTTTCCAGCACTGCCTTAACCCACTTGGGCATGGTGTCCAGCTTACATCCCCATGGCTACTGATCCCAGCACCACCTCCTCAGGCACTGTCAACCCACCTAGCTGCAGCTGCCCCTTTTACTTGCCCTCCTGGCTACTACTCCACAGTCCTGCCAGACTGACACCACAGTCCTCCCAGCAATGGTGGCCGCTCCATTAGAGGTTCAGGGGCGCCACCCCCCCATCCATGCATCCGGCACCCTAATCTACATGCAGGGCACCGGACGCATGGATTCCAATGGAAGGGGTGTTTTTTTTTAAGCACACGATTAGAGCCAGAGGCTCTAATAGGCTTCAAAAAAAGGTGGGCTCGGGGCACAGAGCACAGGACGGTTATGGCCAGGATGGTAAGGAGGCACGGAGGACGAGGGGGAGAACATGCAGCAGCAGCTCCAAGAAATGGTGGTCCGGCCGGCCAGGGATGTGGGGGAGGATCTGTGTAACTTTAACCAGCTGCAGGACTATATCATTCGTACCAAGGACTCCCTGGAGGCAGGGGCCATCTTCCTGAAGGCTCCTGAGGTATACAGCTGGAGGCAGTATCTGGAGGTGTGCTGTACAGAGTGGAGCTGCATGGCGGCAGTGGTGGAGAGGTCAGCTCGGGCCTCAGCTGCTTCCTTTTCAACTGCAATCACCGGGGGGGCGGAATGTGTGTCAGTGGCTGCCCATGCCATAGACGGGGTAAGTGCGAGGCCGACCCACGGGGGGCTGCATTGTTTGCCGCCCCCCCCAAAAAAACACCAGCCGCCACTGCCTTCCAGACTGCTCACTCACCAGACCACCTTTCTGACTCCTCTCCCAGACGTGCTGACTCTCTCCTGCTGTCCTCTCCTTGTTCCTGTGCCTCCAGGAAGAATTCCCCCGTGTGTTGTACAGGGTTCCTCCAGCACTAAGCCCCAGGTCTGAGCTCGCCCCCCCCAGACTAGGGGGCGTCCTCAAGGGCCACTGACAGCTACCTCAGCACTCCATCTTCCACCCGACTGCCCCTGAGTATTTATGAGGTACCTGCTCCCTGCCAGCCCATCTTGCTGGGGATTGGCTAGGGTCCTCATCAATACTTCAAGTAGCTCCTCCTAGACTTCACCCTCTACTTCTGGAAGCTTCTCCAAGGTTCCAGCAAGAAAGGGGAGATACCATAGGTGTGGCCTGTTGAGTCATCCAGCCTCCCTGAATCACTCAGCCCTGACCCAGATTCAACCCAGCCTGGCTCTCAGACAGGCCAAATTTACCTAAACTATCAAAAAAGAACTATTGAAAACCATATGTATCTCCCATTGGACTTTGTTGCAGCAATTAGGATTCAAACAAAATTAGATTTTTTGTATAAAAGTAGAAAATGTTTATTATACAGTAGAGTAAAATGTATCTAGTCTATACAATCAAATTCCTGTTAGATATTATCTCATACTCTGCTCAAAAGGGGGAGAGATAACCACCAAAATCTCCCAACCTCAGAAGAGACTATCCGCCAGCCGTCAGGGTCATATGCAGGATGGTCTCTTCTGAGGTCCTCTTGGGGTTACTCCAATCTTAAACATTGTCCATCCATCCATCTTTACATATCTATCCACCCTGGGCTAGCATATTTCTCTCTTTCATGTCTATTTACTGCTGGCTGGACATACATGTGTATGGTTGGATTTGCACTGCTTGCCTCTGTTTGGTCATTCTTGATCCCCTGTGGGTTGCTTGAGTTTGTCTTCCATGCCAGTGTCCAACAAGATGTGCTGCAACTACTCTTTTTGTTTCATTATCTGGTCCATCTATCTATGAATATCTCCACCTTTATACCCCCTGATGAACACTGAATGTAGTCGAAACACGTTGGGAGATTTTGGTGCTTATGTAAATATCAGATTATGTGTATGTTAACTTTACCCCCTGTCAGGAGAGTATGAGATAATATCTAACACGAGAACAAGAATTTGATTGTATAGACTAGATACATTTTACTCTGCTGTATAATAAACATTTTTCTACTTTTATATTAAAAAAAAAAATCACATTTTGTTTGAATCCTAATTGCTGCAACAAAGTCCCATGGGAGATACATATGGTTTTCAATTAATCAGGGATGGAGCAGCCACTAACCCATGTTATATTCACCATACTTGCTTCAATCAAAAAAAAAAAAAAAACTATTAACACTTTCTAGCACACTAGAGGGTGCTACACCAATATAAGCTACTGTCATGAGAGCCACGTACCTGAGGTGAGACCGAAGTAGTGCGGAGTCCTCCCTTGCACCTCGGGTCCTTGAAGCCTCTGGAGATGGAGACAGAGACTTGGTGGACACTGAGTGGTACGGGTGCCAGGGGTGTGGAGCACCATGCAAGCCTTAGTCCGAGATCCGAGCCAAGGTCCAGTTTGGCAATGAAGTAAAAAAGGGTTAATCAGAAGAAGAATGGTCGAAATCCAAACCAGGGTCGGTTCCAATCTGGAAGCTGAGTACAAAAGGGGCAAAGAAGTAGAATGGTCTAGGTACAAATCCGAGGTCAATGGCAAGCAGCAAACAAGAGTAGTCAAATAGGTTTCCAGGTCACAACAAGTTCAGACAGGTCACACACTAGCACAGGAACAAGGGGGGACTGAAGATAATCCAGCAATTTGGCAGTGTCTGGGCTGGGCTTATATAGGGAAGTTTGAGGTCACTTCCTGTGCGCCTCCTGGGCTTTTTCCCGCCTTTTTCCATCAGGTTGAGGTCACTTCCTGTGCTCCTCCTGGGTATTTTCCCGCCTTTTTCCATCGGGTTGAGGTCACTTCCTGTGCACCTCTTAGGCATTTTCCTACCTTTTTCCATCAGGTCTTCTGTGAAGGTGCGGGTTGGCGCAGTGAGGCATCTTTGGCGCATGCTTAGTTGGCACAGATTTCCTCTTGTGGCAACGCGCCATTGGTGCATGCTTAGTAAGCCCTGGACTCTTACAGCTGCCAAAAAAGTGAGGGCTTAATATAATTTTAAGCAGGGATGCTAATCACCTTCCCTAATATATATGGACATCCGCTGCGGGGGGATTTACAAATCCTCATATGAAATACAATTCTGGAAATATGGAACAGCAAAAAAGGTCAAATTCATGTCTAATATTACTTTCAAATAATTGTTCTAATTAGAATCCATGCAAGCTATTACAAGCAAACCAATACCATATAGATTGCATACCTGACATTTTTCAATAATATGTTTCAAAAGCAACATTTACACATCACAAAACTGCAATTACGGGATCAATAAAGCAATAAAAATGAAATATCGGTCTAGCTTATGCGAGTCCTGGCAGCGCTCCACCATCAGAGAGAAAAGGAGTATTAGAGAGGGCAGATTGCCGATTAGCTGGCTGTCTCTCCCCCCACTGCCTTCCGCTCACTCGTATTATAGCTGTTGTGATAGTCCCCTATCATCTGCAGACTGGCATTAGTTTCAGCCCATGGATTTTCCATCTCCCTCTATTTGCTGTGATATTAAATTCATATTAGTGACTTTCATAGCCGGCAGTGTGAATGGAGCCTCATCGCTTCGAGTGAGCCAGATTGCTCTTTCATACTGCTGCCATTGGATCTGTAAATAGCTATTAGGATCGAGCTGTTATTTGTGCCACTCGGAGGTACTTCTCAGATAAGTTGACATCATCAATCTTTTTTTTTTCTTTTTTCTTTTTTTTTTAAGCAGCTATTTTTATGTTTCTTCAGTTGCAAAAATCTCACCAAAATGCCCATTTAAAAAGTAATACATTTTTCATTCATTGAATAAATATGTGCTTATAATACAAAGGAAGCTTTAGAGCCAACCTGTGCCTTGCCCATCATCAGCAAAGGCAACAGGTCCTCTTTAACAGAAGTCCCACAAGCAGCACATGCTCACCTCCCCATCGCTCCCTTACTGTTCCATTCATGTACTGGAACCAAAGGAATATAAACTGGTACTTCAGGGTATGAGGAACCATGTGACTCGCTCCCCTCCTCTAGGTCAAAGCGCTGGAGATCACACGGGGTGGGGAGAGAGTTCCCAAACCAAAAGCTTAAACCGAATCATGACTTGGAGCCAGGGCTGTCTTTAATATTGATTAGACACAGGGCAAACATTTTTTGCCCCCCCCCCATGTAATTTCAGTCTCGCATTACGCAGGACCCCCTCCCCCATACTACCCCCATCATTACACAGGATGCTCCTCCACTATACTACCCCCCACCATTACAAAGGACCCCTCCCCCATACTACCCTCATCATTACACAGGACCCCCTCCTCCATACTACCCCTGTGATTACACAGGACCACCCTCCACTATACCACCCCTGCCATTACATAGAACCCCTCCCCCATACTACCCTCATCATTACACAAGACCCCCTCCTCCATACTACCCCCATCATTACACAGGATGCTCCTCCACTATACTACCCCCACCATTACATAGGACCCCTCCCCCATACTACCCTCATCATTACACAGGACCCCCTACTCCATACTACCCCTGTGATTACACAGGACCCCCCTCCTCCATGCTACCCCCATCATTACACAGGACCCCCCTCCACTATACTACCCCCACCATTACATAGGACCCCTCCCCCATACTACCCTCATCATTACACAGGACCCCCTCCCCCATACTACCCCATCATTACACAGGACCCCCCTCCACTATACTACCCCCACCATTACATAGGACCCCCTCCCCCATACTACCCCATCATTACACAGGACCCCCTCCCCCATACTACCCCATCATTACACAGGACCCCCCTCCCCCATACTACCCTCATCATTACACAGGACCCCCTACTCCATACTACCCCTGTGATTACACAGGACCCCCCTCCTCCATGCTACCCCCATCATTACACAGGACCCCCCTCCACTATACTACCCCCACCATTACATAGGACCCCTCCCCCATACTACCCTCATCATTACACAGGACCCCCTCCCCCATACTACCCCATCATTACACAGGACCCCCCTCCACTATACTACCCCCACCATTACATAGGACCCCTCCCCCATACTACCTTCATCATTACACAGAACCCCCTCCCCTATACTACCCTCATTACACAGAACCCCCTCCTCCATACTACCCCAATCATTACACAGGACCCCCTCCCCCACACAACCCCATGATTACACAGGACCCCCCTCCACTATTCTACCCCCCACCATTACATAGGACCCCTCCCCCATACTACCCTCATCATTACACAGGACCCCCTCCTCCATACTACCCCTGTGATTACACAGGACCCCCCTCCACTATACCACCCCTGCCATTACATAGAACCCCTCCCCCATACTACCCTCATCATTACACAAGACCCCCTCCTCCATACTACCCCCATCATTACACAGGATGCTCCTCCACTATACTACCCCCACCATTACATAGGACCCCTCCCCCATACTACCCTCATCATTACACAGGACCCCCTACTCCATACTACCCCTGTGATTACACAGGACCCCCCTCCTCCATGCTACCCCCATCATTACACAGGACCCCCCTCCACTATACTACCCCCACCATTACATAGGACCCCTCCCCCATACTACCCTCATCATTACACAGGACCCCCTCCCCCACACAACCCCATGATTACACAGGACCCCCCTCCACTATACTACCCCCCACCATTACATAGGACCCCTCCCCCATACTACCCTCATCATTACACAGGACCCCCTCCTCCATACTACCCCCGTGATTACACAGGACCCCCCTCCACTATACCACCCCTGCCATTACATAGGACCCCTCCCCCATACTACCCTCATCATTACACAGGACCCCCTCCCCCACACAACCCCCATGATTACACAGGACCCCTCTCCCCCATACTACCCCATCATTACACAGGGCCCCCCTCCACTATACTACCCCCCACCATTACATAGGACCCCTCCCCCATACTACCCTCATCATTACACAGGACCCTCTCCTCCATATTACCCCAATAATTACACAGGACCCCCTCCCCAATACTACCCCATCAATACACAGGACCCCCTCCCCCATACTACCCCATCAATACACAGGACCCCCCTCCACTATACTACCCCCCACCATTACATAGGACCCCTCCCCCATACTACCCTCATCATTACACAGGACCCCCTCCTCCATATTACCCTCATCATTACACAGGACCCCCTCCCCCACACAACCCCCATGATTACACAGGACCCCCCTCCCCCATGCTACCCCCATCATTACACAGGGCGCCCTCCTCCATACTACCCCAATAATTACACAGGACCCCCTCCCCCATACTACCCCCATCATTACACAGGACCCCCCTCCACTATACTACCCTCACCATTACATAGGACCCCTCCCCCATACTACCCTCATCATTACACAGAACCCCCTCCCCCATACTACTCTCATTACACAGGACCCCCTCCTCCATACTACCCCAACAATTACACAGGACCCCCCTCCCCAATACTACCCTCATGATTACACAGGACACCCGATCCCCCACGCTACCCCCATGATTACACAGGACCCCCTCCCCCACACTACCCCCATGATTACACAGGACCCCTCTCCCCCATACTACCCCATCATTACACAGGGCCCCCCTCCACTATAGTACCTCCACCATTACATAGGACCCCTCCCCCATACTACCCTCATCATTACACAGGACCCTCTCCTCCATATTACCCCAATAATTACACAGGACCCCCTCCCCAATACTACCCCCATCATTACACAGGCCCCCCTCCCCCATACTACCCCATCAATACACAGGACCCCCCTCCACTATACTACCCCCACCATTACATAGGACCCCTCCCCCATACTACCCTCATCATTACACAGAAGTACATCTTCGCCAGCACACCATGGATCAGCAAACAAGGTTGTCCAAAAAAGGTTTTTTAATCGAAAATGGTCACATCACAGGGGGGTGCAACGTTTCGGGGCCGCGCAGGACCCCTTCGTCAGGCACTTGCCTGACGAAGGGGTCCTGCGCGGCCCCGAAACATTGCACCCCCCTTGTGATGTGGCCATTTTCGATTAAAAAAACTTTTTTGGACAACCTTGTTTGCTGATCCATGGTGTGCTGGCGAAGATGTACTTCTGTTTGATGCTTCCAGAACCCAACTGGTAATCGTTACAGCACCCGTTAATGCTCTATGCTGTTTATCCGGGAACGTGTGCGACTGGAATATTGCATTGACTCATCATTACACAGGACCCCCTCCTCCATATTACCCCAATATTTACACAGGACCCCCTCCCCAATACTACCCCCACAATTACACAGGACCCCCTCCCCCATACTACTCCCATCATTACACAGGACCCTCCTCCACTATACTACCCCCACCATTACATATGACCCCCTCCCCCATACTACCCTCATCATTACACAGGACCCCCTCCTCCATACTACCCAAATCATTACACAGGATTCCTTCCCCCACATTACCCCCATGATTACACAGGACCCCCATACTACCCTCATCATTACACAGGACCCCCCTCCTCTATACTACCCCCACCATTACATAGGACCCCTCCGCCATACTACCCTCATCATTACACAGGACCCCCTCCCCCATACTATCCTCATCATTACACAGGACCACCCTCTCTCATTCTACCACCATCTTATTTGCGGGCAGCGTGGGCTTAAGGAGCAGTTCAGCTGCTTGGGGCCCTACAACAATGACTGGGCCCGGGGCAGCTGACCCTTTTGCCCTGTGTTAAAGACTGCTCTGCTTGGAGCTTACACAAGGCTAATGCCCAGCGGCTGAATGTCGTGGAGCAGTGTTGCCAACCGGCCGTAAATTTACGGGCAGCCCGTAAATTTAACCCCTTTTTCAGGGCGCCCGTGAATGCCCGTTACGGGCACCGGTGCCCGTAAAAATGATGGCCGCGAGCCGGCCACGCAACTGCGCATGCGCCGTTCTGAAGCCGGCCGGGCTCGGGAAAGCTCATATGCGCTCGGCCTGGCGGCGCATGCGCAGTAACGTAATAGCGCCGCCCGGCGCCATTTTCGAATCGATCGAGAGAGAGCACAGCGGCCAGCTGACAGCTGAGCCAGGCGAGGCGACTCTGTCCTGTCATGCAGTGCATGACTTGGCTGGCTGCACACACAGGCACCAGGCGGAGGTACGGAGAGTGAAGCTGTGGGGGGGATATTCATAGTAAAAGGAGGACATTACTGGGACTGGAGCCGGGAGAAGTAATATGATGGTGAATAGAGCACATCAGTCTCTGTCCCTGGGCCCTGGCTGCATGGCATATGCAGGGGACAGAGACTGATGTGCTCTATTCACCATCATATTACTTCTCCAGTCCACATCAGATTCATCAGTGTGCTGTGTCCTCCTCCTGTACCCCTTTCACCTCTGCCCTGACCTGTGGAGAGGTGAAAGGGGTACAGGAGGAGGACACAGCACACTGATGAATCTGATGTGGACTGGAGAAGTAATATGATGGTGGACAGGGGAGGAGGCTGCTGTGAGGATGTATCATGTCCGCAGTCTTTGTCCACCTCCTGTATCATGTCCGCAGTCTTTGTCCACCTCCTGTATCATGTCCGCAGTCTCTGTCCACCTCTTGTAGTATGTCCGCAGCCTCTGTCCTTCTCCTGCAGTATGTCCGCAGTCTCTGTCCACCTCTTGTAGTATGTCCGCAGGCTCTGTCCACCTCCTGTAGTATGTCCGCAGCCTCTGTCCACCTCCTGTAGTATGTCCGCAGCCTCTGTCCACCTCCTGTAGTATTCCGCAGCCTCTGTCCATCTCCTGTAGTATGTCCGCAGCCTCTGTCCACCTCCTGTAGTATGTCCGCAGTCTCTGTCCACCTCCTGTAGTATGCCCGCAGCCTCTGTCCACCTGTTGTAGTATGTCCGCAGTCTCTGTCCACCTCCTGTAGTATGTCTGCAGCCTCTGTCCATCTCCTGTAGTATGTCCGCAGCCTCTGTCCACCTCCTGTAGTATGCCCGCAGCCTCTGTCCACCTCTTGTAGTATGCCCGCAGCCTCTGTCCACCTCCTGTAGTATGCCCGCAGCCTCTGTCCACCTCCCGTAGTATGTCCGCAGCCTCTGTCCACCTCCTGTAGTATGCCCGCAGCCTCTGTCCACCTCCTGTAGCATGTCCACAGCCTCTGTCCTTCTCCTGTAGTATGTCCGCAGTCTCTGACCATCTCTTGTCTCTTATCATGTCTGCAGTCTCTGAGGGGATCCTAGAAAGGATTCAAGAGTGGGAGCGCCGCCGGGACGGGGGTTACGGGAAGAGACAGACACGTGTGGACTGTGGAGAGGAGACTATAGAATAGCCACCAAGCTGGAGCCATCTGACTGAGCCCTGCAGGGTGCACCCGAGAGGAGGTCAGTGACAGCGCCGCCAGGCCAGTCTGGGGGGGGGGTCACTGATGTAAAGCGGGAGTGAATACAATAATGTAAGGGGGCACTGATTTAAAGGTTCCCCCCTATATTAGTAATCCCCCCCTTACCTTAGTGTATTCACTCTGCGGAAGGTGGTCTCTGGTTACCATCCTGCAGACTCTGATGTAAGGGAGAACTCTCTGCTGGCTGGGTTATAGTAACCTGACCTTCATGTAAATTGAGAAATATGTTTTTTGACTTTGGTTTAACTTAAACACATTGCTAATAGCACTAGCTATGTGTTTATAGTTCAAATATTATTATTTGCACTGTTTAGCACTAAAAACAGTAATTTTAGGTACTTTTTTGCAGCGCCAGTAAAAAATGTGGATCTGCCAGTAAATTTTATGTTTTTTTGCCAGTAAAAAAAATTGGCATTGTTTGTAAATTTTGACGTTCTGCCAGTAAATTTCACTTCGGGGGGTTGGCAAGACTGTCGTGGAGACATGAAAAGAAGGTACTGTATGTACAGCTGAAGGTGTCCTCTGTTGCCCATTAAATATTTTGCTAGAAAAGAACCCTGCAAATGAAGAAGTGAATACTTATGTGCCATGCTTCTGATCTTCGCTCTCTTAAAGGGGTTGTAAAGCTTTATGTTTTTTCACCTTAATTAATCCTATGCATTAAGGTGAGAAAACACCTTGCACCCAACCCCCCCCCCGAGCCTCCGTTTTACTTACCTGAGGGGTCAATGCACCTTACATTGGTAGTAAATTAGAATGCCCCTCATATGCAGGCCATACACGGTCGAATTTCGAACGAAATTTCTTTTCAAAATCATAATGTTCGTTTTTTTTGTGATCCGATGATGTCATCATTGATTTTCGAAATTCGGCCGACCAAGCCTTCAATTTCACCGCATGTTGCTGCAGAAAATAATTTTCGTGGCTGGGAATCTTTTTTTCTCCCCGTAAATTTTATTTTCTTATTACATTTCTCGCATGATTCTCCCATCATTGATTAGAAAATCATTAGTTTTTCTAAAAATTTCCAACATGTCCGATTCCTAAAACTTGATTGCCGCACGAAAATCTGCCGTTGTTGCAGCCCACTAATGGTGCGAAATTCATACGAAAATTCTTTCATACGATTTTCGAAAGAAAATTCTTACGAAATTCGAACCGTGTATGGCTGGCATTACAGACAGCTAAAAAGTTCTCTGGAACTATGTAGGCACCGTCAAATAGGAGGCCAATTAGCCACAGCGCAAGGAACCCCTAGCCAACTCTGGAGGAACCCTGGTGGAGAATGTCTGACACATATCCTTTTCTGTATTTTTAAAGGTTTCAGTGGATACTGTTGACACTGTTCCTGTACCCCCTGTGACATTTGCAATCAAGAAGAACTGATGTCAGATGCACAGAAGGAGACAATGGGGGAGCAAGGCTTTGTCCCAAAGTCATGGAAACCAAGCTCCTAGTAATGTGGTGAAACCAGAATCAGAAGGGTACATATTAGAAGCTTTCTGGCTCACAAAGGCAATTGTAGATGCCTGTTGTACCTGCTGTTAGGTAAGGCTTTTATAACTTTCTAAGTGGCTGATGGGTTCATGTTAACCAACATTATCAGTTGTACTGAAATGGATAATTAAATACCAGGAGCCTAGACTTTTGGTCACAGAATCCCTGCTGGGGGAGGTAATATTCCAGCTGAACTCCATTTACACCTCTCCAGATCAATGCAGTGCATTAAAAGAGAAGATTGATTTTTTTTTTTCCATAATCATACTTACCTAGGTATATAGTAAAAAATCCCACGCTGGAAAAAAACAAAGATAAAGCAGCAGTAAACAGTGCGACAACACAAAATAGCAATATAAAATAATAAACTGCGCTAAATGCTCATTGCGTTATTTAAAACGTTATTTGGATGGAAAATTGAATGTCAAATATTAAAGTCCAAGAGTCTCCTATGACGAAAAACTCCAGGTCACCCCAATACTTCAACATACACGAAATTGATTCACAGTCCGAACATCATAAGAGTAAGTTGCCCTTACCAGAACACCAAACAAATTGGATGGATGGTTTAAACCCAGCCAGGGCCTTTGAGATGGAAACCGATCCGCTCTGTTCAGGTTGTAATTCACTCAGTTTAATACCGGAGGGAAAAGATAACAAAAAGGCTGGCCATAGTGTAGTATGGTTATATGCGTATGTGGACATACAAACGTACCAACACCCTGGTGTGCACACAAAAAACAAAGGGTGATATCCCACCACCGTGGCTGTAAAGTGTGCTTACCAACTCACAATGGTCACTAGGCTCTTTATCACACTAGGAGTCAATTGATAGGTGACAGGAAATGAATAATTCACCCTCTGTAGCCAGGAAATCCATGTCCTCAGTACATGACCCAAAAATGAGATAAACTGACCATAGTGTAATACATTCAAGGAACGTTTTAATAGATAAAGTAATGCACTTACAAAATAGAAGGTTGAATTTGCATGAATAATATAAAAGACGTCGGCCGGCATAAAATCACAAAGCGGAGCTCGTCCTCCTCCCTGGTCACGTGGTAGCGTCACTACGTGCATACCCAGATGCGTTTCGTCATCAAGCGGACGTTCTCAATGGGGACGAGCAGCGCAGTGAGCCACCACCTTATATAAGTGACCAAGCCTCGTTCTGAGATACAAGCACAAGGACGCCATCTTAAATATGGGCAAATGCCCTGACTCCCACCAGGATATGTGGATGGTTAAAAATACATAGCCCAGAAGTGCAACTAGCAACGCCATGTTAGATATGGGCAAATGCCCAAACTTCAACCGGGATATGTGGATGTTATATCCCAGAAGCGTAACTAGCAACGTTGCTGCTAAATTTAAAATCAAACATATAAATAACAAAAATCCCACCTATTAAGAAAATCTTATGTAATTAAATTGACTAACTTGTGCAAAAAATGTGAATAATATATCATTATTAGATATATCTAAATAAATTTGTGGAAACAAACAGATTAAGTGGAAAACCAAATCCATAAATAAATTAAATTAACTTCTGCAAAAAAATATGTGAATAGTATATCCCTGGTAAATGTGTCTAGTTAAATTAATGAGAAATGAATAAATTAGGTCAATCCCCAAATCAATAAATGATAAATATAAAAAATATAATATGAATAATCACATAAAAATATATGTGCATGAACCCATATATATAAAAATAATGAAAGAATTGTGACGGAAAGAGTTATATATAAAAAACTACGCATGTTTATAAATATATTATGTTAGAAAAAATTATATATAAAAATTAAAGTTGAAATATGCAATTTAATTTACTAATTGAATGTATCAAATTTACTGTAACATATAAGGATAATATAGTGAAAACTGTATCAAAAAAATATGTAAAAATTAAATTAAATTAAATTTGGATTAAAAATTAATTAAAAATAGTTGTATGGGTTTCCACACCCTATTAACCCCTAGCTGGTAGCTCAGAGCGAGTTCACATTATTCTATGAAATTAAAAACAAACTCAAATAATTAAGAATTATCAATAAAGGCATTTACATCTGTATCAATGTTCAATCCATAGGGGGCATAGGTCTTCAAGCTATGGATCCAGCTCATCTCTAATTGGGATATCCCCCTAATCGGTGAACTTCCCCTCCAATGGGGTCTAAACCTATCTATCCCCCAAAAAAGGGTTTTGGAGGGATTCCTATCATGCACCAATAAATAATGTTTTGACACTGAATGATTCCTGAAGCCAGTTAGAATATTAGTGATGTGTTCATTAAGCCGCACCTGAAGAGGTCGCTTAGTTCTGCATATTTCAACTTTAATTTTTATATATAATTTTTTCTAACATAATATATTTATAAACATGCGTAATTTTTTATATATAACTCTTTCCATCACAATTCTTTCATTATTTTTATATATATGGGTTCATGCACATATATTTTTATGTGATTATTCATATTATATTTTTTATATTTATCATTTATTGATTTGGGGATTGACCTAATTTATTCATTTCTCATTAATTATTGGTGCATGATAGGAATCCCTCCAAAACCCTTTTTTGGGGGATAGATAGGTTTAGACCCCATTGGAGTGGAAGTTCACCGATTAGGGGGATATCCCAATTAGAGATGAGCTGGATCCATAGGTTGAAGACCTATGCCCCCTATGGATTGAACATTGATACAGATGTAAATGCCTTTATTGATAATTCTTAATTATTTGAGTTTGTTTTTAATTTCATAGAATAATGTGAACTCGCTCTGAGCTACCAGCTAGGGGTTAATAGGGTGTGGAAACCCATACAACTATTTTTAATTAATTTTTAATCCAAATTTAATTTAATTTAATTTTTACATTTTTTTTTATACATTTTTCACTATATTATCCTTATATGTTACAGTAAATTTGATACATTCAATTAGTAAATTAAATTGCATATTTCAACTTTAATTTTTATATATAATTTTTTCTAACATAATATATTTATAAACATGCGTAATTTTTTATATATAACTCTTTCCATCACAATTCTTTCATTATTTTTATATATATGGGTTCATGCACATATATTTTTATGTGATTATTCATATTATATTTTTTATATTTATCATTTATTGATTTGGGGATTGACCTAATTTATTCATTTCTCATTAATTTAACTAGACACATTTACCAGGGATATACTATTCACATATTTTTTTGCAGAAGTTAATTTAATTTATTTATGGATTTGGTTTTCCACTTAATCTGTTTGTTTCCACAAATTTATTTAGATATATCTAATAATGATATATTATGCAAATTTTTTGCACAAGTCTTTTTAATTACATAAGATTTTCTTAATAGGTGGGATTTTTGTTATTTATATGTTTGATTTTAAATTTGGCAGCAACGTTGCTAGTTACGCTTCTGGGATATAACATCCACATATCCCGGTTGAAGTTTGGGCATTTGCCCATATCTAACATGGCGTTGCTAGTTGCACTTCTGGGCTATGTATTTTTACCCATCCACATATCCTGGTGGGAGTCAGGGCATTTGCCCATATTTAAGATGGCGTCCTTGTGCTTGTATCTCAGAACGAAGCTTGGTCACTTATATAAGGTGGTGGCTCACTGCGCTGCTCGTCCCCATTGAGAACGTCCGCTTGATGACGAAACGCATCTGGGTATGCATGTAGTGACGCTACCACGTGACCAGGGAGGAGGACGAGCTCCGCTTTGTGATTTTATGCCGGCCGACGTCTTTTATATTATTCATGCAAATTCAACCTTCTATTTTGTAAGTGCATTACTTTATCTATTAAAACGTTCCTTGAATGTATTACACTATGGTCAGTTTATCTCCTTTTTGGGTCATGTACTGAGGATATGGATTTCCTGGCTACAGAGGGCGAATTATTCATTTCCTGTCACCTATCAATTGACTCCTAGTGTGATATAGAGCCTAGTGACCATTGTGAGTCGGTAAGCACACTTTACAGCCACGGTGGTGGGATATCACCCTTTGTTTTTTGTGTGCACACCAGGGTGTTGGTACGTTTGTGTGTCCACATACGCATATAACCATACTACACTATGGCCAGCCTTTTTGTTATCTTTTCCCTCCGGTATTAAACTGAGTGAATTACAACCTGAACCTGGACAGAGCGGATCGGTTTCCATCTCAAAGGCCCTGGCTGGGTTTAAGTCATCCATCCAATTTGTTTGGTGTTCTGGTAAGGGCAACTTACTCTTATGATGTTCGGACTGTGAATCAATTTCGTGTATGTTGAAGTATTGGGGTGACCTGGAGTTTTTCGTCATAGGAGACTCTTGGACTTTAATATTTGACATTCAATTTTCCATCCAAATAACGTTTTAAATAACGTAATGAGCATTTAGCGCAGTTTATTATTTTATACTTACCTAGGTGGATGCTGCATCTGTCCCCCTGCCGACTCTGCACTGAGAACCGAGCGATCGAACACCGCCGAAGGGTCGGTTCTCACAGCTCCCCGAGCAGAGAGCTGCTGACTGTCAATCAGCAGCTCTCCGCTCCCCATGCTCACCGGAGCGCTGGGTTGTGGAGGGACAGGGAGCGGCCGTCTCAGTCTCTCATTGGCTCGCTGAGAGGCTGAGACAGGTATTAGTCCAGGCACTTGGCGGATCCAGCCTTTTTTGTCGGGATGACGCAGTGCTTGGACTGATTCCTGTGACGTCAGCAGAGAGCGGACTTCAGACCGCTCTCTGCTGAAAACGGGTCACAGGAGTGAAAAACGAATGGCACTCCTATGACCCATAAGAGAAGCCTAGCCAAACCAGCTCAAGCTGGACTTCTCCTTTAACATGCATTGCATTACCATGTGACATAAACGGGGAGATTTACTAAAACAGGTGCACACAAAATCTGGTGCAGCTCTGCATAGAAACCAATCAGCTTCCAAGTTTTATTGTCAAAGCTTAATTAAACAACCTGAAGTTAGAAGCTGATTGGTTAGTATGCACAGCTGCACCAGATTCTGTGTGCACCCGTTTTAGTAAATCTCCCCCAAAATGTCATAATGAATGGACTGTCTAGGCATGGCAATGCTCGAAAACTCAGAAAAGAGCCTAATTTTTAATGCAGATGCATTACTTTCTAGCAGTGCCTGGACAAGGTCGTCCAACGCCCAGGGCAAAGATGCCAAACTGCGCCCTCCCCCTTCCCTTAGGGTTAAGGTCAGGGCACCCCCATCCCTGCAATAAACCATTGCGCCCAGGGCAACAGTTGGTTGGGGTGCCATTCAAATTGAATGGCATTCAAATTGAATGGCACCGCAATGCAATGAGGTTTGTCTACTACTATGCATTGCAACAATGCATGATAAAATGTGTGTTTCGTCACATATTACCAAAATGCAACAGTATAAAGGGGCCTAAGGTCCTGTGCACTAGATTCATTGCAATAATACATCTCTGCTACCATGAAGTTTGAATGGGCTGACAGCACACCATATGGCACAGACAAATAGACAGGCGCTATTTTCTTTTAAATGGCATTTAAAGAATGCCTTGTATTTTATTTGTAATGAATACAAGGTGTTTTTTGATTAGATGAGGTGGAGAGGCAGGGCGGTGACATCTCAATCTCCACCCTGTCCAATCAGAGAATGCCCTGTAGTCATTGAAAAAATTCAAGGCATTCTCTGACTGAAGGCACTAGCGAGCGAACCTCTGTGGTCAGTGTGACACAGGACCCAGAAGATGGCGGAGATCACTGTAGTAGTGCCAGATACTACAGTAGTTGCCACCCTCCACAGCAGTCCTTCAGGAATGAGATATCCATACTTATATTCTGACCTGCTAATGCTGGTAGTGCTGCTCTAGGCAAAGAAGGAGAGGTTATATAGTCCCACTGGTATTCAGGAATGGGGTGCTGGCTGAAAATATCACCACCCAGTAGTGTGTAGCATACGTAGAACCCTATCCAGTCTATGTGGTTAACATGTGTAAGAGGACCTTCAGGATTAACCCCCGGTGAGTGGGGCGAAACATGTCAGATCAGAGGACGTGGCTTGTGGAGTGGTGTAAAGCTGAGGACATCTTACACATGTTAACCACTTGGAAAGGATAGGGTTGTGCATACTTACACTGGTTCAAGGTGAACCAAAGGATAAGTTACCTGCACTCCAGACAACTTCAAACTCACGTTGGACAATGATAACCTCTCACATTTTCTAAAAAAGCAGACAAGTCTCAGTGACTGGGGTGTGCTCTCTGGGTGAGATCGCCACTGTTTTCCGCCCTCTCCCCTTATCTCCAAGTCCTTGCACCATGGTGCACAGATGGTTCACATTTATACGTTGCAGTGTGCTACAACACAAGTGCATTGTGCTGTTATGCCTAGGGACAGGGGTGCCATTCAAACAGAACAATGTGACTGGCCAGAGGAGTGATCTCTCCTATATGCCTGCAGTACAGCTTTAAAGTAGAGGATTCCTTTAATCTAATGCCATCACTTTCACTACCACAACCAAGGTTTAAGTATTGTACAATGCTGCAAGGCTTACTGTGTTGCTGTATATGATGTGTACATTACTCACCCCGGGAGGCAACAATTATCTCCTTGGACACTATCTCCTTCAGCTACCTTTGTACAGTGTGTAGCAAGCAATTCAATGGAGAGCATGATAACACAAAAGTACAATGCCATTGATGGCCAGGGGAGAAAAAATGCTCAATGTTGGTGGCCTGAGGGAGGAAATGTACCCTGTGCCTTTGGTCAGCAGGAGAGAAAAAAGGGCCAGCATTGGTGGTCAGTGGGGGAGAAAACGTCTGTTGCTGGTGGCTAATTGGAAGAAAAAAAAAACAGTGTCGGCGGACAGTTGAAGGAAGAATGCTCAACATCAGCAGTCAACGGGAGAAGATATGCCCCATTGGGTGAGAGAGGACACTATTACTCAATGGGGAACATGGGGGGGGGGGGGCATTGGCCTAATTATGGTCTTCCTTGTATACCTGGTGTTGGTGGTTATTGGGAAGAAACAAAGCCCAGTGTCGGTGGTCAGTTGAAGGGAGAATACTTAACATCAGAGGTCAATCGGAGAAGATATGCCCACTACGTGAGAGAGGACACTAGTGCTCAATGAGGAAAATGGGGAATAGGCATTGATCTCATTGTAGGGCGGGAGAGACACTCGTGCTCTCTGAGGGGAAAAGTGAGGACCTGGTATTAAAAGTTTTTACATTGCCCCCTGAACACCATTTTGTGCTCAGATTTCCTAAGGTATTCTCTCATGCAATGGCAGTCAGTGCTCTCAATCCAGTTCTGTCAGCTGTTGACTCATCGGCCTCGTCCCAGGGGACCTCAATGGCTTTCAGATCTGTTTCAGAACTATTTTGAAGGTAGGCCGCCATGTTGTCAGTGGTCTTCCTTGCATACCTTCAAAACAGATCAAAATCCTTTCTTCTAGGTGATGGCATTCAGAGCAATGGATTTTGGGTATGCGGTGGTCAAGCAAGTGAAGGATATGTCCAGTGGGTGAACAATATCTTCTACTGGGTTTCAAGATTTCCTCCTTGCAATGCAGTCTCTGTAAGTACTGCCCATAATTTTCCATAGGCATCTTTAGAGAAATGAGCTCAGTTTTTTAGCAAATCTTTGTAATCTTGGTGGGAATTATAATTTATAGGTGCACCTTCATGATCGTGATGAATAAAGGTATAGATGGGATTTGATGTAAATTCTGAGCAGGCCAGCTTTAAAGTTAGCATGCATTTCTAAGGTATGCATGACCTGTATGTAGACAGGCCCCTTTGGGGATTGCTTGGATTTACCTGTGCATCTGCATCACCATGACCCTGTGAACATTCCAACCCACCTGACACTTTGGGTTCAGACATCTTTGCAACACCTTTAAATAATAAGACAATACTCAATATGTTTATATTCTGTTAATATTTACTGGAATACTTCAGTTATGGCCCCTGTCAGTTTTTTAGGCGGACCTGAACGGACGCTCCATACAGGTCTATGGATCGACGGATGTCAGCAGTGACATGTCTGCTGACATCTGACCCGCTCCAAACCACTAAAGTGTGACGGAGGAAAACCCTACTTTTCCATCCGTCTACGGATCGAATGAAAACGGACTCTAAGGTCCATCTTCATCCGATCCCCCATAGAGGAGAGCGGCACTCTGACAAGTCGGTCCCTACACAGTGTGCAGAGTCAGACCTGTCATCTGCCTGCTCAACAGTTGGCCACAACAGATTATTCTATACACATATGTACAAGGGAGTACCACTTGAACATAACCTGAAAGGATAAGCAGAGGTTAAGTAGCAATTCTGACAATACTTCTAGAAAGAGAAACCCAGGCCGGCCTGTTTAACCTTTGATCCTAATGAGAGATGAAGCTAAACATGGATGGTATGAGGGCCCTTTAAGTAGCAATGACAGAATGTCCCCGTTGCAGATCTGATGGTCTTCACCGGCAGTCGGAGCTCATTAATTGTATCTAATAAAGTATAGTAACAGAGTGGTAGTATATCTGGTGATGACTGTAGCTAAAAATGTTTATGTAAGGTGTTCAAATAAAGGTGCACTGAAGTATTCTCAAAGTAAAGCTGTCTGTGCACAGTGTCCCAGTGAAACAACAAAGGAAAGGTTTGCAAAGATGGGAAGTGGCCCTCTCACCAACAACCAGACTGATTCAAAGACTTCCATCTAGCAAATCCCAGATGGACGTCCTGACTGCGGGCCCGTTTGTTACAATCACCCATTGCAGAGCACGAAGCGTGGGTTGCTGCACTGTAGAGGTGGTGGTGATTAGATGTCCGATGAACAGCCCTTCCCGGTCAGGTCGGATGACTGTGGACCACGTGGTAGGCCGCAATCTCACTCCCCTTGCACGGAGAGATCCTTCACACATGAGGCCCGGGAGGAAGAGAACATGGGGCAGATGTCTGGTCTCTTTTATAGCTCTTCCCAGAAATCTCTCTGGTGGTAGCAAGGATCCCGGGAATATGAAGTCCGGGTGTATAGTCATGCAGGCGAATAGCCATCTGGTGGAACTACTAGTCCCACAATCCCTCTGGTTGGGCTCACAAATATGATGTCAGTCTAGTAACGATGGGCACTAGAGAGACGATATGATATACAGACAGAGTAGGGAATAGCTGTTTGCTGTAATTGTAGTCCACACTGCTACATGTAGAAATTCGTATCAGTTCTATATGGACTGCAGTCTTTGTAGAATAATAAAAATAGTTGTATTATTTTAAAGGGGACCTGCCATGGAAAATTGAAGGTCTGCTTTTTTTTTTGGTAATCCCCTGCCCCCTTCATTCCACTTCCCCCTTCCTCAACACAAATGGTTTTTAAAATCCATTTCCTCCCAAAATTAGGGGCTCTAGAAATTCAATGAGCTTGCATTCCTGCAATGGGTTGGAGTGCATTCTTGTGAGACCTGGACTGACCAGCTCTGCCAGCAGGCAGAAAAAAGTGGACTTGCCATTTTTTTGGAGGGTCAGTTTAATAAAATATAACAATTTTTTCTCTAGACGTATTTGCAAATCAACACAATATATACACAAATATATGACGACTGCAGTGGCGGCTGGTGCTCCACATTTTTTTGGGGGGGGCGCAAACAAACAAGAATGCAGGAAAAAAAACATCAGTTGCAGCCTCACTGTGCCCATCAGTTGCAGCCACTGTGCCCATCAATTGCAGCCACTGTGCCATCAAATGCTGCCATTGTGCCCATCAAATGCTGCCAGTGTGACCATCAAATACCACCACTGTGCCCATCAAATGCTGCCACTGTGCCCATCAAATGCTGCCAGTGTGCCCATCAAATACCGCCACTGTGCCCATCAAATGCGTCACTGTGCCCATCAAAAGTTAACACTGTAACCCCCCAAGCCTGCTCGCCATCTGCCCAGCACTTACCCTATCTCAGTGGGGCAGCGGGTGACTGTGTCCTCCACGTGTCTCCTCCCCTCCTCCTGATAGGCGTCCAATCACAGCGCCTGTCGTTTAAGCCAATCAGGTTATGGTTAACACACCCGCGCTCCCTGATTGGCAAAGAGGCGGTTAAATGTTAGAAAAGTGAATATTCATTCACCGTTCTAACACACCTGGGTGAACTGCGAGCGCAATGCTCTGCGCTCACAGTTCACCTTTTTTGAAGTCTTTTAGAACCTATGGCTCTAATCAGGTGCTTAAAAAATAAACCCTGCCGTTGTAATTCAGGCGCCCAGTGTCCGAAAAGGGGTCGGACGCCTGAATAGGGGGTGGCGGTGGCGGTCATGAATAGATTCATGCAATGCATTCATCTATCTATTATTCTTATAGGAGGGTGACTGGAGGGAGGGGGGCACCGCCACTGGAGGACTGCCTGATTAGTACAAATAAATAAAATACAGTAATAAAAAGTGCCAAAAAGAAGTGTCCATAATCCAAATGCAAAAAAAAATCAGGAAACAATCCACACTTCCAAATGCATGAGAAACAGTGATATCCAATGTGCTTACAACCACTTTATCACTTCTGGGTGCACTGCACGCTCACCTCGACCCTGAGGAAGTCATGCGACTAGTGACACAACGCGTCGGGAGGAGCCTGTGACATAATTTCCGTTTTTTTTTTTCGAAGCCCGGAAGCTGGTGAGTGTTCTATGAGAAAATCTCTGCTGAAATGATTATGTGATTAGGCTGTATACAAGTACTAAACATTGTGAGTGTATAAGATATCGTTTTTTTAAAAAAAAAAACACTGTTTTATCGATATACTGCACGATGAGCGGATCTTTTTTTATCTTGAGGTGAAAATCGTGGAAAGGAATCATTCCCAATATTGGGGCAATTCTATGTGGGGGAGGACTACAGGGACCAAAAGTGATTCAGCTTCCATTGCTTAGCCAAACTGCGATTATTGACCATATGGTCAAAACATTAAAGTGGTTGTAAACCCTAAAAAAACAAAAAACAAAAAAAAAAACCTGCAAGACAAAGGCATAATGAGCTAGTATGCATATGGATTACTTACCTGAGATCGAAGCCCCCACAGCAGTCCTCGTTCACTGCTTCCACGGCCGACATCGCTCCTGGAGTTACTTCCGGGTATCGCGGGCTCTGGCGCTGTGACTGGCCGGAGACGCGATGACTTCACTCCCACGCATGCGCACGGGAGCCGCCGGTAACGGCACAGGCTAACTGAAGCAACGGCACATAGGTGCCATTGCTTCAGTTTGCTTCAATGCGCCGATGACGTCGACACATGCAAATACAGGGGATATCTCCTAAACCGTGCAGGTTTAGGAGATATCCAGGGTAGCTACAGGTAAGGCTTACTATACTATACTTACTATACTTACTTACTATACTTATTATAGGCTTACCTGCATCAAAAAGTGGTTGTAAGGGGTTTACAACCACTTTAAGGAGCGTGCACTGCACCCAGAGGTTTATCACCAGTGCTTGCAAGCAAGTTGGGATATCACTGTTTCTCATGCATTTGGAAGAGTGGACTGTTTCCTGAATTTTTTACATTTGGATTATGGACACTTCTTTTTGGCACTTTTTATCACTGTATTTTATTTATTTGCACTAATCAGGCGGTCCTCATATATTTGTGTATATACAGTCATGGCCGAAATTGTTGACACCCCAGAAATTTTTCCAGAAAATCAATTATTTCTCACAGAAAAGTATTGCAGTAACATATTTTTGCTATACTCGTTTATTCCCTTTGTGTGTATTGGACACAAAACAAAAAAAGGGAGGAAAAAAAATGTCACACAAAACTCCAAAAATGTGCTGGTCCAAATTCTTGGCACCCTTAACTTAATATTTGGTTGCATACCCTTTGGAAAAAATAACTGAAATCAGTCGCTTCCTATAACCATCAATAAGCTTCTTACACCTCTCACCTGGAATTTTGGACCACTCTTCCTTTGCAATTTGCTCCAGGTCTCTCTTATTGGAAGGGCGCCTTTTCCCAACAGCAATTTTAAGATCTCTCCACAGGTTCAATGGGATTTAGATCTGGACTCATTCCTGGCCACTTTAGCACTCTCCAGCGCTTTGTTGCCATCCATTTCTGGGTGCTTTTTGACGTATGTTTGGGGTCATTGTCCTGCTGGAAGACCCAAGATCTCGGACGCAAACCCAGCTTTCTGACACTGGGCTCTACAGTGCGACCCAAAATCCTTTGGTAATCCTCAGATTTCATGATGCCTTGCACGCATTCAAGGCACCCAGTGCCAGAGGCAGCAAAACAACCCCAAAACATCATTGAACCTCCACCATATTTCACTGTAGGTACTGTGTTCTTTTCTTTGTAGGCCTCATTCTGTTTTCGGTAAACAGTAGAATGATGTGCTTTACCAAAAAGCTCTATCTTGGTCTCATCTGTCCACAAGACAGTTTTCCCAGAAGGATTTTGGCTTACTCAAGTACATTTTGGCAAACTGTAGTCCTGCTTTTTTATGTCTCTGTGTCAGCAGTGGGGTCCTCCTGGGTCTCCTGCCATAGCGTTTCATTTCATTTAAATGTCGATGGAAAGTTTGCGCTGACACTGATGCTCCCTGAACCTGCAGGACAGCTTGAATTTCTTTGGAACTTGTTTGGGGCTGCTTATCCACCATCCGGACTATCCTGCGATGCAACCTTTCATCAATTTTTCTCTTCCGTCCACGCCCAGAGAGATTAGCTACAGTGCCATGGGTTGCAAACTTCTTGATAATGTTGCGCGCTGTGGACAAAGGCAAATCTAGATCTCTGGAGATGGACTTGTAACCTTGAGATTGTTGATATTTTTCCACAATTTTGGTTCTCAAGTCCTCAGACAGTTCTCTTCTCCTATTTCTGTTGTCCATGCTTAGTGTGGCACACACAGACACACAATGCAAAGACTCAGGCCGGGTTCACACTAGTGCGACAAACGCTCCGACATTGGGAGCTCATGTCGCATTACATGTGAAAATCAATGTTTCCCTATGGGAGCCGTCTTAACTGGTCCGACACATGTCGGTCCGACTTTAAAAATGCTCCCTGTACTACTTAGGTCCGACGTTGATCCTACTTCAGTCCATTGACTATCATTGAAGTCGGATCAAAGTCGGATCGCCGTCTTGCATGATCCGACTTTGGCATGCCACTTGTACTGATGATCTTGAGGGGGAACTCCACACCAAATTTTAAATAAAAAAACGTCATGGGTTCCCCCTCCAAGAGCATACCAAGTCCTTCGGTCTGATATGGATGTTAAGGGGAACCTCCTCCCTACGCCAAAAAAAATGGGTGGGGGTCCCCCCAAGTTCCATACCAACCCCTTATCCGAGCACGCAGCCTGGCTGGTCAGGAAAAGGGGTGGGGACGAGCGAGCGCCCCCCCCCTCCTGAACCGTACCAGGCCGCATGCCCTCAACATGGGGGGGTGGGTACTTTGGGGCAGGGGGGCGCCCTCCGGCCCCCCCACCCCAAAGCACCTTGTCCTCATGTTGATGAGGACAAGGGCCTCTTCCCGACAACCCTGGCCATTGGTTGTCGGGGTCTGCGAGCAGGGTGCTTATTGGAATCTGGGAGCCCCCTTTAATAAGGGGGCCCCCAGATCCCGGCCCCCCACCCTATGTAAATAAGTATGGGGTACATCGTACCCCTACCCAATTACCTGGGGAAAAAAGTGTCAATAAAAAAAAACACACTAGACAGGTTTTTAAAGTAATTTATTAGGCAGCTCCGGAGGTCTTCTTCCGACTTCGCGGGTCTCTTCCGACTTCTCCACGTTTTCCGGCCTCTTCTCCATGCTCTCTGGTATCTTCTGCTCTTTTGCCAGCTCTTTTGCTAGCGTTGGCCCGGTCTTCTCCATCGCCTTCTTCCCTCCAGTCTTCTTCCAATGTTGACACAACGCTCTCTCCCGCTGTAATGCCGTGTGCGCGGTGAGCAACTACTTATATAGGCATGGGGCGTGGTCACCGGGTGATGTCATCCGGTGACCCTGTCCCTTATGACGTCACCGCCCGGGGCATGATGGGGTGATGACGTCATAAGGGGTGGGGTCACATCGGAAGAAGACCGGAGGGAAGAAGGCGACGAAGAAGACCAGGCCAACGCCAGCAAAAGAGCCGGCAAAAGAGCAGAAGATAGCGGAGGAGCCCGGCAGAAGAGCGGGAGAAGAACCAGAGAGCACAGAGAAGAGGCCGGAGAGTGCGGAGAAGTCGGAAGAGACCCCCGAAGTCGCAAGAAGACCCCCAAGGCTGTTTTTTTATTTAAAATTTGGCGTGGAGTTCCCCCTCAAGATTCATACCAAACACAGTGCCTGGTATTGGCGGGATCCAAGTCAGATCCCTGTTCATTGAAAGTCGGATGTATGTCGGCTTCAAGTTGCAGGGCAAAGTCGGATCCAAAGTAGGACGGCTGTCGTGTCGCACCAGTGTGAACCCGGCCTCAGTGAACGTCTCTCCTTTTTATCTGCTTTCAGGTGTGATTTTTATATTGCCCACAACTGTTACTTGCCCCAGGTGAGTTTAAAGGAGCATCACATGCTTGAAACAATCTTATTTATCCACAATTTTGAAAGGGTGCCGAGACTTTTGACCACCCCATTTTTGGAATTTTGTGTGACATTATGTCCAATTTGCTTTTTTTCCTCCCTTTTTTGTTTTGTTCTAATACATAGAAAGGGAATAAAGATGTATATAGCAAAACATGTGTTAGTGCAATACTTTTCTGTGAGAAATACTTGATTTTCTGGAAAAATTTCTGGGGTGCCAACAATTTCGGCCTTGACTGTTTATATATCTATATCAATTGTCAGTGTTTTGATATGTTATTTTGATCACATAGGATTTTATGATATATGCCCAGCATTCACTTATTAATTAATTGGAGGATATGAACTATAATTAATTTATTTGTTACAGTGAGAGAGTACACTTTTGATGTGTGGTTGCAGCAGTTCGATATACATTAGAATGATTAAATTCACTTAGTTTATAGCAGCGCAAGAGTATATTGAATAATATTCATGTTTATAAGTGTATGCATTTAACCACTTGACCTTCGGTAGATTTATCCCTTCATGACCAGGTCATTTTTTTTGCGATATGGTACTCCAGTACTTTAACCACTTCAGCTCCGGAAAGGTTTCACCCCCTGCTTGACCGGGCCATTTTTTGCGATACGGCACTGCATTGTTTTAACTGACAATTGCGCGATCATGCAACATTGTACCCAAATAAAATTGATGTCCTTTTTTCCCCACAAATAGAGCTATCTTTTAGTGGTATTTGATCGCCTCTGCGTTTTTTTTTTTTTTCACTATAAACAAAAAAAGACCAACAATTTTGAATAAAAAAACAATATTTTTTACTTTCTGCTATAAAACATTCCCAATAAAGAAATGTAAAAATCTAATTTCTTCATCAGTTTAGGCCAATATATATTCTGCTACATGTTTTTGGTAAAGAAAATCCCAATAAGCGAATATTGATTGGTTTGTGCAAAAGTTATAGTGTCTACACGGGTAGGCAACCCCGGCCCTCCAGCTTTGGTGAAACTACAAGCCCCATGAGACATTGCAAGACCCTGAAAATCGCAGGCATGACTCCTAGAGGCAGAGGCGTGATGGGATTTGTAGTTTCACCACAGCTGAAGTGCCACGGTTGCCTACCCCTGGTCTACAAACGATGGGATATTTTTATGGAATTTTTATTTTATTTCTTTTACTAGTAATAGCGGCGATCAGCGTTTTTTAGCGGGACTGCAACATTGCGGTGGACAAATCAGACACTCAGTGACACTTTTTGGTGACCAGTGACACCAATACAATGATCAGTTCTAAAAAAATGCACTGACACTGTATAAATGACACTGGCGGGGAAAGGGTTAACACCAGGGGCGATCAAAGGGTTAAGTGTGTCCCTGGGAGGTGCTTACTAACTGTGTGGGGGTCGGATACACTGGAGGAAAAGAGAGATCCGTGTTTCAGCTTAGCTGAAACACAAGATCTCTCTTTTGCTCCCTGACAGATCAGCGGTTTGCCTTGTTTACATAGTCAGACCGCTGCTCCGTCTTTCCTCTAAACGATCGGCAGGTCGCGGCCACCGGACTCACTCATTGGCTCCCTAATTGGCTCCCGCTGTGTCCAATCACAGTGGGAGCAGCGCTCCGGGGATGCGCGCGCACGCCCCCTACACCGCGTGCATAAAATTTACGTACAGAAACGTGATTTTGCGCAGCCAGTCTGCCCTGCCGCAGTATATATGCGGTGGGCGGGCCAGAATCAGCAACTAACAATTGCGTGGCCATGCACCGCTGTATTTAAGTTAAATTTATGTCATTATTTCCCACAAATAGAGCTTTCTTTTGGTGGCATTTGATCACCACTGCATTTTTTGCGCTATAAACAAAAAAAAGTTTCTGCAATAAAACATATCCAATAAAAAAAAAAAAAATAAAATAAAATTTCTTCATAAAGTCGATATTGACTTTACATATATGTATCCTCTTTGCCCTTTAAAATCCCATATAGAGGGTTTGGTCTTGTTCCCTAACAACAATGGACCACCCGCAACAAAATTTCCCACCCCCCCAGCAACAATAGACTTCCTCAACAATAATAGACCCCCCCCTGAAAAAATAGATCCCCTCCAGCAAGAATAGATTCTCCATCAGCCAGCAACAACTGACCCCCCCAGCAATATAAGACCCCCCCCAGCAACAGTAGGTCCCCCACCAGCAACAACAATAGATTTCCTCAACAATAATACACTCCCCTGCAAAAATAGATCCCCTCCAGCTAGAATAGATTCTCCAGCAGCCAGCAACTATAGATCTCTCCCAGCAACAACTGACCCCCCCAGCAATATAAGACGCACCCCCCCCCCCCAGCAACAGTAGGTCCCACACCGGCAACAATTGATTTCCTCAACAATAATACACCCCCATGCAAAAATAGACCCCCTCCAGCTAGAATAGATTCTCCATCAGCCAGCAACAATAGATCTCTCCCAGCAACAACTGACTCCCCCCCAGCAATATAATACCTACCCCCCCCCAGCAGCAGTAGGTCCCTCACCAGCAACAATAGACTTCCTCAACAATAATAGACCCCCCTGAAAAAATAGATATCCTCCAGCTAGAATAGATTCTCCATCAGCCAGCAACAACTGACCCCCCCAGCAATATAACACCCACCCCCTAGCAACAGTAGGTCCCCCACCAGCAACAATAGATTTTCTCAACGATAATACACCCCCCTGCAAAAATAGATCCCCTCCAGCTATAATTGTTTCTTCATCAGCCAGCAACTATAGATCTCTCCCAGCAACAATGACCCCCCCAGCATTACAAGACACACACCCCCCAGCAACAGTAGGTCCTCCACCAGCAACAATAGACTTCCTGAACAATAATAGACCTCCCTTAAAAAATAGATCCCCTCCAGCTAGAATAGATTCTCCATCAGCCAGCAACAACTGACCCCCCCCCCCAGCAAGCCAGCAACTATAGATCTCTCCCAGCAACAACTGACCCCCCCAGCAATATAAGACGCACACCCCCAGCAGCAAACTCAAGAGCAAACAAGTAATATATTGCAGCTTACCAGTCCCTGGATGTGAAGCCACTGGATTAGTTTTCTTTTTTAGGCTTTTTCCCTTTATTTTCACCTGCCAGGAACAACCTTCCTATCCTAGGCTGACAACACTCCTTACTGTACTGCATTTAAAGAGAAACCGTGTTGTCACCCTAGAACAGGGCTACAATAACCTCACGAAAGTCGCAAAATTTCTGGCAGGATCAATAGGTATTTTTTGCACTAATCCAGTGGTCTACAAACTGCAGCCCCAGGGGTCGGATGCGGCCCTTTGCTTGCTTTTATCCAGCCCTTGGAGCAATATTTCATCCTCTGACACCAACAATGGGGCATAATTTCTCCACACTGACACCAATGAGCAGGCACAGTTCTGACAAGTGACACCAGTGGTGGGGCATAGTTCCGGCAAGTGACACCAACGATTGAGTACGGTTCCTGCCAGTGACACCAATGATGGGGCAAAATTCTGCTCACTGACATCAAAAATGGGGCATTGTTTACTCCTACTGATGTAAGGACATTTTCTTCTTCCAGTGGTCACAGTATGGCCCCCTTAAAGTCTGAGAGACAGTAAACTGGCTCTTTGTTTAGAAAGTTTGGAGACCCCTGCACTAATCAAACAGATTTAAAAAAAAATGCTTTTAATGGGATATTTAGCAGACCAAAAGAAACCAGATAGACGAAGGTCATTGTTAGGGTTTGCATGCACTTTAAATAAAAAATCCTCAAAATATATGTACTGTATATATTTCATATAAATTCCATAACCTTTTCAGTTACTATTACATTCCTCGCTGTAGCATTAATATACTTAGCAACAGTAATACGTTTTTTTCAAATTCATGTTTATTAAATTATTATAATTGAAAAGTATTTGGCCTAAACATATTTCACGGGTATTCACATACACATTATTGCTGCTGGATACTTTGCACAGTTGTTGGAATCCCTGCAAGGCGGCAGCAGTTACTGGCCTCTCCTAAATAGTCCTTCACTTGCCGGTAGCCGAAGACCATAATACACGAGCTTATGGAATAGTAAATAGAGGACAAAATCCCATATGAAGCAGAGAGCATGGTGCCCCCAAAGTCATCTTCCATCACCCCAGACACAATCAGCAACCAAACCAAGTCACTCGAAATCCAGCAGACGACATAAAGAGATAGAAGAGACAGCAATATCTTCGTGGCCTGGGCTGTATGTTTGTTCCAGCCACGGCTGAAGGTCATCGAGTCCCTCACTTGTCTCCGGTGTCTACAGATAAGGTCAATCGTAAATCCATTCAGTAGAATGACAAGGGTAATGAGCAAAAAGTCCACACTCACCGTGGCATAAGTCAAAATCCTCACCATTCTGTTTTGTGATGGCCCAATGCAGTTGGTGCTTGTCATCATGGAGTTGCTCTTATTATGAACACCCGTTGACTCTTTGAAGAGGAGATAAGGCACATGGTAGATGATGCTGATGACCCAGCAGCTGGCGAGTGACCAGTTGACGTACTGGGCTTGATGGTGATAGATGAACTTCCACCAACGGTGGCCAGGCCTCCTTATTTTGAGGAGGTGAAGGAAACTCAAGTTCTCCACTGACCAAATGCTGATCAGACGCAGAGTGTGATAAAAATAAAGCAGAATCTTACAGCCCAGAGGTCCGAAAACCTTGGCGTCGAAGAAAAGGAGCAGTCCGGGGATCTCCTTGTAAAAACACAACAAGAGGTTGACCGCTGCCATGTTTACAATGATTTTGTCCAAAGGCTGGAAGATTCTGTTTTTGACAGCATTGCTAACAAAAGCAAAAATAAGAACCAAGTTTGCCACGGTGCCAATAAGAGCAGAAAAATAAATGATAAGAGAGACAATATTTGGAATACTTAATAGCATAGTTTGTAAGCTCCTCTGTCTCTCTGCCTCGGCTTATCTCTTCTGGTCCACCTTACATCTCCGGCAGTAGGACTCCTAATGAACACCACTCTCATGCTTTTGATTAAATAATGTTGCACCTGGACAGCTGGATTCCTCTTAAGGTCTCCTCCAGTGAGAACAGAAGGTATGATTTCTTTATCAGAATTGCCATGGTAGCATTTATTTCCACTGTGATAACTAGAACATCCTGCGGAGCAGTTAGGCTACTCAGACCTTGTGTGTGCTGATGTTGTAATATGTCAGTGGACAGAAACATTAATGGCATACTACTACAACCAAAGTCAAAGAACTGAAGTCCTGATGCACCCACGAAAATAAAGGAAAAAAAAAAGAAAAAAAAAAACCCACATAGCTACCTACCCACCACCTGTTAAGATATGAGATATCTGTCACCGGATACCCTCACATTTAAACCATGCATACCATATCAGTAAAACATTTTATGAAGAGTCTATCTAGATGATATCTGCTATACATAATTCTGGGTTAGCCCTATCCCATCAAGTCTGCAAATAAAGCATTAGCAGAAAGCTCTTTATATAAATATACATAGAGCCTGCTGTGCAAGCTCCTTCAGTTGGCTGCCTATCAATCTTATTATATAGGAAACCTAATGATGAACTTAAGGAGCTTGCATGGCTGGCCAACAACACTTCTGCTTCTTTAGCTGGCCATTGGGCTACCTATCAGGTCTCAGTGACCTCCTGCTAAAACCAATTAATCAGGGGTCAATAAAATGCCCCTTACATTCAGTAGTCAGTGAGAAGAATGCCCCACCTGTAATAATGTGTATGCTTTAGGTTATAATTCAAGTTCAATTGTTATGCCTAGTTCCTTATGCATGTTAGGAAACAGTTAACAGTTTTGGTCATGTGATCTGGGGACGGGGAGCTGTGGTTAGTTCTGTAAGATGGATGCTGCTGAATAAACACCAGGCTCATGTTAAAGCTCCTGCTGTGTTGGTCAGAATTGCACCCTTACAGATAATTAAAATGATCATTGGTGTCATGTTGCTGGTTCTGCCAAGTAGCATTGGCCCTGGATATATACAGGCACCATTAGTTGGGAGGTCAACCAGGCACCTAGGGTTTCACCCAACACTGGTTGAGAATGATTGGTTTGAGACATGATGTCAAACCTAATGAAAAACTGGTTTAGATTTCCCTTTAAACATAGGGAGGTAATATATAAATTCACAGCTACCTACATGGAATCCATAAATGCCTTCCTAGAACTAGACATGTGCAATGTGTTTGGTTACAAATTTGTTTTCAGACGAAATTCGGCATATTCGTTCATTCAGAAACATCCAAATGAGCGAAAAACTCTTTGACGAAAACAAATTGTCAGAATGAAAATATGAAAGAATGAAAGTACGAAAATCCGAAATAATGAAAAATGGTTCAACCTACAAGTTTAATGAATCAATTACATTCAGTTTTGTTTTTCGTATTTTTGTTCTTTCTGACTATTCGTTATCGCTGAATATAAAGAAATAATGAATGCATTTTTGTTCTTTAAATACATGTGCTAGTAGCTGTCTGAGGCCTGCTAAATTAATCCCAGTGCTCCATGCCCATGGGAGTCTGCAAAGGGGGGCAAGGGGGGAGGCAAGTGCCCCCCCTGGAATCAGGGATCGGCAAGGTGTCCACACATGAACACTGGTGTCCGTGAGCGATCCTTGCAGGGGCCGCCATGGACTTTTTTCTGAGTCTGCTGCTCTCTGACTCACTGAGACCGTCCACTCCCTCACCCCCAATGTGATGGCTCGGGCCTCGGCTCAGCTGCTCAGCTCCAGTCTCTCCTGTGTACTGTGTAGAGAGAGACGTAGATCCGGCGGGTACTGCGCCGATGCCACCCACTCAAGTGGAGTGGTGGTGGAGTCCTGCCTGCGTTCGGAGGGATCTGTGGGACTGTCTGGAGGAGGGACTGTGCTTTGCAGCGGCTGCCCAAAGTGGGAGAGAGAACCGGAGAAGAGGCAGGCAGGAGGAGGAGGCAAGGAGGACTTGTGGAGTGGAGACATTATATATATATATATATATATATATATATATGTATGTATGTATATATATATATATATATATATATATATATATATATATATATATATATGTATGTATGTATATATATATATATATATATATGTGTATATATATATATGTATGTGTATATATATATATGTGTATATATATATATGTATGTATATATATATATGTGTATATATATATATGTATGTATATATATATATATATATATATATATATATATATATGTGTATATATATATATATATATATATGTGTATATATGTATATATATATATATATACACAGTATCTCACAAAAGTGAGCACACCCCTCACATTTTTTACATTTTTGTAAATATTTTATTATATCTTTTCATGTGATAACACTGAAGAAATGACACTTTGCTACAATGTAAAGTAGTGAGTGTACAGCTTGTATAACAGTGTAAATTTGCTGTCCCCTCAAAATAACACAACACACAGCTATTAATGTCTAAACCGCTGGCAACAAAAGTGAGTACACCCCTAAGTGAAAATGTCCAAATTGGACCCAAAGTGTCCATTTTTGTATGGCCACCATTATTTTCCAGCACTGCCTTAACCCTCTTGGGCATGGAGTTCATTAGAGCTTCACAGGTTGCCACTGAAGTCCTCTTCCACTCCTCCATGACGACATCATGTAGCTGGTGGATGTTAGAGACCTTGCGCTCCTCCACCTACCGTTTGAGGATGCCCTACAGATGCTCAATAGGGTTTAGGTCTGGAGACATGCTTGGCTAGTCCATTACCTTTACCCTCAGCTTCTTTAGCAAGGCAGTGGTCATCTTGGAGGTGTGTTTGGGGTCGTTATCGTGTTGAAATACTGCCCTGTGGCCCAGTCTCCGAAGGGAGGGGATCATGCTCTGCTTCAGTATGTCACAGTACATGTTGGCATTCATGGTTCCCTCAATGAACTGTAGTTCCCCAGTGCCGGAAACACTCATGCAGCCCCAGACCATGACACTCCCACCACCATGCTTGACTGTAGGCAAGACACACTTGTCTTTGTACTCCTCACCTGGTTGCCACCACACACGCTTAACACCATCTGAACCAAATAAGTTTATCTTGGTCTCATCAGACACCAGGACATGGTTCCAATAATCCATTTTTTGGTCTTCTTGTCTTCAGCAAACTGCGGGCTTTCTTGTGCATCATCTTTAGAAGAGGCTTCCTTCTGGGACGACAGCCATGCAGACCAATTTGATGCGTGTGCGGCGTATGGTCTGAGCACTGGCAGGCTGATCCCCCACCCTTTCAACCTCTGCAGCAATGCTGGCAGCACTCATACGTCTAGACAACCTCTGGATTTAACACACCTGCTCCCCATTCACACCTGAGACCTTGTAACACTAACGAGTCACATGAGGGAAAATGGCCAATTGGGACCAATTTGGACACTAAGGGTGTACTCACTTTTGTTGCCAGTGGTTTAGACATTAATGGCTGTGTATTGAGTTATTTTGAGGGGACAGCAAATTTACACTGTTATACAAGCTGTACACTCACTACTTTACATTGTAGCAAAGTGTCATTTCTTCAGTGTTGTCACATGAAAAGATATAATAAAATATTTACAAAAATGTGAGGGGTGTACTCACTTTTGTGAGATATAGTATATAATATAGTCTTTGCAGGGTGAGAGCCTGGAGTGCAGTGCTGCAGGAAAACCTGGGGATTCTATTCTCTATACAGGTGAAAAAAAAGGTAAGCAGACCAAGTAAAGGGGGATCTATTCTATGGGGGACCTGCTCTAAAGGGGGGGTCTATATATATATCTATGTGGTATGTGATAATGACTAAGCCCCTCCTCTTCATGACATTATCGAAAAGGGGCAGAGCATGGGTGACCTTAAAATGATGCCCCCCCCCCCAAAAAAGTTCTGCGGACACCCATGCGCACGCCGACTCTGAAATAATGGATAAAACGGAAAAACCTGAACTAACGAAGGTTATGAATACAACCAATGTCCGAATGAACGAATGGACCGAGTCCCGAAGTAATGATTGCCGCATCTAAACCAATGGCACGAAACGAATGCGAAGTTATGAATTATCCGAAATAACGAATGCTGATCATAACAAATGATCCGATAAACGTAAAAAAAAAAAAACAAATGAAAGGAAAACTAAAAGAAACAGATTTTTCGGCAGTACACATGTCTACCTGGAACAGAATTACACATCATCACTGTCACAAATAAAGTTATATTCTTAAATTTAATAATGGGTCTTCTGCATATAGGAAGAAGGTGCCCAACCCTGTATGACAGAACTTTGGCAGGTACACCTAGTCGGAGGCAGTGTCATTATTGATCCAAATAGGCAAAGTGACAACGTCTTTTTAAAGATCCACAGAAAAGTTGCATTTAGCGTTGCATTGATACCGGTATCTGTGCAGACATTAAGCATTTGCGCGAGTACTTGTACTTGCGCAAATGCTCTGATTCTAAAACCGATACCTGTAAGTTCGCAGACTGTAAGACCCAGTTCACATAGAATCGGGGTGGATCCAGGAGGGGGGGCAATGGGGCAATTGCCCCCCCAGAGAATGAGGGTGAGTGAGTGGGCGGACTAATCCGTGAGTGAGAGAGAGGGCAGCTCCACAGGTGAGAGAGCGGGTGGCCCAGGCTGTCGGCCGGTTCGGTTGGTGAGTGGGCGGGAGGCTCGGCAGGTGGGTGAGAGCGCGGGCGAGCAGCTGGGTGGCTCGGTGGGTGAGCAGACGGCTGGCCAATCAGGGAGATGGCGGGCGGGGGAGCAGAGAGATGATATCATCTCTCACTGCCCGGCACCTGCCCTGCAGTGCAGTTCCGCCCTCACTGTGAAGGCAGCCGCAGGAAGCAGAGAGATGACATCATCTCTATGCTGCCTGAGTCTGGGACACAGCAAGAGACCACCTTAGCAGGAAAGTGACACAGCAAGAGACAATCCGCAACGTGTGGCAGGCGACGCGGCAAGTGACAATCCGTAACGTGTGGCAAGTGACAATCCGTAACATGTGGCAAGTGACAATCCGTAACGTGTGGCAAGTGACATGGCAAGTGACAATCCGCATCTGGCAGCAAGCGACGTGGCAAGTGACAATCCATAACGCGTGGCAGGTGACGTGGCAAGTGACAATCCGTAACATGTGGCAGGTGACGTGGCAAGTGACAATCCGCACGTTTGGCAGTTTATGTGGCAAGTGACAATCTGCATCTTGTGACAGGTGACATGGCAAGTGACAATCCGCCTCTGTCGGCAGGCGACGTGGCAAGTGACAATCCGCATCTGGTGACAGGCGACGTGGCAAGTGACATGCTCAGGGCTCCCACTGATTCTGCATTATGATTCTGCATTGTGACGAGTTGAACTATTTCATTTTATATTACAATGTAATAATAGAAATAATGAGCTTCAATCATCATGACACCATAACAACCATGGTACTGTGATGATTGAAGCGCCAACACCAGCCATTTCCACGATAAATTGCCCCCCAAAAAACGTATTTTCTGGCAGTGCCCCTCCCGAGACTAGACTCTGGATCCGCCACAGCATAGAGTTTGATGTGTTTTGAAGCGCATCCGATTCGCAAGACATGTGAACCTACAAGCTTTTCAATGGAGCCGATTCACATATGTGCGGATCGGCCGAGTTGGGTATGATTTTGAGCATGGTTCAGGTGCGGTTTCCATTGTTATACACTACACTTTGACAATTGAATTGCACCTGAACCAGAACAAAGTTGCACCAGAGGGGGCTGAAATCCCGCTGTCAAAACCGGACCACACACATATGTGAACCAGGTCTAACCACCGCCTTTATGAAAAGAGATGCAGGAGGACGTCGTGCGAGGGCGCAGCAGTAAGAGACGTGACATCCAGACCGCAGCTCTGGAAAGTGCTGTACCTCTACACCACCCGGGCACAGGCAGATGAGCTGGGCATTTTGTGTAAAAAATAAAAAAATGCATTGAAGGGTAAAATATGTATCAGTAATTGGTATCGGCAAGTACCGGTACTCATGCTCCATCTTAACCACTTACTGTAACCACAAACCGCCGTAGCTGTACGTTGGTACTTTGGAGCTAAATACTGTTGTTATGGCAGCAGATAGCTGCCATAACCTCGGTATTTTCAGAAACGGTGGGCGGTCCTCTTAATGATAAAAGTGGTCTCTGTGACGGCTTCACCACGAGATCACTTTTATGGGGGGTGGATTGTGTCCTTTCCCCTGACAGGCCTGGAGCCAAGTGAGGGAACGATGGCCCCCACTCTGCTCCATAACATTGGATGACAGAAGCGACGTCAAAAGTCACTTCCGTCCAATGGTCTTAAAAGAGAATTTTTTTTATTTTTTTTTTAAAGACATTTCATTTTCTTTTTCTTTTCTTTTTTTTTTTTTTTTTTTTTTTGCATTTTAGTATAAATATGAGATCTGAGGTCTTTTTGATCCCAGATCTCACATTTAAGAGGTCCTGTCATTTTTTTCTATTACAAGGGATGTTTACATTTCTTGTAATAGGAATAAAAGTGACCCAAAACATTTTTTTTTTAAAAGGACAGTGTAAAAATAAAAAGTAAAAAGTAAAATAAATAAGAAAAAATAAAATAAAGCAGAAGGGAATGCATACGTATATGAAAAAGGTGTTCAAACCACACATGTGAGCCATCGCCGCGATACCACTAGATCTCCTCTGTAACTCAAAACTGGTAACCTGTAGACATTTGTAAACGTCGCCTATGGAGATTTTTAAGGGTCGAAGTTTGTCGCCATTCCACGAGCGGGCGCAATTTTGAAGCGTGACATATTGGGTATCAATTTACTCGGCGTAAGATTATCTTTCACAACCTTAAAAAAAATTTAAAAAATTAAAAAAAAATTGGGCTAACTTTACTGTTGTCTTATTTCTTAAGTCAAAAAAGTGTATTTTTTCCCAAAAAAGTGCGCTTGTAAGACCGCTGAGCAAATACGGTGTGACAGAAACTATTGCAACGACCGCCAATTTATTCTCTAGGGTTTCTTAAAAAAAAAAATATAATGTTTGGAGGTTCTAAGTAATTTTCTAGCATAAAAAAAAACAGGTTTTAACTTGTAAACAACAAGTGTCAAAAAGAGGCTCGGTCCTTAAGTGTTAAAAAACTGGTATCGGTGCATCCCTAGTTTGTATTGTATATGTCGCATAACTTACAGGCTTGTTCACAGTTCATAGAACACACTAATGAGCTCATTTCCCCGTCACTCTGCTCCCTCCCCCTATCAGCATGGTCCTTGTACCGCAGCACCCCTAGTGGGCTGCTTCTTCCTCCCTCTCTCTGAACTCTGCTGTACAGCAAACTGCAAAAGGGTGATACTAGGTCAAATTCAGCTACTTGCATTTAAAATATAAATTTAATGATGTAATAATGATTACAGAGCGGCATTAATGTATGTCTTTTAAAGTCTTAAAAATAGAATGAAATATGTAACCGACCAAAAAAACAAAACAAAACATGGATGTGTAGATGTATCTAATGTATACATACTATATGCTGTCATTGCGGGGGGAGGCAAGCGTCTCCTTAGACAGGAACTCCTCCATCCACATTGGTGCGATATGTAGCCAGGCACTGGAGAGCCTGAGAATACCCAGCTGGCTGACGCATTAAGATAAAGTACAATCTATAGTATTTGTACACATCGGAGGTGTGTAAACACGGCCCCATTCATTAGCTGGAGGCACAGTATAAGGACACACTTATGAGCCATTACCAGGACACTTTCAACTGTCATTCTTGTCATTAGCAACGTCAATGTGTGACATTCTGCTTTCTCCAACGAACCTAGAGTAGTAATCCAAAGAGGAATTTCACTCTTCCTAACACCCCTCCAAAAATCACTGATCCCTGTCTCAAAATAAATACATTAAAAAAAAAACATACTTACTAGACAATGGAGTCCAGCGTTGTCTTGGCTGAAGCGAGTGAGTTAAAAAGGAAAAGGAGGCAGAAAGAACATACAAAAATTTGTAAAGTTCTGTTTTGTAAAGTACGGAAGAGCTCTGGAGCCATCCTAAAACAAATGTAAAAAAATCGAATTCTGGCTTTTAAAGTCAGAATTCTGTGTTTCAAAGTCAGAATTCTGAGATCAACAAGCAGAATTCTGAGTCTTAAGTTTAGAATAAATCTGTGATTGAAAATCAGAATTCTGAGCTTAAAATTCATAACTCTCAGCTTAAAAATCAGAGTTCTCAAATGAAAAAGTCAGAATTCTGAGTTTAAAAGTCAGAATTCTCAGATTAAATAGAACCCAGTATTTTAATATGATGTTAAAACGCAGAATTCAGATTTTTATTCTCAGAATTCCAACTATTAAACTCAGAATTCTGACTTATAATCTAAGAATTCTGACTTTAAAACTCAGAATTTTGACTTTCCAACTATTAAACTCAGAATTCTGACTTGTAATCTAAGAATTCTGACTTTAAAACTCAGAATTTTGACTTTTAACCTCAGGATTTTTAATCTGATTTTTAATTTCAGAATTCATAATATTAATCTCAGAAACCTGACATCTGAAGATTCTGACTCCGAAGTTAGACTTTTGACCGCAGAATTATGAGTTTGAAACTCAGAATTCTGAGCGTTGAGAGAATTTAGGGCTATTCTGTATATTAATAGTTAGAATTATTTTTTTTTCAAACTAGTTTCATTCTGCTTCTTCAAATTTTCTTGTCACTTCTGTAAAAAAATATCATTGATTTTTCCCTAATAATCTATTACTGGTGTATGGCCTGCTTAAGGAGTAGACCAGGGGGTCTTCAAACTATGGCCCTCCAGTTGTTCAGGAACTACAATTCCCATCATGCCTAGTCTTGTCTGTGAATGTCAGAGTTTTACAATGCCTCATGGGATGTGTAGTTCTGCAGCAGCTGGAGAGCCGTAGTTTGAGGATCCCTGGAGTAGACAGAAAGGGAAAAACAAGAAATGAAGAAGCCAGGGGTGTGCTTGGTTGGTGGGCTGGACCATAAATACTGTAGATGGATGATTTTACTCTTAGAGTAAAAGAGCAAGCATAACCGCAGCAGACACTTGGCCAATCAAACAGCTAACAAAACAAGACTTCAACTAATAAAAAAAAAATAAGCATCAGCGTATTAAGTCAGTTCATCCTATGTTAAGCTATTGAACATTGTATGAAACATGAGCAGGATATACAAGAAGTAACTGACTTTGTCTGTCATCAGCTGCAGTCACATGCTAACAGTAAATAAGTATTTATTCCCTATAATCACTGGCCCCATCTAGTGGCCATGATGCTGTATTTTCCCAATTTACTCTATTGTTTATGAACGAATAACATTTGACCTGGAGAGAAAATAGCCTAGTATCATTCATTTTAGTCCTCACTTGCACAGAACACACACTATATTGTCAAAAGTATTGGGACACCTGCCTTTACACGCACATGAACTTTAATGGCATCCCAGTCTTAGTCCGTAGGGTTCAGTATTGAGTTGGCCCACCCTTTGCAGCTATAACAGCTTCAACTCTTCTGGAAAGGCTGTCCACAAGGTTTAGGAGTGTGTCCATGGGGATGTTTGAGCATTCTTCCAGAAGCGCATCTGTGGGGTCAGGCACTGATGTTGGATGAGAAGGCCTGACTTGCAGTCTCCGCTCTAATTCATCCCAAAGGTGTTCTATCGAGTTGAGGTCAGGACTCTGTGCAGGCCAGTCAAGTTCCTCCACCCCAAACTCGCTCGTCCATGTCTTTATGACACTGTTGTTGTGTACTGTGAATTTTTTCAACCAAACTTGAAAGTTGCCCAAAGGTATAATTAATAAGTGTAGAACATTGAAATGCTGTTGTGGGGAACAATATTTGTTGTTTTATCAGTCTTTTACAAACCTAATGCTGTTAGTCTTCTGCTACAAACCATTAGAGCACGATTTTATCAATATACAAACAATAATGACCAATATTATTATTATTTTACTGCAGTGCACCAAGTAAGCACTAGAGGGTAGTATACTACAATCTTTATAAGGTATAGACCAGGGGTAGGCAGCCTTTGAGAAGTGGAGATCTACCTGAACAACATAAAAGGGATGAAATATCATAATAAAAAAAAACTATATTAGCTAGCAAAGCCCAAATAAAAAGTAAGGATGGCATGGAGAAAACCTAGAAACGTATAATAAAACAAATGTTATTAGACATGTGTAATTTGTTTTGTGCCGAGTTAGTTTTTTTAATGAATTTCAACAAATTCGTTAATTCGGATATTTCCCATTTAACAAATTTTTCTGAATATTCGTAAATTCGAAAACCCGAAAACTCGAAAATTTTAAACAATAACGAACTAATAATAACTTAATTAATACTAACTATTATATTATAGGTATTGAAATTTCCTTTCAAATTTGGCTGTTAGTGAACGTAACGAATACGAATTTATCCAAAGTTACAAATTATCCAAAATAACAAATGCGAATAGTTATTATTAGTTAGTTATTCTTTCGAATTTTCGGATTTTCGAATTTACAAATTTTTTAATTTACGATTTGCGATCATAACGAATGACCCGAAAAATAAAAAACAAACAAAAAAAAACAAAAACGAAGGAAACGAAAACTAAAACAAATGAATTTTTTGGCAGTGCACATGTCTACATTTCACTGTAAAAATAGAAGCTTACTACTACTACTATTAGATTGTAAGCTCTTCTGAGCAGGGCCCTCTTAAGTTATATTTTATTGTATTGTAACTGTCTTATCTCCCTTTTATATTGTAAAGCGCTGCGTAAAATGTTGGTGCTATATAAATCCTGTATAATAATAGTACTTTAACCACTTGCTTACTGGGCACTTAAACCCCCCTCCTATCCAGACCAATTTTCAGCTTTCAGCGCTGACGCACTTTGAATGACAATTGCGCGGTCATGCAACACTGTACTCATATGAATTTTTTTATCATTTTTTCACCACAAATAGAGCTTTCTTTTGGTGGTATTTGATCACCTCTGCAGTTTTTACTTTTTGTTAAAAAAAATGTAAAAAACTGAATTTAAAAAAAAAAAAAAAATTTTTTTTTATATTTTGTTATAAAAAATTTAAAACAGGTAATTTTTCTCCTTCATTGATGTACGCTGATGAGGCGGCAGTGATGGGCACTGATAGGCAGCCGTGATGGGCACTGATGGGTGGCAGTGATGGGCACTGATCAGTTACACTGATAGGCAGCATTGCTAGGTGGCACAGATTGGCACTACTGGTGGGCATTGATAGCTGGCACTTGTGGGCATTGATAGGTGGCACTTATGGGCACTGATAGGTGGCACTTGTGGGCACTGATAGGTGGCACTTGTGGGCACTGATAGGTGGCACTATTACTTGGCACTGATGAGGCAGATGTGCCTCTTCCACTTCGGGACCGATGTCCCTCACATCTGAGCCGGTGACCGGCTTTTTTTTCTACTCACGCTGTCAGCGTGAGTAGAAAAAAAAATGATTACCGATTTTTTGTTTACATCATGTGATCAGCTGTCATTGGCTGAAAGCTGATCACATGGTAAGGGGCCGGCCCCTTACTTGGATCGGTGATCACCTGAGTCTCAGTGACTCGGTAATCACAGCGCGCTCGGCTCGCGCCCTGCAGGGCGCATGCACAGGGGAGGCCATTATATGACGGCCTCCCGGGAATTCAGGTCCACGCTGTGGCCGTCATTCGGCCATAGCGCGGATGTCAAGTGGTTAAAAGTGAACTTCATTAACTTCCATTCACTTCCATTCAAAATTTGTTTCATGTCTGGGGACTAATTGGTCACCTCAAGACTAATGCAGGAGTCCATCACAAAGGCAGGACAACTGGTACTGCCGGCTTAACGTCTCAGGCCTGGCTGGCCTCCATTGTGGTCTGGTTGTCTGTTCCTGCGTGACTGGCTGGGTTCTGGTCAGTGTAAAATCGACATAAAAACTGAATGCAATGATTTGCAAATCCCATAAACCCATCATTTATCCACAATAGAAAATAGAAAAACATATCAAATGTTTAAACTGAGAAAATGTACCATTTTAACCACTTCCCACATGCTGGCTGTCAAATGATGGCTGGGCGGCGCAGCTCGTTCTGGGTGGACGTCATATGACGGCCCTCCAGAACGATTGCTCTCGCGCGCCCCTGGGGGCACGCATTTTGGCGATCGGTGGTGCGGTGTGTCAGTCTAACACACCGCAACACAGATCTTGCTAAGGAGCCTCTGACAGAGACTCTTTACCTCGTGATCAGCCATGTCCAATCACGGCTGATCACGATGTAAACAGGAAGAGTCGTTGATTGGCTTTTCCTCAATTGCGCCTGACAGACGCGAGTAGAGGAGAGCCGATCGGCTGCTCTCCTGACAGGGGAGTCTGTGCTGATTGTTTATCAGCACAGCCCCCCTGAGGATGCCCACCAGGATGCCGCCAGGACCACCAGGGTTTAGGGATTGCTACCACACTGGACCACCATGGAAATGCCAATCAGTACCCAGGCAGCTGCCAATCAGTGCCCATGCCCAATGCCTGCCAGTGCCATCAGTGATCAGTGCCGCATATCAGTGCCCATCAGTGCCGCCTATCAGTGCCCATGAGTGCCCACCAGTGCCCCCCCATGAGTGGCCATCAGTGCCGCCTATCAATGCCCATCAGTGCTGCATATCAGTGCCGCCTACCAGTGCCCATCAGTGCCACCTATCAGTGCCACCTCATTGGTGCCACCTCATTGAGGCCACCTTATCAGTGCCCGTCAGTGCCGCCTTATCAGTACCCATCAGTGAAGAAGAAAACGTACTTATTTACACAATTTTATAACAGAAAGAAAAGAAAAACTTTTTTTTTTCAAAATTTTAGTTTTTTTTTATTTGTTTAGCAAAAAATAAAATGCACAGATGTGATCAAATACCACCAAAAGAAAGCTCTATTTGTGGGAACAAAAATGATAAAAATTCTGTTTGGGTACAGTGTAGCACGACCGATTGTCATTTAAACAGCGACAGCGCTGAAAGCTGAAAATTGGCTTGGGCAGGAAGAGGGTGTAAGTGCCCGGTATTGAAGCAGTTAATTAAAAAGGTCCTATTGAAATTGATGACAGCAACATGTCTCAAAAAAGTTGGAACAGGGCCACGTTTAGCACAGTGTGGCATCCTCTCTTCTTTTAACAACACTCTGTAAATGTCTGGGAACAGAGAAGACCAGCTGCTGGAGTCTTGGGAGAGGAATGTTTTCCCATTCTTGCCTGATATAAGATTCTAACTGCTCAACAGTCCTGGGTCTTCTTTGTCGTATTTTTCATTTCCAGATGTGCCAAATATTTTGTTGGTGAAAGGTCTGGACTGCAGGCAGCCAGTTAAGCACCCAAACTATTATGAAGTCATGCTGTCGTCATAGATGGAGTATACAGTTTGGCATTGTCCTGCTGAAATATGAAAAGTCTTCCCTGAAAAAAAAACGTCATCTGTATGGAGCGCATGCTTCTCTAAAATCTGGAGATATCTTTCAGCATTTATGGTGCCTTTCCAGATGTGTAACCTACCCATTCCATAAACATAATGCACCCCCCCCCCCCCCGCTCCATCCCCATACTATCAGAGATGCAGGCATTTGAACTGAGTGCTAATAACAAGAAGGTCCCTCTATTCTTTAGTCCAGAGGATGCGGCGCCCATGGTTGCCAAATTTCGATTTGTCTGACCACAGAATATGACGGTGGTGATTCTGGATCATGGTCAGATATGGCTTGTTCTTTGCATGATAGAGCTTTGCCTTGTATTTTTTTTAATTTTCATAACAAACAAACAAACCAAGACACAAGACATCATACACACTGAAACCAAAAATATAATACAGTTTCAAAATTATAAACAATGACCCTCATGGGCATTCAATGCTATATACAGTTTGTCCAGCCACCTTGCCCACACATGTTTACTAGGACAGCCCCTATTCATATAAGTATCTCTATACAATGGAAGATTATTATTTACCAAATGTTTCCAGTATGAAAGCGTAGGGGACCGAGGTTTCTTCCAATGCAGCGCAATAGCTTTTGTTGCGTAAAATAATGTTATATTAGTGAACACTTGCTTGGACATTGTGGGAAGAATAGTCTCTACCAGGCCCAGTGGACAAACAGACATTGAAGCCGGTAGGGGAGCAGAAGTGATAGAGTTCAATAGATCCATCACTTCCATCCAAAAGATAACTTTATATGGACAAGTCCAGGAAATATGTGTGAAATCCCCCCGATTCATGCCACATCGCTAACACCATGAAGAGCACACATGATTTATCTTTATAAATGTGGCGTAATATATGCTCTATGTACCAATTTATATTGAATCATGCAATCTCTTAAGGATATCAAAGATCGCAGAGGGAAATCCCACACACCCCTCCAATCCTCCATATCTAAATCTGGTATGTCTCTCACCCACCTAGCTCTGAGAGCCTCTAATGGCAAGATAGAAATTAATATAAGATGAGAATACAATCTCGAGGAGGACTTATCCAAACACTCAGACCTACGTACTAGTTCTAAAGTGGATTGTCTAATCGTTAAACTATCCTGTGGGAACTGTGCCTGAAAGGTATGAAGAAGCTGGAAATATCTAAATAAATGGGAGCTTGGAACATTAAAAGTCGAAGTAAGTGAGAGAAGGTAGAAATTTCCGATCAGTAATCACTTGAGAGAGTAGTTTAATATTATACTTGGTCCATGCAATAGGCTCTGTTGCTTTAAAAAAATTGAAGAAGAGTATTATTAAAGCATAAAGGAGCACTTGGAAAAAAAAGCACCCTTAGGATAATGCTCACATTTAAGACCAGCCTCCCAAGCTCGAATAGTGATAAGCATTGAAAGGGTCAGCTGATATGGTGCCCTACGGCCCCTAAATAAAAGAGCCTTCAGGGCATCCACAGAGCCAACTACTGCCACTTCCCAGGGCTTTTTTTCTCAGAGAATAGCTGCAGGAACCCACCCTCCCCAGTCAACTCCCCGCCCCCTCATCCCCCCCAACCCCAACCCTATTCCCGCCCCCAATACCGCCATTCCTTGGGAAAGAGAAGTAAAGTGTTCTTTACCTTCTCCCTCCCTGTCCACAGCTCACCCCCCCCTACACACACAGGTTACCTTTCCCTCCATGCACAGCTTACCTTCTTTTCTCAGTTCACCCCCTCCCCCCCACAGCTCCACCCCCCCCCCCCTCTCTCCACAGCTCACCCCCTCCTCCCTCTGGTTACCTTCTCTTCTCTCATCCACAGTTCACCTCCCCTCCCCCCCACAGCTCACCCTCTCCACAGTTCACCTCCCCCCACAGCTTACTCTCTCCCCCTTCCTCTCCACAGTTCACCCCCCCTTCCTCTCCACAGTTCACCTCCCCCCACAGCTTACTCTCTCCCCCTTCCTCTCCACAGTTCACCCCCCCCTTCCTCTTCACAGTTCACCTCCCCCCACATCTCCCCCTCTCCCCCTCTCCACAGTTCTCCCCCCTCTCCACAGTTCACACCCCCAGCTCACCATCTCCCTCTCTCTACAGCCCACCCCCCCCTCCACCCAAAGGTTACCTTCTCTTCTCTCGTCCACAGTTCACCCCCCCCCCACGCTCACCCTCTCCACAGTTCACCTCCCCCCCATAGCTCACTCTCTCCCCCTTCCTCTCCACAGTTCACCTCCCCCCATAGCTCACTCTCTCCCCCTTCCTCTCCACAGTTCACCTCCCCCCATAGCTCACTCTCCTCCCCCCTTCCTCTCCACAGTTCACCTCCCCCCACAGCTCACCCTCTCCCCCCTCTCCACAGTTCACCCCCCCAGCTCACCCTCTCTCTACAGCTCACCCCCCTCCACCCACAGGTTACCTTCTCTTCTCTCGTCCACAGTTCACCCCCCCACACCTTACCCTCTCCACAGTTCTCCTCCCCCTCACAGCTCACCCTCTCCACAGTTCACCCCCCCAGCTCACCCTCTCCCCCGCTCTCTACAGCTCACCCCCCCTCCACCCACAGGTTACCTTCTCTTCTCTCATCCACAGTTCACCCCCCCCCCACAGCTCACCCTCTCCACAGTTCACCTCCCCCCCCACAGCTCACCCTCTCCACAGTTCACCTCCCTCCCCCCCCACACCTCACCCTCTCCACAGTTCACCTCCCTCCCCCCCACAGCTCACCCTCAGCTCCCCCTCTCCCCCTCTCTCTATAGCTCACCCCCCCCTCCACCCACAGGTTACCCTTCTCTTCTCTCATCCACAGTTCACCCCCCCACAGCTCACCCCTCTCCACAGTTCACCTCCCCCCCACCTCACCCTCTCCACAGTTCACCCCTCCCCCCACAGCTCACCCTCTCCACAGTTCACTTCCCTCCCCCCCACACCTCACCCTCTCCACAGTTCACCCCCCCACCTCACCCTCTCCACAGTTCACCCCTCCCCCCCACAGCTCACCCTCTCCACAGTTCAGCTCCCTCCCCCCCACAGCTCACCCTCTCCACAGTTCACCCCCCCCAGCTCACCTCTCCCCCTCTCTCTACAGCTCACCCCCCTCCACCCACAGGTTACCTTCTCTTCTCTCATCCACAGTTCACCCCCACCACAACTCACCCTCTCCACAGTTCACCTCCCCCCCCACAGCTCACCCTCTCCACAGTTCACCTCCCCCCCACAGCTCACCCTCTCCACAGTTCACCTCCCTCCCCCCGACACCTCACCCTCTCCACAGCTCACCCTCTCCACAGTTCACCTCCCTCCCCCCACAGCTCACCCTCTCCACAGTTCACCCCCCCAGCTCACCCTCTCCCCCGCTCTCTACAGCTCACCCTCTCCCCCTCTCTGTACAGCTCACCCCCCCCTCCACCCACAGGTTACCTTCTCTTCTCTCATCCACAGTTCACCCCCCCGACAGCTCACCCTCTCCACAGTTCACCTCCCCCCCACAGCTCACCCTCTCCACAGTTCACCCCCCCCACAGCTCACCCTCTCCACAGTTCACCCTCCCTCCCCCCCACACCTCACCCTCTCCACAGTTCACCTCCCCCCCCACGCTCACCCTCTCCACAGTTCACCTCCCCCCATAGCTCACTCTCGCCCCCTTCCTCTCCACAGTTCACCTCCCCCCACAGCTCACCCTCTCCCTCTCTCCACAGTTCTCCCCCCCCTCTCCACAGTTCACCTCCCCCCATAGCTCACTCTCTCCCCCTTCCTCTCCACAGTTCACCTCCCCCCATAGCTCACTCTCTCCCCCTTCCTCTCCACAGTTCACCTCCCCCCACAGCTCACCCTCTCCCTCTCTCCACAGTTCTCCCCCCCTCTCCACAGTTCACCCCCCCAGCTCACCCTCTCCCTCTCTCTACAGCTCACCCCCCTCCACCCACAGGTTACCTTCTCTTCTCTCGTCCACAGTTCACCCCCCCACACCTCACCCTCTCCACAGTTCACCTCCCCCTCACAGCTCACCCTCTCCACAGTTCACCCCCCCAGCTCACCCTCTCCCCCGCTCTCTACAGCTCACCCCCCCTCCACCCACAGGTTACCTTCTCTTCTCTCATCCACAGTTCACCCACCCCCCACAGCTCACCCTCTCCACAGTTCACCTCCCCCCCACAGCTCACCCTCTCCACAGTTCACCTCCCCCCCACACCTCACCCTCTCCACAGTTCACCTCCCTCCCCCCACAGCTCACCCTCAGCTCCCCCCTTCCCCCTCTCTCTATAGCTCACCCCCCCTCCACCCACAGGTTACCTTCTCTTCTCTCATCCACAGTTCACCCCCCCCCCACAGCTCACCCTCTCCACAGTTCACCCCTCACCTCCCTCCCCCCCACACCTCACCCTCTCCACAGTTCACCTCCCCCTCCCACCTCACCCTCTCCACAGTTCACCCCTCCCCCCACAGCTCACCCTCTCCACAGTTCACCTCCCTCCCCCCCACAGCTCACCCTCTCCACAGTTCACCCCCCCAGCTCACCTCTCCCCCTCTCTCTACAGCTCGCCCCCCTCCACCCACAGGTTACCTTCTCTTATCTCATCCACAGTTCACCCCCACCACAGCTCACCCTCTCCACAGTTCACCTCCCCCCACAGCTCACCCTCTCCACAGTTCACCTCCCCCCCACAGCTCACCCTCTCCACAGTTCACCTCCCTCCCCCCCACAGCTCACCCTCTCCACAGTTCACCCCCCCAGCTCCCCCTCTCCCCCGCTCTCTACAGCTCACCCCCCCTCCACCCACAGGTTACCTTCTCTTCTCTCATCCACAGTTCACCCCCACAACAGCTCACCCTCTCCACAGTTCACCTCCCCCCCCACAGCTCACCCTCTCCACAGTTCACCTCCCCCCCACAGCTCACCCTCTCCACAGTTCACCTCCCTCCCCCCCACACCTCACCCTCTCCACAGTTCACCCCCTCCCCCCACAGCTCACCCTCTCCACAGTTCACCTCCCTCCCCCCCACAGCTCACCCTCTCCACAGTTCACCCCCCCCCAGCTCACCCTCTCCCCCGCTCTCTACAGCTCCCCCTCTCCCCCTCTCTGTACAGCTCACCCCCCCCTCCACCCACAGGTTACCTTCTCTTCTCTCATCCACAGTTCACACCCCCCGACAGCTCACCCTCTCCACAGTTCACCTCCCCCCACAGCTCACCCTCTCCACAGTTCACCCCCCCCACAGCTCACCCTCTCCACAGTTCACCTCCCCCCCCAACGCTCACCCTCTCCACAGTTCACCTCCCCCCATAGCTCACTCTCTCCCCCTTCCTCTCCACAGTTCACCTCCCCCCACAGCTCACCCTCTCCCTCTCTCCACAGTTCTCCCCCCTCTCCACAGTTCACCTCCCCCCATAGCTCACTCTCTCCCCCTTCCTCTCCACAGTTCACCTCCCCCCACAGCTCACCCTCTCCCTCTCTCCACAGTTCTCCCCCCTCTCCACAGTTCACCCCCCCAGCTCACCCTCTCCCTCTCTCTACAGCTCACCCCCCTCCACCCACAGGTTACCTTCTCTTCTCTCGTCCACAGTTCACCCCCCCACACCTCACCCTCTCCACAGTTCACCTCCCCCTCACAGCTCACCCTCTCCACAGTTCACCCCCCCGCTCACCCTCTCCCCCGCTCTCTACAGCTCACCCCCCCTCCACCCACAGGTTACCTTCTCTTCTCTCATCCACAGTTCACCCCCCCCACAGCTCACCCTCTCCACAGTTCCCCTCCCCCCCACAGCTCACCCTCTCCACAGTTCACCTCCCTCCCCCCCCACACCTCACCCTCTCCACAGTTCACCCCTCCCCCCACAGCTCACCCTCTCCACAGTTCACCTCCCTCCCCCCCACAGCTCACCCTCTCCACAGTTCACCTCCCCCCCACAGCTCACCCTCTCCACAGTTCACCCCTCCCCCCACAGCTCACCCTCAGCTCACCCTCTCCCCCTCTCTCTACAGCTCACTCCCCCTCCACCCACAGGTTACCTTCTCTTCTCTCATCCACAGTTCACCCCCCCCACAGCTCACCCTCTCCACAGTTCACCCCTCACCTCCCTCCCCCCCACACCTCAACCTCTCCACAGTTCACCTCCCTCCCCCCCACACCTCACCCTCTCCACAGTTCACCTCCCTCCCCCCCACAGCTCACCCTCTCCACAGTTCACCCCCCCAGCTCACCCTCTCCACAGTTCACCTCCCCCCCCACAGCTCACCCTCTCTACAGTTCACCTCCCCCCCACAGCTCACCCTCTCCACAGTTCACCTCCTTCCCCCCCACACCTCACCCTCTCCACAGTTCACCTCCCCCCCCCACACCTCACCCTCTCCACAGTTCACCCCTCCCCCCACAGCTCACCCTCTCCACAGTTCACCTCCCTCCCCCCCACAGCTCACCCTCTCCACAGTTCACCTCCCCCCCACAGCTCACCCTCTCCACAGTTCACCTCCCTCCCCCCCCCACACCTCACCCTCTCCACAGTTCACCCCTCCCCCCACAGCTCACCCTCTCCACAGTTCACCTCCCTCCCCCCCCACACCTCACCCTCTCCACAGTTCACCCCTCCAGCTCACCCTCTCCCCCGCTCTCTACAGCTCACCCTCTCGCCCTCTCTGTACAGCTCACCCCCCCTCCACCCACAGGTTACCTTCTCTTCTCTCATCCACAGTTCACCCCCCCCACAGCTCACCCTCTCTACAGTTCACCTCCCCCCCACAGCTCACCCTCTCCACAGTTCACCTCCCTCCCCCCCCCCACACCTCACCCTCTCCACAGTTCACCCCTCCCCCCACAGCTCACCCTCAGCTCACCCTCTCCCCCTCTCTATACAGCTCACCCCCCCTCCACCCACAGGTTACCTTCTCTTCTCTCATCCACAGTTCACCCCCCCACAGCTCACCCTCTCCACAGTTCACCTCCCTCCCCCCCCCCACACCTCACCCTCTCCACAGTTCACCTCCCCCCCCCCACACCTCACCCTCTCCACAGTTCACCCTTCCCCCCACAGCTCACCCTCTCCACAGTTCACCCCCCCAGCTCACCCTCGCCCACTCTCTCTACAGCTCACCCCCCCTCCACCCACAGGTTACCTTCTCTTCTCTCATCCACAGTTCACCCCCCCCACAGCTCACCCTCTTCACAGTTCACCTCCCCCCCACAGCTCACCCTCTCCACAGTTCACCTCCCCCCCCACCCCTCCCCCCACAGCTCACCCTCAGCTCACCCTCTCCCCCTCTCTCTACAGCTCACCCCCCCTCCACCCACAGGTTACCTTCTCTTATCTCATCCACAGTTCACCCCCCCCACAGCTCACCCTCTCCACAGTTCACCTCCCCCCCCCACAGCTCACTGTGGGGGGGGTGAACTGTGGAGAGGGTGAGCTGTGAGAGGCCACAGTTCACCTCCCCCCCACACCTCACCCTCTCCACAGTTCACCTCCCTCCCCCTACACCTCACCGTCTCCTCAGTTCACCTCCCTCCCCCCCCACACCTCACCCTCTCCACAGTTCACCCCCCTCCACAGCTCACCCTCTCCAGAGTTCACCTCCCCCCTCACAGCTCCAAAGGTTTCTCCGACGGACCTCTGATGGAATTCCATTCAAGCGGTCTTGCCTACACATGGTCAACCCAAAGTCAGACCGTCCAGAACGCAGTGACGTACAACACTAGAAAAAGGAAGTTCAATAGCCAGTAGCCAATAGCTTAATCTTGTACTTGCTTCAGAGCTTGCTTTTTGGTCTGTCGGAACAGCATACAGACGATCGGTTTTCCCAATAGGAATTAGGTCCGTCGGAAATATTTAGAACATGTTCCATTTCTAGGTCCGTCAGAATTTTCGAAAAAAAAGTCAGATGAGACGAAAAGCTTCCGTCGGACTTTTTCTGTCGGACATTCCGCTCGTGTGTACACGGCTTTAGCGGGACTGACAAGCCAACCAGTTTTTGTAGCCCTCATGCAGAAACTCCAAGCTGCGCCACTCCGCCAGTATTTTAACTACCATCTCAGTCATCCAACGGACACCGCTTGCTGTGACAAGAATACCCAGTGGCGTCACTAGGGTTGGTGTCACCCAGTGCCGAAAAAATTGGTGTCACCCCCTCCTCCACCAACTACCTCAGTCACCCCTCCACTAACTACAGACCCCACTCCATCAATATAGCCCCCCTCCCTCAGTACAGACCCCCTTCCATCACGATAGACCCCCCCACTAAGTACAGACTCTCCTCCCTCAGTACAGACCCCCCTCCATAAGTACAGACCTCCGCTCAGTGCAGACCGCCCTTCCTCAGTATGGACCCCCCACTAAGTACTGACCCCCTTCCTCAGTACAGACTCCCCTCCCTTATTGCAGACCCCCCATTAGTACAGACACCCTCCATCAGTGCAGAGTCTGCAGACCCCCCTCCATCAGTATCAACCTCCCACCTCAGTGCAGACCCCCCCATCAGTACATATACCCCCCCTCAGTGCTGACCCCCATCAGTATGGAATCCCACTCTCAGTGCAGACCCCCCTATTAGTATAGGATCCCCCCTCAGTGCAGACTTGCCCATCAGTATAGAATCCCCCCTCAGTGCAGGCCCCCATCAGTATAAAATCCCCCCCCCAGTGCCAACCCCCATTAGTATAGAACCCCCCTCAGTGCCAACCCCCATTAGTATAGAATCCCCCCTAAGTGCAGAGCCCCCATTAGTATAGAATCCCCCCTCAGTGCAGAGCCCCCATTAATATAGAATCCCCCCTCAATGCAGAACCCCCATTAATATAGAATCCCCCCTCAGTGCAGAACCCTCATTAATATAGAATCCCCCCTCAGTGCAGAACCCTCATTAATATAGAATCCCCCCTCAGTGCAGAACCCCCATTAATATAGAATCCCCCCTCAGTGCAGAACCCCCATTAATATAGAATCCCCCCTGCACAAGTCAACCCACATATACATAAATTTTACAGACCTCAGAACAGCGCGGACGATACACACAGCCATGTGTCCCTCGGGCTCCTCCTCCTCCTGTGTGGATGTAAACAGAGAGGAGGGGGAGGCGGCTTCAGTCTGCTGTGCTGAGGCACACAGCGCAAGACCTGAGGAGCAGATCAGGTCAGCGGGCAGTGTTAGCGGTGCGTGCCGCTACCTACGGGTGTCACCCCTCTGGCGGGTGTCACCCGGGTGCGGACCGCACCACCCGCACCCACCTAACAACGCCACTGAGAATACCTACTACAGGAGAAAAATGCAAACACAAGTACATACAAGGTAAGAATAAAGAGCATACAAACAAATGTAACAATCGAAAAGATAAATGGAAAGGCATTTTTTTTTTTTTTTTTTTTTTTAGTTTGTGTTTTTTTTTCTTTTTTTTTTTTTTTTTTGAGCATCAAAATAAAATACATTCAAGTAGAAACATGGACACCTACAAATGCATGTACACAAGGAAAAGACAAATGAAACAAAACAAAGTGAAGAAAAGGGGAGGGCAGGTGGAGACCCTTTCCCTCCTGCTGTAATGGAATGCTTTTGTTCAGGACTGCTGTTAGAAATCACAGAGCCCCATACAACCTACCTGACCAGAGCCACCGAAAAAGGTATGTAGTTGTCAGAAACCATGAACCAGGCCGAGACAGAAGTACAGTAAAATCACACTTGTTTATTAATAAAAATAAAAAGGTAAATAGAGTAAGCATAGTCAAAGCATAGGCAGAGTCCAGTAACCGGATGGGGTAGTCAGCCAAGCCAGAGTCCAGTAACCGGATCGGGTAATCAGCCAAGCCAGAGTTCAGTAACCGGATTCGGGTAATCTGCCAGGCCAGAAGTCAGGGATCCAAGTAGAGGAACAGCAAGCAGGATAAGGAGCCAGAAGGGATGTCAGCAAAGCCAGTGTTTAGTAATGAAATATGAGTGGTGTATCCGTGCAACAGAACAGAAAATTAAAAAAGTGGAGAAAATGGAAAAAAAAATTGGAAAAAAATGGAAACAATGGAAGAAATCGCATAAAGGACTGCTGCCTCCACAGATGTGATTTCCGCCTAGGTGGAAAAAACAGAAGGTAAGTGAAGGGTTAGTGTGTGGGTGTGGCGCTGTCCTAATTTATAGAAATACTTGGTAAATTGTGTGTAGCCAAATCCCATATGTAAAGTCGCATAAACCAAAATTGCAAATAAAAAATTCAACGAAAATAAAACCAAACATAAAACAGCAAAGTGACTCCCTTTGGAGTGTGTAGGTGTAACGTTGTCCTAGTGGAGAAAAAAGTGGAGAAAATGGAAAAAAATGGAAACAATGGAAGAAATCGCATAAAGGACTGCTGCCTCCACAAATGTGATTTCCACCAAGGTGGAAAAAAAAGAAGGTAAGTGAAGGGTTAGTGTGTGGGTGTGGCGCAGTCCTAATTCATAGAAATACTTTGTAAATCGTGTGTAGCCAAATCCCATATATAAAGTCGCATATAAAGTATAGACCAAAATTGCAAATAAAAAATTCAACGAAAATAAAACCAAACATAAAACAGCAAAGTGACCCCCTTTGGAGTGTGTAGGTGTAACGTTGTCCTAGTTTAAAAATACTTTGTAAATCGTGTGTAGCCAAATCCCACATGTAAAATCGCATGTAAATTATAAACAAAATCGCATATAGCAAATTTAACGGCTAGGTTGGCCCCCTTTGAATTAGGGGAGGGGGAAGGGGAACAGGGGATGAAATAAAAAAATGACTTTAGCCAAAGCTATTCCATCTGCATAAAAACCCCATATAGTGATTGACAAACATAACATTGCTGAATAATTACATAGGTTAAATTGTGACTAGTGCTCAGTGCAATTTAAGTGAAAAACTTGACATCATTGTAAAACAAGGCAGATATTTGTATTAATCTTGGTGACCAGGTGCTCATGTCTTGTGATCATGCGGACACTCACCAGCTACGTTAACCCCTGCGGGGGTAATGCGCAGTCACAGTGTATGCCACTGTGCGGCAATCCACAGGCTGTTTCTGGGTCACGGTGACGTTTTAGGCATAAGAGAAGAAAGAGGAGATTCCATAGCGTAAAACCATAAAACACTCTTTATTAAACGCAGATGACAGAATGGTACTCACATTTAAGCAGTTTATAATAGGCAACCAAATGTCATCAAAACAGGAGAGCGTCAGATTTAAGTTGGTGATCCTCTGGGAGATGATGCAAAAGCGTCAGAATAGGCCACGCCCTACGCGTTTCGTCATAGGGACGTTTTGTTTATATTTTGTTTATAATTTACATGCGATTTTACATGTGGGATTTGGCTACACACGATTTACAAAGTATTTTTAAACTAGGACAACGTTACACCTACACACTCCAAAGGGGGTCACTTTGCTGTTTTATGTTTGGTTTTATTTTCGTTGAATTTTTTATTTGCAATTTTGGTTTATACTTTATATGCGACTTTATATATGGGATTTGGCTACACACGATTTACCAAGTATTTCTATGAATTAGGACTGCGCCACACCCACACACTAACCCTTCACTTACCTTCTGTTTTTTCCACCTTGGTGGAAATCACATTTGTGGAGGCAGCAGTCCTTTATGCGATTTCTTCCATTGTTTCCATTTTTTTCCATTTTCTCCACTTTTTTCTCCACTAGGACAACGTTACACCTACACACTCCAAAGGGGGTCACTTTGCTGTTTTATGTTTGGTTTTATTTTCGTTGAATTTTTTATTTGCAATTTTGGTTTATGCGACTTTACATATGGGATTTGGCTACACACAATTTACCAAGTATTTCTATAAATTAGGACAGCGCCACACCCACACACTGACCCTTCACAAAGCCAGTGTTTAAACAGGAATGCAGGCGATGGTTTCTTGTGATGTAACCAAGAGCGAAGGCAGAGATGAAGTGAGCTGTATGGCTTTAAGTAGGCAGGACTGACGAGCAGATCATCAACAGCTGAGTTTCTGTGGCGAGAAAAGAGAGCTGGCAATTAGCTGACAGCTGAGCGGCCAGCTCAGAGAAGGAAGGGCTGATCCCAGCCCTGACAGCAGTGTAGAAATGTATTCGTAAAATCAGCTTCTATCCATCCATTAAATTAATACACCAAAGTTTACAGGTATAGCAGAGTGTAAATCTACCATGTGGGAACATTTGCTTACTAAGATGGCTGCCGGTCACAAAAGTGGAAGCGTCAGCGTGACGTCAGCAAGTAGCCCCTCCCAATGCATTTTGTGCGCACACACGTCTTCAGGGGATGTGAGGTGACAGATTTCTGGCCGGCTCATTCATGTGGGTTCAGATTAGGATCCCGACATGCCCAAACTCATCCTTAGTCTACAGGACAGAAATTGATGGAAAATTTCCCCCAAAAGGGACACTGATGGCAAAAAAAAAAAAATGAGAGGGGTTTTTAACGTGTTAGAACACCTTTACCATAAAAACTGCCTACAGAGGTAAAGGGCGCCAGTAGATAAAAACAAAATGTGCAGCTGTAAATAAAGTTATTATGATTATTATTATACAGGATTTATATAGCGCCGACAGTTTACGCAGCGCTTTACAACATTAGGGCAGACAGTACACTTACAATACAATTCAATACAGAAGGAATCAGCGGGAAGACCCGAGCCGCCACTAGAGGAAGCAGAGCCAATGCTTCCTGTATAGCGCCGGCTTCTGAGGCGGAGTGATACCAAAATGTGCTCCGCCTGTGACAGTTCCCAGCGCGATACAGGAAGCATTGGCTCTGCTCTCTACTGCAGCCGTATGCTTCCTCCAGCGCCGCTCCTGTCACACTGATGGCAGGTATAGGGGATCAAGAACCAGCCACCAGTACCCAGAAATACCAGCCAGCCATACCCAATAGCACCCACCAGTACCCAGAAGTACCACACACTAGTACCTAGATGTACCAGCCAGCAGTACCCAAAAGTACCAGCCAGCAGTACCCAGAATCACCATCCACCAGTACTAAAAAGTATCCACCAGTACCCAGAAGTACCAGCAAGCAGTATCCAGAAGTATCAGCCAGCACCACCCACCAGTACCCAGAAGCACCACCCACCAGTACCCAAAAGTACCCACAAGTACCACCCACCAGTACCCACAGGTACCAGCCAGCAGTACCCACCAGTACCCAGAAGCATCACCCACCAGTACCCAAAATTACCACCCAGGAGTACCCAGAAGTACCAGCCAGCAGTACTAAAAAGTACCCAGAGGTACCAGCCAGGAGTATCCAGAAGAACCAGCCACCAGTACCCAGAAGTACCAGCTAGCACCACCCAGCAGTACCAAAAATTACCGACCAGTACCCAGAAGTACAAGCCAGCAGTACCCTCCAGTACTCAGAAGTACCAGCCAGCAGTACCCAGAAGTACCAGCCAGCAGTACCAAAAATTACCGACCAGTATCCAGAAGTACAAGCCAGCAGTACCCACCAGTACCCAGAAGTACCAGCTAGCAGTACCCTTAAGTACCAGCCAGCAGTACCCAGAAGAACCCGCCAGCAGTACCCAGCAGTACCAGCCAGCAGTACCCTTAAGTACCAGCCAGCAGTACCCAGAAGAACCCGCCAGCAGTACCCAGCAGTACCAGCCAGCAGTACCCAGAAGTACCAGCCAGCAGTACCCAGAAGTACCAGCCAGCAGTACCCAGAATTACCAGCCAGCAGTACCCAGCAGTACCCAGCAGTACCAGCCAGCAGTACCCAGAAGTACCAGCCAGCAGCACCCACCAGTACCAGCCAGCAGTACCCAGAAGTACCAGCCAGCAGTACCAGCCAGCAGTACCCAGAAGTACCAGCCAGCAGTACCCAGAAGTACCCGCCAGCAGTACCCAGCAGTACCAGCCAGTAGTACCAGCCAGCAGTACCCAGAAGTACCAGCCAGCAGTACCCACCAGTACCAGCCAGCAGTACCCAGAAGTACCAGCCAGCAGTACCAGCCAGCAGTACCCACCAGTACCACCCAGCAGTATCCACCAGTACTCGCCAGGAGTACCCACCAGTACTCGCCAGCAGTACCCACCAGTACTCGCCAGGAGTACCCACTAGTACTAGCCAGCAGTACTTCCAGGGCCATCTTTAAGGCAGGGCAAAAGGGGCAGCTGCCCTGGGCCCTGTCATTGTTGTGGGGCTCAAAGCAGCTGCCTCATACTTGCCAACTTTCCCAGTTTAAATTCCCTCGTCCCTTGAGGTTTTAGTCTCATGCTGTGTCCTAATATCTCAGTGTGAAGTTCTGTTATTAATGCTGCCCAGCTCTGCCTTGTTATTGTGAACAGATGACTCACCTGCAGACTCTGTGTTTACATGTAAATACCGGCATTGATATGTAAATAGTAGCAGACCGGCAGCATTCTATGTAAACAGAGGTGCTATTCATATGTATATCAAGCCCCCCTGAGGTCATATCCACCATCACCTATACTGAATGCTACCCACTGGGGAGATAAAGGGGCATGCTTGAAAGTCCTGCCTACAACTGTGGTCATTAAGCCTACCATCAGCCTGTTCTGCAAAGGTAAGCAAATTAGAGGGGGAAGGGTAGTGTGTGGTGTGCAGAGGTAGTCAGAGAAGGAATTAAAGTTTGGGGTGCACAGGTGAGCAAGGTCCAGTCCATGGTGTGCAGCCAGTGAGGAGATGATGTGCTGTAACCTTTAGCAACCAATCAGTAAGCAGTAATGATGTGCAGTAACCAATCAGTGAGCATTATTGATGTACAGTAATCTCTAGCAACCAATCAACAAGCAGAAATCACGTGCTGTAACCTCTAGCAACTAATCAGTGAGCCGAAATGTTTGTTGTAACCTCTAGAAACCAGTCAGTGAGTGGTAATGATACACTGTAACCTCTGGCAACCAATCGCAATCACTGTCTGATCTGATTCAGTAAACTGATTTTGAGTCTAGCTGCTTTTTATTGTATGTCTCAGAGCAGGTGTAGAGCAAAACTGCAGGGAGGGGGCCCAAGAAAATTTTTGCCCAGGGTCCAATCAATATTAAAGACGGCCCTGAGTACTTCCCAGTACCAGCCAGCAGTATTTGCCAGCAGTACCAGCCAGTGGTACCCACCAGTGCCACCCAGCAGACCTGTCATCTGCCTGCTCCGCTCATTGTGGCCCATGACCAGCTGCCAAGTTGCTAAAGTGGCCCTCGCTCTTCAAAAGGTTGCTCACCCTTGCTTTAAGCTATTTATAAGCTCTGTGAAAGCATATTGGAAAGCTCCGGGTGTCCTCACTTGTGTTGCTTGGCAGACTGCAAGCGCTCAATTAACAGGTGAGGAAAATGTGTTAACAAAGAAATATCTGGAGAGTTTCCAGCAGGCAGGGACATCCAGGATCCAATCAGCAGAAGGTGTTTGTAGAATTCATTTGTAGCTTGGAGATGTCCTAATTCTGTACTCTGCAAACAATCCTAGATAATTACAGAGGCCGAGACTCAGACCACGGGCCACCGCACGTCAATACATACACATTCATCTGAGTATTTTGCATGTCTCGGTGTGCATGACCACTGCATGATATCACCTGTAGATGTGTCTTCATGGGGAGTTGGCCATAACTTTGAAGCTGAACTCCAGGATAAGTACATTCAGTCTAAATACATGTTTATTCTTCCTTGGATCTTGGTGTGATTTGTGTATTTCTTCCAGATCTGTGCAGTAATCCAATATGAGACTTCACCTCTGTGTAGGCGCTTCCTGTAATAAAGACCGGTCACTGCTGCTCTCTCTCCTTGTGCAGGGTGACTGGTCTGGTCTCCGCCCCCTCCTGTCATTTTCTACAGGCAGCCAGTAGTGGGTGGGGCCTGCTGGGCCCCTCCCACAGCTCTGCTCTCCATGTACAGCACAGTGATAATGTCACCGATACTTTAACAAGGATATTATGGAGTTTGGAAAGGTTTTTGGTGTGCATAAAGTGGATTTATTTCCTTTGTGGCTTTTTAGGAATATATTTAAAGTGTTACTAAACCCACAACAGTAAAATCAGTCTGTATATGCAGTAAAGCATGCTTGTTAAACTCACTGTGAAACTTAAGGGGTTAATCCTCTGCATTGTGTAAAAAGGCTGTTTGATCCTGTCTTCTCTGATCCTCCCCTTCTTCCACAGTCCCCAAACCATCTCCTGATAGAACAGAGCCTTGGGGGAAGACAAAAGGGCAAAATAGAGGGTGGGGATCAGGAAGGTAAGATACTGGAATCAGGGGGGGCAAAGTGCAGGTTCCTGGGACGCTGGCCATCCCAAGAAAGCTTAGTAAAAAGCATGACTATCCCAGCAGATCCGGGACAGTTGGCAAGTATGATGTAATGCAAGATGAGCATGGGGCCCCCCATTGCACCCAGGGCCCCCGGGCAGTGCCCAAGCAGCATGAAGACAGCCCTGCTGAGAAAGGAAAAAACGTCCATAGGGTATTTAGATCCCATTAAAGTATTTAATTATGGGACTATGGGTAATAACAAAAATGACACATACTGTATTATACATGTGCAATTCGTTTCGTAAATTTGAATATTTGAAAATTCGGAAATTCAGAAATTCGAAAATCTGAAATAATAACTAACTAATAATAACTTAACTATTACTAACTATTAAATTATAGGTATTGGAATTTCCTTTCAGATTTGGCTGTTAGAGAACGTAACGAATACAAATTTATCCAAAGTTACGAATGATCCGAATTAACAAATACCGTATCTAAACGAATGGAGGGTAACCAATTAATAATAATAAATAACAATAATAATAATAATAAAAACTTTTTATTATTATTTATTATTAATTTGTTCCGTTCCATGTGTTCAGATGCGGCATATGTTAAAATCATTCGTAACTTTGGATAAATTTGTACTCGTTACGTTCACTAACAGCCAAATTTAGTTAGCTATTATTAGTTAGTAAGAGCCCTTTTACACTGGGGCGGGGGGCGGCGTCGGTGGTAAAATAATAGCTAATAATAGTGGCGTTTTACCGTCGGTATGCGGCCGCTAGCGGGGCGGTTTTACCCCCCGCTAGCGGCCGAGAAAGGGTTAAATACCACCGCAAAGCGCCTCTGCAGAGGCGCTTTGCCGGCGGTATAGCCGCGCCGTCCCATTGATTTCAATGGGCAGGAGCGGTAAAGGAGCGGTATACACACCGCTCCTTCACCGCTCCGAAGATGCTGCTGGCAGGACTTTTTTTACCGTCCTGCCAGCGCATCGCTCCAGTGTGCAAGCCCTCGGGGCTTTCACACAGGAATACATGCAGCGGCACTTTCGGGTCGGTTTGCAGGCGCTATTATTAGCGCAATAGCGCCTGCAAACCGCCCCAGTGTGAAAGGGCTCTTAGTTATTCTTTCTAATTTTCGGATTTTCTTTCTTATTTTCAGATTTTCGAATTTACAAATTTTCGAATTTTTGAATTGCGATCATAACAAATGACGTGAAAAGTAAAAAAAGAAAAAAAAAAATGAAGGAAACGAAAACGAACACATTTTTCGGCAGTGCACATGTCTATACTGTATGGTGCAATCTGTCTCTAGCTTTAGTACAGCAGTCTTTGTAAATAATTCTTATATTATAGTTCATTACCTCTCAAAACTGCCATTAGATTGAGAAATGGGGCCACTCTGCAACTGCCCCACAATCACATGCATTGCACACTAGTGCGGGGTTCAACAGTTTAAAGCAGGTGGTGAGGAACCAATACCGCCTGCCAAATGCTCTCTGAAGTGTGATCCGAAAACAGATCGCTCTTCAGAGAGCAAATCTATTGTGGATGAGCCCTAAAAAAAAAGTGACAAATAAGTTGTAAAAAGCGCAACTTCAGCTTTTTTTTTCTTTTAAAATAAGGTTTAAGAACCTCAAGAATCGATGACACTTATGTGCACGGTGGCACTACTGCCTGCCAAATGCTCTCTGAAGAGTGATCCGAAAGCAGATCGCTCTTTAAAAAGCAAATCTAGTGTGATTGAGCCCTAAAAAAGTGACAGGTAAGTTAAAGCGTGAATTATGCCTTCAACCCTGAGCTTTTTTTTTTCTTTCTTTTAAAATAAAGGTTTAAGAACCTCAAGAATCGATGACCCTTCTGTGCATAGTCATAGTTAGCATTGTCATAGTTTGGTTTATGACCACCAGAGGGCAGTAAAGCACCTATTAGTGTCATCCTGCTATGTGCATGTTCACAGTTTGGTTTATGACCACCAGAGGGCGGTAAGGCACCTATTAGTGTCATCTTGCTCAAAATGAACAGAATGAGTTTCTTCCTGGGGAAATATTCCATAAATAAATAAAAATGTCTCTGTAAATAGAGTTATATACATTTCCACACATCACTGCTGACAGCTTATCTCCAGGGAACATTCAGGGGATTTGAAAATCCTAGTAATACCTCAATAATTCCTGGTATTAGACTGACCTTTACTTATATGCTCTGGTGTATTATCTTCTCTGTTGGAAGGTAGCATAACTAAGTTCCAGAATGGATGGATGGATGGGTGGATGGATGGATGGGTGGATGGATGGATGGGTGGGTGGATGGATGGATGGGTGGATGGATGGATGGGTGGATGGATGGATGGATGGATGGATGGATGGGTAGATGGATGGGTGGATGGATGGATGGATGGGTGGGTGGGTGGATGGGTGGATGGATGGATGGATGGATGGGTGGATGGATGGGTGGATGGATGGATGGGTGGATGGATGGGTGGATGGGTGGATGGATGGATGGATGGATGGGTGGATGGATGGATGGGTGGATGGATGGGTGGATGGATGGATGGGTGGATGGATGGATGGATGGATGGGTGGATGGATGGATGGGTGGATGGATGGGTGGATGGGTGGATGGATGGATGGGTGGATGGATGGATGGATGGATGGGTGGATGGATGGATGGATGGGTGGATGGATGGATGGATGGATGGGTGGATGGATGGATGGATGGATGGGTGGATGGATGGGTGGATGGATGGATGGATGGATGGGTGGATGGGTGGATGGATGGGTGGATGGATGGATGGATGGGTGGATGGATGGGTGGATGGGTGGATGGATGGATGGATGGATGGATGGTAGAGAGGGTGTCATACAGTCCTGCCTGGAAGCTACTGCTGTAGTTGCAGAAAACAAACCGGGACACTTGGCTGACTATCACGAGGAGAACATACACTATTTGAAAGCTCCTAATTTAAAGTGTGTGTAATTCCTGACAATGGACATCTCTTGTCTGCTCACTTTTAGTCTGTTAAATATACCATTGAAAGTGATATTTAAATCTGTTCCATAAATGACAAAAATATATGTGGACCCTTCTAAAAATATTATGGGCGGGTCTCTTCCTGAACTGGGCTCTCTGAAACCTTTCTGCTGGAAGGCATTCAGCTTTTCCAGGGAAGGAGAGAAGAGGAGAATAGATGAGAGGAGAACAGAGGAGAGGAGAACAGAAGGGAGGAGATCAGAGGAGAGGTGCGCAGAGGAGAGGAGAACATAGAACAGAGGAGAGGAGAAAAGAGGCGAGAGGAGAAAAGAGGAGAGAGGAGAACAGAAGGGAGAGGAGAACAGAAGAGAGAGGAGAACAGGGGTGAGAGGAGAACAGGGGAGAGAGGAGAACAGAAGAGAGAGGAGAACAGAAGAGAGAGGAGAACAGAAGAGAGAGGAGAACAGAAGAGAGAGGAGAACAGGGGAGAGAGGAGAACAGAAGAGAGAGAACAGGGGAGAGAGCAGAACAGGGGAGAGAGGAGAACAGAAGAGAGAGGAGAACAGAGGAGAGGAGCACACAGGGAAGGAGAAGAGAGGAGAGAGGAGAGGAATACAGAGGAGAGGAAGAATAGAGGAGAGGAGAACAAAGGAGAGAGGAGAGGAGAAAATTGAGGCAGGAGAGGAGCACAGAGGAGAGAAGAACAAAGGCGAGGAGAATATTGAACAGAGGAGAAGAGAACAGAGGAGAGACCGAGAGAGGAGGACAGAGGAGAGGAGAAAAGAGGAGAACAGAGAAGAGGAGATCAGATAAGAGAGGAGAACAGAGGAGAGAGAAGAACAGAGGAGAGAAGAATAGGGGAGAGGAGAACAAAGGAGTGAGGAGAGAAGAACATTGAGAGAGGAGAGGAGCACAGAGGAGAACATAGAACAGAGGAGAGGAGAACAGATGAGAGGAGAACAGAGGGGATCAGATGAGAGAGGAAAACAGGAGAGAAAGGAGAAGGAGAACAGAGGAGCACAGAGGAGAGGAGAACAGATGAGAGAGATGAGCAGCACAGAGGAGAACAAAGGAATGAGCAGAGGGGAAGATTGAGGGAGGAGAGGAGAACATAGAACAGAGGATAAAAGAATAGAGGAGAGGAGAACTAGGAGTGAGGAGAGGAGAACATTGAGGGAGGAGAGGAGCACAGAGGAGAGGAGAACATAGAACAGAGGAGAGGGGAACAGAGGGCAGAGGAGAACAGAGGAGAGGAGAAAAGAGGAGAGGAGATCAGATGAGAAAGGAGAACAGATAAGAGAGGAGAGGAGCACAGAAGAGAGGAGAACATTGAGGGAGGAGAGAAGCACAGAGGAGAGGAGAACAGAGGAGAGAGGAGAACAAAGGAGAGAGGAGATGAGAACATTGAGGGAGGAGAGGAGCACAGAGGAGAACAGAGCAGAGGAGAGAGGAGAACATGGGAAGATGTTGTTTAGTCTTGTCCTCCATAGATACAGTATGGTGAGTGATCATTGTCACCTGAAGACAGTAAGGAGGCCATTTATTAATTCCATCGCCCAGCAAGGCAATACTCAAGAGGATCGGTGGGACAGATAGTACAACAGATTTACTACAAGATTGAGCCATACGTTCCTCCGCCAGCTGCTGTAGCCCAGCACTTTGACAGAATAAAACCTGACCCTGACCACTTCCTAACTGTACATCTGTTTGTAGGCATATCTGCCCCATCTTCAGTAATAATTGGATTGTTGTTGGCCCGGGACATCAGGTGCCGGTTATATACAGGAAAACTGTGATGTTACATGGACTAAATCAGAGGGATTTCCGAAGTGTTACTGACAGGAGCACCAGAGGAAAAGAAAGGGAACCAATCCATGTTGTATTAACGTTCGTATTGGACTGGTGGATTATCACATCCCAAATTTTATCTCAAGAACAAGTATTGACAGTGGTGGTGCGTCCATAAGGGTGCACAGGCCCCGCCCCCTCTCTCCAGCCACCCCTCTATGCCCAATGGATAGATTCATGCATTGCATGAATCTATCCATGTCCGCCACTGCCAGCCCCTATTCAGGTGTCCAGCCCCTTTTCGGGTGCCGGGCGGCTGAATTAGAGCGGCGGAGTATTTTTTTGAATACCTGATTAGAGCCATAGGCTCTAATAGGCGTCAAAAAAGGTAAAAAGTGAGCGCCATGCTTAGCGCTCGCAGTTCACTCAGCTGTGTTAGGAAAGCGAATGAATATTCACCTTCCTAACACTGAACCGCCTCTCCGCCAATCAGGTGCTCGGGTCTGTTACCTGTCACCTGATCGGCTAAAACGACAGGCGCCGCTATTGGATGCCTATCAGGAGGAGAGGACAAGAGATGAGGACGGTAGGAGGCGCATGAAGGACCCTGCTCATTGCCCTCACCCGCTGCCCCACCGAGAAGGGGTAAGTACAAAGTTTTGCATGCTTGACGAGCTCAACCTACCTTTTAACAGACATCGGTGTGTACTCAAAGAATTTTTCTTCATGCAATCGGAGATCACCGTACATTGGCCAGAACTGGCCACGCTGTTCTCCATTGGCAATAACAGAATGGACCCATTATCTGCCCTTGTTTTCTTGCTCTTCTTCCTCCAGCATCAGTAGTGCAGCTGCTGCACATGCGAGGAAACCGTTCTTCGCAGACATCTTCCAAAAATCTGAGAGCACAAGGAGCACACAGAAACTTGACCTTCGCAACCACACCAACACTACCCACAAAACAGGAAGAGGACAACCACTTTATGATGATGTCAGATGTAAAATGCCTGCCTAAAAAGCTCCAAAAATGCCCTAAAAACGCCTGAACATGAAACGCTGCAGCCTTAATGTTAAACTGCTTCTCCTCCAGTCTCATTGTGTGGCTCCTTGTCCTCTAATGCCGCGTACACACGAGCGGACTTTTCGACTGGACTGGTCCGATGGTCTATCCGACGGACTTTCGACGGACTTCCGATGGACTTTCCCAATGAACAGACTTGCCTACACACGATCACACCAAAGTCCGACGGATTCGTACGTGATGACGTACGACCAGACTAAAATAAGGAAGTTGATAGCCAGTAGCCAATAGCTGCCCTAGTGTCGGTTTTCGTCCGTCGGACTAGCATACAGACCAGCGGAATTTTCGATAGGAACTGGGTTCAGTGGAGTTCCGACGTAAAGATTTGAAACATGTTTCAAATCTAAAGTCCGTCAGATTTTCGACCGAAAAAGTCCTCTGGAGGTCCGATGAAGCCCACACACGGTCAAATTGTCCGCTGGACTCGGTCCGTCGGACCAGTCCGGTCGAAAAGTCCGCTCGTGTGTACACAGAATTACACTCCTTGAGGCTGAATAGTTTTTTTTAATACAGTATATTGCATTTTTGTTGTTGGGTTTTGATTTTCTTTAGGGTACACCTACAATAGCAGCCATGGAAGCCAATGATAACTGGTGCACCACAGAGCGTAGACAGTGCCTCCAGGGTTCCTGAAATTTCTTACACAAGTATTGATTTTCTAAAAGTTGACATTTAGACTAATGCTGACCATACACACAATTTTCAGGCAATCTCAGCCGCTTAACACAAGCTAAGCCCAGATATAATCCAATGGATTACAGCAAAAAGAAAAAGTGCTTGGGAATGGCAACAGCTCTTTCTGATCTTGAGTGACACTGTGACAATGGACAAGGTCTACCTACTCCCCTTATAGTTTAGAAGGTTGGGTCCCCATGTAGGATGCGGGGAGAGGCTTACCCACTCTCCTCATACACCAAAAAATTGGGATTTTTCTGGAAGCACTATCAACAGCCATATTACTATAAGTGTCAACTAAAAGTGAAGAGAAGTGTCCACTAAAACTAGTGAAAGGTGCAAAAGGCCCACTTAATCTTAGTTGCCAGTGGAGAGGTTTCTCGTTACATTGATAGTCAGCGAAGACATGCCCCCATACATTATAGGAGATTAGTGCAGATGTGTTCCCTAACTTTGGTAGTCTTGTCAGTGAAGACAGGCCCCTTACATTGGTGGTTAGAGTGAGAAGTGGCCCCATACATTGGTGGCTGGAGTGAGAAGTGGCCCTTACATTTGTGGTCAGTGGAGAAGGGCCCCATACAATATAGGAGGTTAGTGCAGATGTGTCCCCAACATTGGTGGTCAGAGAAGATGGGCCCTTTACATTGGTGGCTGGAATTAGAAGTGGCCCCTTACATTGGTGGTCAGTGGAGAAGGATCCCCTTGCATTGGTGGTGAGTGGAGAAGGATCCCCTTACATTGGTGGTTGGATAGGGAAGTGTTCCCTTCAAATGGTGGAGAATTGTATCTTTGGAGGTTGGTGGAGAAGTGTCCTCTAACATTCATGAAAGTTGCAGAAGGGCCTCCTAATCTTATATTGGTGGACAGTGGAGAAATACCCCCATACATTACAGGAGGTTAGTGCAGATGTGTCCCCTAACATTGGTGGCCAGTGAAGACAGGCCCCCTACATTGATGGTCAGAAGAAAAGGCCTCCCCAATATTAGTTGTTGGTGGAGAAGGGCCCTTCTACATTGATGGTTGGAGGGGGAAGTTTTCCTTAAGATTTGTGGTTGAAGTGGGTGGGCCCCATACATCTGTAGTCCATGGAGAATTGTTCCCCTACATTGCTAGTTAAATGACCCTTTACCTTTGTGGTCTGCGTAGCAGTGCTCCCTAACATTGGTGTTCATTGAAGAAGTGTCCCTTAAAATGTATTATTGTTGGAAAAGTGTCTCCTTGCTTTGGTGGTAGGTGGAGAAGGGTCCCTTAACTTTAATTGTCAGTGGAAAAGTTAACCCTTGCAATGCTGGTCAGTAGAGAAATACCCCCAGAAGTTGTAGGTGGTCAATGCAGAAGTGCCCCTTTATATTGGTACTCAGCGGATAAGTATCCCGAAGCATTGTAGGTGCTCAATGCAGAAGTGCCCTCTTACATTGGCAGTCACTGGGCAAGTGCCCCCAGATACTGTAGGTGGACAATGAAGAAGTGCCCCCTTACATTGGTGGTCAGTGGGCCAGTACACCCAGACATTGTAGGCGGTCAATGCAGAAGTGACCCCTTACATTGGTGGTCAGCGGGCAAGTGCCTCCCCCAGATATTTTAGGCAGCCAATGTAGAAGTGACCCCTTACATTGGTGGTCAGTGGGCAAGTGCCCCCAGATATTGTAGGTGGTCAATGCAGAAGTGACCCCTTACATTGGTGGTCAGTGGGAAAGTGCCACCAGACATTGTAGGTTGTCAATTCAGAAGTCCCACCTTAGAGACGGGACAGCAGCCACTTTCATGCACATTAGTGGATCAAAAGGGGGCTCAGGTAAGTAATAGGGGGGCTGCGGGGGGAGCTGCATACTGAAGGTTTTTTACCTTCCTGGATAGAGTGCAAGAATGTAAAAAAAAATCAGGCTTTACAACCACTTTAACATTTATTCACGGTTAAAATCTCGTTTTATTGATAGATAAACAGCATGGTACAAATCAACCAGGGAGTCGAAATCAGACATACATCATGAAGCTTCTTACACGTTACACATACAGGATGTATTAGTGAGAAAAACATCAAAGACTTCAAACTACAATTCAATTATGGCAGTAATTCAATGCAATTCCGCGATAGTACACACTTATTGATAGATCAGGAGGGGATCCCCTTTAAATTGCCTCACGGTCAAAAAAAAAAAAAAAAATTGAAGTAAGCAAGGTGAGTGAAAAAAAAAGGGGGGGGGGGGGGAAGAGGGGACAGGGGAGGGAAGTGAGGGGGACAGGGGAGGGAAGTGGGGGGGGAGGGGAGGAGGAAGGAGGCGATGGGGGGGAGAGGGGAGGGAAGCCCAAGCAGCCCAGACCACCAGTCAGCCCCAGCACCATCCTCCTATCAAGGAACAAGCATTACTGACCCTACGCCGTCCAAGGCGACCAGATACCCTCAAACTTTTTGGGGCATTTCCTATTTAAGTACGTTATTTTATACAGTGGTAGAGCTTTGTTAATTATGTCTTCCCATAACGACATGGTGGGGGGGGATGTAGACGTCCATCTAAGCAGAATAGCCTTTTTTGCATAATATAGTAGAAAACCGATAAGAAGTTTAGTATACCTTGGCATCTGTTCATCCCCCAGCACTCCCAATAATGCCAACTCCGGTGTCTGTATCAATGACAACCCAAGGCGCTCATTAATGGCCTCAAACACTGCAGCCCAGAACCCACTCACCACCGGACAAGTCCAGAACATATGAAGATATGTCCCTACATCTCTCCCACATCTACCGCATATAGGGTCCCTCGAGGGGTACAGTCTGTGCAAACGCTGCGGAGTGTAGTACACTCTGTGAAGAAACTTGGCCTGGATTACCTTATCTCTTGAAGAGATGACTAACCCAAAACCCTCCTCAAAGCAGTCGTTCCACTCCTCTCTCTCCAAGGTGGGTATGTCGGCTTTCCAGGACTCCCACAGCTTCTCCAAACCAGGAGATTCCAGACTAAGCAATGCCAGATAAAGGGAGGAGAGAGGTTTGGAAAGAGATTCCTGAGCCAGTAGTTCCTCTATGGGGTCCACGGACAAGACAACAGGGCCTGAAAACTGTGCGCGCACTGCATGGCGTAGCTGTTGGTATCTGAAGTACATCCACCCGGGTAATTTAAATTTGGTAGAGAGATCTTTGTATGTGAATAGATGCCCTGCAGGCATAATATCCCGAAGGGTCTTTATTCCAAATTTTGCCCAAACCTGCGGATCCGGAATCGTACTTAAATGTGGGAAATTAGTGTTACCCCACAGAGGCTGAAATGGTGACCATTGACCGATTTTAAGAAACCTCTTCCTGGCTACTGCCCACACCCTAAGTGTCGTTCTAGTTGGGAGCGGAAGATCAGCATAGGCCCCGGGTCCCCGATAAACCAGATTTGTGAGATCTCCCAGGGAACCCAGAAGAGTCGCCTCCAGGCACACCGCCGCATTCGCCCTAGATCGGAGAAACCACCAACGGACCGAGACCAATATGGCCGCCCAATAATAGACCCGAAAATTAGGCAACGCCAAGCCCCCGCACCTCGGAGGAAGAGATAGAGTAAACCGCGCCAGCCGAGGGGTAGACCCCCTCCAGATAAAGGATCCAATACAGCTGTCCAGTTCTTTGAAAAATTTGTTCGGTATCCACACCGGGGAGTTCCTAAACAAATAATTGAATTTTGGGAGAAAAACCATCTTTATCAGGTTAATGCGTCGTAGCAGATTAAGCGGAAGGTTACCCCCAGCGGCACAACGAGCTCTAAGTTGTGACAGAACCGGACGGATATTGAGTTCATGAAACTCCAAGGGATCACGACTTATTCTAATACCAAGATACTTGAAGCTCGAGACCCATTGCAGTTGAGTGGGAGCCGCTGTCACCCGGGCCAAGGGGTCAAGAGGGAACAGAACTGATTTGGACCAATTTATCCGAACCCCCGAGAACCGGCCGAATTAATCGAATAACTCCAGGGCCGCCCGCAGAGAGGAGCCCGCGTCTCGTAAATATAAAAGCGCATAATCGGCGTACAATGACACCTTCTCCTCCAAAGGACCGATCCGCAGCCCCTCCACCTCCCTGGACGCCCTGAGAAGGATGGCCAAAGGCTCCAACGCCAGGGCGAACAAGGAAGGAGAAAGAGGGCAACCCTGCCGCGTACCCCGTTGTAACAAAAAACCCTCAGAGATCCCACCACTGGTCCTAACACAGGCCGAGGGCCTGGCATAGAGCAACTGTAGCCAGCGCAAAAAGTGAGGGCCAAACCCAAACCTACCCAAAACTTTCCAAAGATAGCCCCACTCGACCGAGTCGAATGCCTTCTCGGCGTCGAGTGAGGCAATGACTCTAGAACCAGCATTATCGTGAGAGGCAGACAGGTTAAGCTGCAGTCTCCGCAAATTGATGTCGGTGCCCTTGCCGGGCATGAACCCTGTCTGATCCTCATGGATAAGTTCATCCAGGACCTGCGTCAGGCGATTGGCCAGTATCTTTGCCAATAACTTTGCATCGACATTTATTAAGGAAATCGGTCGATACGACGCACATTCCTCAGGGTCCTTATCTGCCTTAGGCACCAACACAATCACAGCTTCAGACATGGACTCCGGTAAGGAGCCAAGCTCGGCAAATTGGGCAAACAATTTTGTAAGCTTAGGGGCCAGGAATTCCTGATAAGTGGAGTAAAACTCGATCGGAATGCCGTCTGCACCGGGAGCCTTCCCAGGCTGCATCTGAGTCATAGCGATCTGGACTTCCTCCAGGGTGATATCCTTTTCTAGCATTTCTCCGGCTTTCCTAGACAGGACAGGAAAGGCCACTCTATCTAGATAGGTCTCAAGATCGGACCAGGCATAATTCACTCTGGTCGAGTAAAGCAATTTGTAGTATCTCATAAATCTAGCAAGGATTTCGTCAGGGTTCGTGAGAGGGACTCCACCCTCATCTCTAATACTCCCAACATGGGTATTGGGATTTTGACCCCGGGACAACCACGACAGCATTTTGCCGTTCTTGTCACCGTATTCAAAAACCCTTTGAGCAGCACTGAGCATTGACTTCTTTGTCATCTCTATCCTGAAAAGTTCAACCGCCCGCAGCGCAAACTGCCAATTCCCGTGATTAAGAGGTGAAGGATCAGCCACATAACAAGCCTCTCTGTCCCTCAGCTCCTCCTCCAGATCTCTCAGCGATCGCACAGACTGTCTCTGGGTATGGGCAATGCGGGAAATATATTCACCCCTCAACCAGCTCTTAAATGCATCCCAGCCCACCAAAGCTCCCACTGATTCACTGTTTTCTATCCAATAATGACATAGGGCCTCTGACACATCCTCTTGAATCTTAGGGTCAGCGATCCAGTATCCCGACAGTCTCCACAGTCTCCTACCAGCAGCGGGCCCCATCCGTAACGATATCATAAGGGGGGCGTGATCTGAGACTCCTCTAGGGAGGATCTGCACCTCCGCAACCCTCTGCAGCACCGCCCGCGTAACAAACCCCAGGTCAATGCCGGAAAGGGTACGGAAGGTGGATGAATGACAAGTAAACATTCTCTCAGATGGATGGAAATGCCTCCACACATCAATAAGTTCAAATGTGTCAGCCCACTGCATGAGATCAGGAGACCTTCGAGTAGACTGGTGGAGCCTGTCGACCTGCGGGCATGGAGCCAAATTGTAGTCCCCCAGCAACAGTACATTCGGAGTATTGAACTGTACGACCATTCACATGACATCATATAGCAAGGACATATCTGCAGGAGGAGGGAGGTAAAGTCCCACAATCACATATGGCATATTGGCGATTATCGCATAAATAATTACATATCTTCCGCCTGGGTCAGTTTTAATCTCTTGGAGCTGAAACGGAAGGGACCGATGGACCAAGATGCTCACTCCCCGGGAGTAGCTGGAATAAGTGGCATGGTATTGAGAACCCACCCAGGCCCTTTTTAGGCTAAGAATTCTCGAGCCCACTAGGTGGGTCTCTTGCAGCATACAAATGTGCGGGCCATAGGCTTTTAGATATTTGAAAACCAGCGAGCGTTAATCGCTGAGTTCATTCCCCGGACATTCCAGGATAGAATGGAGAAATTAGCCATAATTTGTGTAGTAAAAATTAATGGACCGTCTGAGTTCACATCTATAATCAGTCCCCAGAAACAGGATCGACCACCCAGGCGGAAAGATAGGCATCAGCGACCACCACCACATCAACCACCAGGTCAACTTATCATTAGCTTTTGCACCATAACTAAGGCTTAAAGGTATAATCATAGGAGTCTTGCGAGATAAAAGCACCGTGAAAAACAAAAAAAACAACAAACTAAAATAAACTGGGGTCAGCAACGGCTGCCCCCCCCACCCCCCATCCCGCAGACCCTTGAAACTGGGATCATGCATGTTTCCCCAAAAACCCCCCGAGTCCTTCAGAGTAACTTACTCAGGGAGGCGCGTCCCAGTCAAGCACACAGAGAGTCAATCACCCCTCCACCTTAACTGCACAGAGGGGTAACCACACTCCGAGCCAACCAGGGGGCCTTTTTACTTCCCAACAAGAGATGCTAGAGAGTCCTAGAGTTCAGAACTGATACGAGTACTCATAGTTCACCTGGATTATCCAGGGGCACAACACTTAAGATGATGAAATCCGAGACGTCCATATTGTAGGGATGTCAGATGAGCGGAGACTCTTCTTCAGGGTTGGGATAAGCACAGGTCCCAGATCCCAGGTGCCATCCCGAGATCCCTCATCCAGCAGATTTAACAGGGCTGATCTCTCTGCCAAGTAAGACAAGAGAGGGCGGCAACTGATACCAGGGGGGATCACCAAGATCCCATCCACTGTAAAATCCAACATCATGAAAGCTGCTCCTTATCTCAAAAAACGATTAAGATCAGTGCAAACCACAAAAAGGCAGAAATATATGTACAGTTACCGAACCATTCACTTCAGTGCAGGCAGAGATTCCAGCCACGAGGAAGCATCCCTGGGGTTGGTAAAGAACCGGATCGTCTCGCCGTCTACCACTCTCAGCTTCGCAGGAAAGAGAATACTGTATTTGATTCCTTTCGCCCTCATGGCAGCCTTGACCGTGTCGAAGGATCTACGCTGCTTCTGGGTCTCTATGGTGTAATCTGGGAACAGTAGCAGCTTATTATTCTGGTATGAAAATTCCTTTGTCATTCTTGCAGCCCGCAGAAGTTCATCTCTATCCCTGAAGTTTAACAGGCGCAGTATCAGCGTGCGTGGTGGGGAGCCAGGCGGACCTCGCTGCGGTGGAACCCTATGCACTCTCTCCACAATAAAGTAAGGGGACAGCTGGGCTCCAGGGAACAGGGATCTCAGGAGGTCTTCCACGAAGTTGGTCGGGTTCTGTCCCTCTGCTCCCTCTGCGAGGCCTACTATTCGCAGATTATTGCGTCTGCTGCGATTTTCGGCGTCCTCGGCGCGATATTCCAGAACCTTCACCTTATTTTGCAAGGTCCGAATCGCCACCGAGTGTTCCTCTGCTGCATCCTCCACCTGTCCCACTCTCTGCTCCACCACCCCGAGACGACTCCGGAACTTCTCCAGGTCCTGTCTAATCAGCCCCACATCGGTCTGAACAGCTTCCATTTTTCCTGCTAAGGTGGCCTGACATGTCGAGATCGCCGCCATTACCTCGGGTATTCCCGGAAGGGAGGCTGAGGGGTTCTCCTCCATCGCCGTCTGAGTGGCCATATTGGAATGGCTGCGCAGGCTTTTCTCCCCAGGCACTGCGGTCACAGCAGCCTCCGGTATATTCGGGGGAAAACGGAGCCTCTTACCGCCCTTCGGACCGGCGGATGATCTGGACGGCATACGGGAGTCCAGACGCCCAAACAAGGGTAATCACTCCAGGCAGGATGATGTATAATGCCGTGTACACACGGACGGACTTTTCAGCTACAAAAGTCCGACAGCCTGTCCGACAGACTTCCGGCGGACTTTCGGCGGACTTGCGGCAGACTTTCTAACGAACGGACTTGCCTACACACGACCACACAAAAGTCCGACGGATTCGTACGTGATGACGTACACCGGACTAAAATAAGGAAGTTGATAGCCAGTAGCCAATAGCTGCCCTAGCGTCGGTTTTTGTCCGTCGGACTAGCATACAGACGAGCGGATTTCGGGGTCCGTCGTAGTTACGACGTAAAGATTTGAAGCATGTTTCAAATCTAAAGTCCGTCGGATTTGAGGCTGAAAAAGTCCGCTGAAAGTCCGAAGAAGCCCACACACGATCGGATTACCAGCCAGCTTTAGTCCGTCGGCGTCCGTTGGACTTTTGTAGAAGAAAAGTCCGACCGTGTGTACGCCCCATAAGGATTACTCTCTAGCAGAGCTCCGGGAAGCACGTTTGCTCAGGCCGACATCTTGGACACGCCCCCCCACTTTAACATTTATACATCTAAACAATCCTGCCATTAAATTCTATAGAAAAGTTGTTTAGACTGTAATTTTGCTTTAGATTGCTTTAGATTGTATTTGTTTGATTGCAGTGTAGAGCATAAATCCTAATTTTAGCCGTATTGTGGACTGGGGTTGTGTTTTCTTGGGGTTATTTTGCTGCTGATAATATTCCGTTGTCACCCGCGGTCAGATTCAATGTAGGCGTGGCGGCCTGTGGGGCACTTTGCGCTCCGATGGCGCTGAGTGGGAGGTGTAGAATATTTTTATGACTGCGCCTGATTCATACTTTCTCCATCCTCTCTAATTGTACCCCCCATGTGCCATTGTTATTAATGTTATTAGAACTGTATAATATGGAAATACACGTCTCCTGCCTACCTTCCAACCATCATGACATTTGAAAGTCTATAATATTAATATTATTTAAATGCCAATGAATGCAAAATTTTAGTATAAATGCAATCTGTTATTTTTCAGATCTTTATATTTTCATGTACAATGTGTTTGAGAATGTCCTAAGCTTCCTGATATGATTATTAACTACTTCAATACCGGGAACTTACACCCCCTTCCTGCCCAGGCCAGTTTTCAGCTTTCAGCGCTGTCGCAGTTTAAATGACAATTGCGCGGCCATCCATCACTGTACCCAAACAGAATTTTTATCGTTTTGTTCCCACAAATAGAGCTTTCTTTTGGTGGTATTTGATCACCTCTGGGATTTTTATGTTTTTCTAAACAAATAAAAAAAGACCTAAAATTTTGAAAAAAAAATTCTTTTGTTTCTGATAAAAAATTTGGTAAATAAGTAAGTTTTCTCCTTCACTGATGGGCACTGATAACGTGGCACCGATGAGGTGGCACTTGATGGGCACTGATGCTGGGCACTGATAGGTGGCACTGATGGGTACTGGTAGGCGGCACTGATATGCAGCACTGATGGGCATTGATAGGCGGCACTGATGGGCACTCATGGGTGGCACTGGTGGGCACTGATGAGCACTGATAGGCAACACTTATGGGCACTGAAAGGCTGCATTGATGGGTACTTATCGGTGGCACTGATAGATGGCACTACTGGGCACTGATAGAAAGCACTGCTGGGCACTGATAGATGGCATTCATAGGCATCACTGATGGCACTGGCAGGCATTGGGGATGGGCACTGATTGGCAGCTGCCTGGGCACTGATTTGCATTTCCCTGGTGGTCTAGGGTGGCATACCTGGTGGTCCAGTGTGGTGGCATTTCCCAGGTGGTCTTGGCGGCATTCTGTTGGTCCTGGGTGGGCATCTGAGAGGGGGCTGCGCTGATAAACAATCATCACAGACCCCCCCGTCAGGAGAGCGAAACATATCGAGTGGTATTTACTAAGTGGTTTTTTCCATTGCCTCTGTCAAAATTGAATCTTTCAGATTGAGAGATTGGTTTTTTAACCTTTTGATATTATGTATTAAAATTGAATCAATAAAAGATTGTTTTATGTAGTTAAGACGTTGCATACGTTTCTTTATCCCTACTTACTTCTAACTTTAAGCACCTTTAAAGTCCCTGGGGTAATTTTGCCCCAATTTCCGTTCTTTGTGTACCTGGAATTCAGGTTTAAAAATGTTTACACTTTGTGTATTTTATATGTATTTTATGTATTGTGTATTTTGTGTATTTTATATATGGGATGCGGTGCTAAGGGTTAACTGTCCCTGCCCTCTTCATACAACTGAATTCCAGGTAATTTATATTTAGTTAGAATCAGGGCCAGGACAAGGGGTGGGCAGAAGGGGGGGGGCTGCCCTGGGGGTTTGTGCTAGAACAGGTGATTTGGAGGGGGGATTTAGTACTAGGATAATGGATTTCTGTTAGGAAGGGCGATTTGGGGGTTGGGGAAGATTTGTACTACTAGGGATGATTGAAGGGATTTGTGCTGGAAGAGGGGAATTTGAGGGGTAGAGGATTTGTGCTGGGATGGGGGGGAGTTGATTTGGGGAGGGAAAGGATTTGAGCTGGGAGGGGGGTTTTGCTCTGGAAAAGGGGGAATTTTTGTTTGGGGAGAATTTTGCCTTGCAAATGGGGTAAGCATGGAGATTAGTGCCCACATTTTTGGGGGGGAGGCAGGAGGTTTTTGCTGACACATAATGTTCATACATTATGAAGGGGGGCGCCGTTTGGCATCTTCGTCCTGGGTGCTAGATGGCCTTGTCTCGGCACTGGTTAGAGTGAGGACTTTTTTTTCTCAAAGAATAGCTGCAGGAACCCCCCTTCTGATGCACCCTTCATCTCCACCCCCCTATCGACCTTTTGGCACCATCCCTTGGTTCCACCTCCTACCCAGTACCGCCCCTTTTAGAGAATACAGAACCAAGTATCATTTTGTGCTACTAAGGTATTTGTATGGAATTTGATAGACCCCACCCCAGCAGCAAAAGACCCCACCCCAGAAACAATATACCCCACCCCAGCAGCAATAGACCCCCACCCCAGCAGCTATAGCCCCCCCCCCCCAGTAACAATAGATCCCTCACACAACAATAGGCCTCCCCCAGCATTAATAGATATCCCACACAATGATAGACCACCCCCCCCAGCAACAAAATACCAATCCAGAAACAATAGACCCCCAGCAGCAACAACAAATCTTCCAGCTGCCAGCATCAATAGACTCTCCAGCAGCCAGAAACAATAGACCTCTCCCTCAACAGTAGTGCCCTCCCAGGAACAAGTACCCAGTACCGCCCCTTTTAGAGAATACAGAACCAAGTATCGTTTTGTGCCACTAAGGTATTAGTATGGAATTTGATAGACCCCACCCCAGCAACAGTAGACCCCACCCCAGCAACAATAGACACCATCCCAGAAACAACAGACCCCATACCAGCAACAATAGACCCCACCTCAGCAACAATAGACCCCATCCCAGAAGCAATAGACCCCACCCCAGAAGGAATAGACCCCACCCCAGAAGCAATAGACCCCACCCCAGAAGCAATAGACCCCACCCCAACAGCAATAGACACCACCCCAGCAACAATAGACCCCATACCAGCAACAATAGACCCCATACCAGCAACAATAGACCCCACCTCAGCAACAATAGACCCCATCCCAGAAACAATAGACCCCATCCCAGAAACAATAGACCCCACCCCAGCAGCAATAGACCCCATCCCAGAAACAATAGACCCCACCCCAGCAGCAATAGACCCCATCCCAGAAACAATAGACCCCACCCCAGCAGCAATAGACCCCACCCCAGCAGCAATAGACCCCACCCAGGAACAATATACCCCACCCAGCAACAATATACCCCACCCAGCAACAATAGATCCCTCACACAACGATAGACCACCCCCCCAGCAACAAAATACCAATCCAGAAACAATAGACCCCCAGCAGCAACAACAAATCTTCCAGCTGCCAGCATCAATAGACTCTCCAGCAGCCAGAAACAATAGACCTCTCCCTCAACAGTAGATCCCTCCCAGCAACAATTGACCCCCCAGCAACAAGAGACTACCCCACCAGCAACAATAGATACACCCAGCAACAACAGACCCCCGCATATATATAAATATATCCCCACCAGCGACATTAAATCCCCCAGCAGCCAGCATCATTAGACCTTCCAGCACTCCTTGCCCTAAAATACATTCAGTGTTGGAGGTGCTTGAACTGCCCTCCTCTGCGTTCCAGCTGAAAAAAAAGCCCTGGCTACGGTGGTTCAGCTTGGTTGCACTTCTGCTTATCCTCTTCCCGCCAGTTCCATGCATATATGCGGCCTCTTGGCGGGTGGGCTTTGGATGGGCCCTATGCAAACACAAAACTGTGCTGAGAGTGCGCACAAAGCACAGTCACCGGCGGCGACCAGAAAGCTCCCGATACATACTTGCAATTGAGAGCTTTCTGATCATGTGACTACCGTGTCAGCTAATCACAGTGGTCACATGACCCAAATGCTTCCTCATCTAGAATTTCTTAAAGGGCTGGGAGGCAGTGGCGGGAAGGGGCTAAGCAGCATAGGAAGTTGTTGGCACAGGCGCTGGAGTTCACTTAGGTAAGTTTGAAGAGAGACAGCGCACACAACAGGGAACTCCCAGTTCAGTTTGCAAGATCCTCTTTTAGGTGCTCAGGCTCAATGTGTCCTTACACACCACACCACAATCAAGTAAAGGGATTGAGCCGGCAACTCTGTAGTCCATATAGCGATTTTAATGGTTGGTTAGATGAAGTGACAAGCAAAACAGCGGACGTGTGTCAGCAACAGCCTTGCTACGACTAAGGCTGTTGCCGAAACGCGTCAGTGTTTTGCTTGTCACTTCATCTAACCAACCATTAAAATCCCTATATGGACTACAGAGTTGCCGGCTCGATCCTTTTACTTGTTTGTGCTGGAGGTCACTTACTCGGTACAGGCACCATTCAGTATACACTTTGCATTTTCTCAATGAAAATGTTCTCAATGAAAATTGTCTGATTGGCTGGAGTGGAGATTGTGATGTCACCGCCCAACTTTTCCACCTCATTAAATTAGAGAAAGCTTTTCAGCCATTGAGAAAAAAGTGTATCCTGAATGGTGCCTGTGCCGAGTAAGTGACCTCCAGTGGGTTTATAGTACAGCAGTGCAGCTGGAACCTGGAAGGAAGCATAACTCCCAACTTTTTGAGATGGGAACGAGGGACACCTATTAGCAAAAGAATGTAGACATAGGACACATTATCTGCCATGCACCCTTATAGAAGAATTATACAACTATATAGATCAGACCAAAATGAGGAACAAATGAGGAGGAAAGAAGGACTTTGTTCCAAATCAGGGACAGTCCCTCAAAATCAGGGAGAGTTGGGCAAGTATGTATGAGCAACTGGAGATCACTGGAGTAGCAGTGCCTATTACAGTGATTTTAAGCTTCCAGTGGATCCCACAGGTGGAACCCATACTTTACATACTTACATTGGCCCAAGCCAATGAGTCTTCAGACTCATTAACCAGTCTAGTAGAGCTGCAGGATTAATCGTCAAGAATCGTTATCGCAATTTTTTTCCCCCCATTGCGATAAAAGTGTTTCACGATTGTTGCTATGCAAAAAATGATCTCTGCTCTTTGTGACCATTACTTGCTGCCTAGTAAAAAAGGTATATACAATAAAATAAGATTGTGATAAATGATAGATAAATTCTAGATAAATGAGTCTGGCTATTCTATGATGCTACTATTGTGATACCAATGTGCTATTATATAAAACATATTATGTTCTGGAATTAAAGGTTTTCCATTTTTTATCTTATTTTATTGTATATATCTTTTTACTAGGCAACAGTAATGGTCACCAACATGTATTTCCTACCAGATATCATTACGTCGTGTCATCTTCCTGGCTGCATGATTCATATAAAGTCCCAAACTCTGCTGTGTCTGGCCAAACTATGATGTCATTTTTGTGATACCATTACGATGTTATGTCAATTTGCTACCATGTATTACTTCTTTGAATTTATGTTTCCATAGTTCTAATGTATTATATTGTTTATATTATGTTACAATATAACATGTATGATTGTATGATCACAAACATGTTATACCCACCAGACATCATTAGGCTCTGCTACCTTCCTGCCTACATGATTCATACTTATGCCGCGTACACACGGTCGGACTTTTCGTCTACAAAAGTCCGGCAGCCCGTCCGACAGACTTTCGATGGACTTTTGGCGGACTTGCGGCAGACTTTCTAAAGAACGGACTTGCCTACATACGATCACACAAAAGTCAGACGGATTCGTACGTAATGACGTACACCGGACTAAAATAAGGAAGTTGATAGCCAGTAGCCAATAGCTGCCCTAGCGTGGGTTTTTGTCCGTCGGACTAGCATACAGACAAGCGGATTTCTGGGTCCGGCGTAGTTACGACGTAAAGATTTGAAGCATGTTTCAAATCTAAAGTCCGTCAGATTTGCGGCTGGAAAAGTCCGCTGAGAGTCCGGGGAAGCCCACACACGATCGGATTGTCAGCCGGCTTTAGTCCGTCGGCGTCCGAAAAGTTTGTAGACGGAAAGCCCGACCGTGTGTACGCGGCATAAGTCCTAACCCTTCCTATAATTACCCAATTATCGGGGATAGTCCCCAATTTTTGCTTTTTCTGATTTCTTTGGTGGTATTTGATCACCCCTGCATTTTTTATTTTTTGCGCTATAAAGAAAAAAAGACCGACAATTTTGAAAAAAAAACACAATATTTATTACTTTTTGCTATAATAAATATCCCAATTTTTTTTTTTTTTTAAAAACAATTTTTTTCCTCAGTTTAGGCCAATATGTATTCTTCTACATATTTTAGGTAAAAAAAAAAAAAAAACGCAATAAGCGTATATTGATTGGTTTGCGCAAAAGTTATAGCGTCTACAAAATAGCGGATAGATTTATGTCATTTTTATTAATAACTTTTTTTTTTTACTACTAATGGCGGCGATCTGCGATTTTTATCGTGACTGACATTGCGGGGGACAGATCGGACGCTTTTGACACTATTTTGGGACCATTGACATTTATAAAACGATCAGTGCTATAAAACGCATTGATTACTGTATAAATGTCACTGGCAGGGAAGAGGTTAACACTAGGGGGCGATGAAGCGGTTAAATGTGTTATCTAGGGAGTGATTCTAACTGTGGGGGGAGGGGACTGATGAGGGGAGGAGACCGATCGGTGTTCCTATATACAAGGCACATACGATTAGTTCTCCTTTCCCCTGACAGGATGTGGATCTGTGTGTTTACACAAACACAGATCCACGTCCCTGCTCTGTGGTAAGCAATCGCAGGTGCCCGGCAGACATCGCGGCTGCCGGGCACGCGCACCGGGTCCCCAGTGATGCGGCGAGCACACGCGCGCGCCACGCTCCCCACAATGCCAGAAAGACAAAGACGTCATATGACGTCCACCCAGAGGGGGGTAGGGTTCCTGCCGCCATCATTTTAAAAAATGGCAGTAGGCAAGTGGTTAAACACTAAACCTTTTTCTGACATTTGTTAGTTTCAAGTTAAAATAATTTTTTTTTTTTTTTTTTGCTAGAAAATTACTTAGAACCCCCAAACATTATATATATATATATATATATATATATATATATATATATATATATAATATTTTTTTTTTAGTAGAGACCCTAGAGCATAAAATGGTGGTTGATGCAATATTTTATGTCATGTAAAAAAAATTTTATGTTATAGGTTATGTCTTTCAAATGCAATTTTTTTGGAAAAAATTACTGTAATGAATAAAAAAAAAAAACAAAAAAAAATAACCAGTAAAGTTAGCCCAATTTGTTTTGTATAATTTGAAAGATTTTACTTTGCGAGAATCGCGAGAGAATCGCAATCTTTTTATCCTAAGCAAGAAAAAATTGCTCAATTGATTCTCATTTTGGCCAGAATCGTGCAGCTCTACAGTCTAGGGTTATGCTTTTTGGTGTTTTAATGAAAACTTGAGCTTGGATGGGTAGTGGGGAATGGTAGGATACTCCAGATACCTTTAGTAGAAATTTGAGGACACTAAACTTTCTCCTGTAGAACTGGGAGCCAAGTAAATGGTAGACCGAGCTTTGTGGTAACAACCTGAAAAGACTAATCTTTTTCATAGAAATCTGAACAGAGTCCTTTCACTATGAAATAAATAGTCCGAGCTCTTCAGAACACCTGCCACAATGTCCCCTTTAAACATGCTGCCCTAGCACAAGAGGGATGGCAACAGCAGGGGTGGACTGACCATTGAGTGACTCGGGCACTGCCCGAGGGCCCTGGGCCACTAGGGGGCCCCATCAGGGTTGTCAGCCTCAGTAAAACCAGGGACAGTATGTATAAATCTGTGTTTTTTTTACATCTGTCTGTGTATACTGTGTATACATGTATGTGTATACTGTGTGATTGTATACTGTGTGTGTGTATACTGTGTGTGTGTATACTGTGTGGCCCCATAATCTCTAATTGCCTGGGGGCCCCATAATCTCCTATTGCCCGAGGGCCCCATGAGTTATCAGTCCACCCCTGGGCAACAGCACACAGTCTCTAGGATCTTTCTCACCAGTCTGTACTTACCAATGTGCTTAGATAATTGGTTGCCTCCTTCCAAAATCTTCCAGACAACTTTCTCCCAGTGATAACAGACTAGATCCTCAGACAAAAAGCCCCTCAGTCAACCTCAGCAACTTTAGAATAACAGGCCTCCAGCAAGCCCAAATGAGGCCTCAATGAACCGAAGGCACATGGCAGAATTATCTAGGGGGGCAAACAGCCCCCCTAGGCTGTGAGCTCCACCTCAGGGAAAAAGACCCCTCTGTGCTAAGTTTCAGAGAATTTATACACACTCCCAACCACCAGCTGGGCATTTATCTCCAGGGATTGGCCAGGTCTGTTTAACTATTCAGCTGCTGATTAGACTCTCCCTGCCCACTATCTTCCAGAACATTGACAGACAGGGGGAAACAGTTAATCCTGCAGCGACTAAAACACAGAACACACCAGAGAACAATCAAATGCAGCTTCACTGAATACAGTGAGCCTGAACTAAATTTACCTAACCTATCTAGCACGGTATATTGTATATATAGGCTCAGGGACTAGAGGCTGGGGGCCAGAGAGTCAGGAGGCTGGACATTTTCTGTTTTGCCATTGTGATGCTGAAAACCCCTGCAAGGATAACCTTGTGTACATTTTGGAACTTTACCTTTAAAGCGTAACTCCACTTTTGTTGAGAAAAAAACATTCCCCTCTGGGTGATCTATGTACATTACAAGGATTATAACAACCTTTTTTTGCAGATTCCTACCTTTTGTTATTCTGAAGAAATCCCTGTGTGTTTGTCTGTGTCTCTTGGCTAAGTGGGTCTAATGGGAGGAGTTTCATCATTATCAGTCAGCTGTGGCAGCTGCAGAGCACTAATGAGGAAATCTGCTGGGCCTGCATACCTTTAGACGTGTTCCTATTGGCAATATCTCACCAAAAAGGACATTCTTGTTGCAGGGGATGCCTGAAATTTGACTTGTATCTTAGGGCAGACTTCTGGGAAAATCAGTGAGCCAATCACACAAGCAGGAAATGATGTTTCTGGGGGGTAGTCAGTACACATTCTGTGTACAGAACAACTCCAGGTAGCCATATTGCATTGCATTTTTAGAAAAATACAGCGGCTGCAGATCGAAAAGGAAACTTATTTTTTAACCACTTCAATACCAGGCATTTTCACCTCCTCCCTGCCCAGGTCAATTTTCATTTTTCAGCGCTGTCGCATTTTGAATGACAATTGCGCGGTCATGCAACACTGCACCCAAATGAAATTTTTATCTTTTTTTTCCCCCACAAATAGAGCTTTCTTTTGGTGGTATTTGATCACCTCTGCGTTTTTTTATTTTTTGCACTATAAACAAAAGAAGAGCGCCAAGTTTGAAAAAAACACAATATTTTTTACTTTTTGCTATAGTAAATATACCAATTTAAAAAAAAAAAAAAGACAAATTTTTATCTCTGTTTGGGCCGATATATATTCTTCTACATATTTTTGGTATAAAAAAAAAAAAAAAATCGCAATAAGTGTATATTGATTTGTTTGCGCAAAAGTTATAGCGTCTACAAAATAGGGGATATATTTATGGCATTTTTATTATTATATATATTTTTTTACTAGTAATGGCGGCGATCTGCAATTTTTATCGTGACTGCGACATTGCTGCAGACACTTTTGACACTATTTTGGGACCATTCAAATTTATACAGCGATCAGCGCAATAAAAATTCACTGATTACTGTATAAATGTCACTGGCAGGGAAGGGGTTAACACTAGGGGGCGATCAAGGGGTTAAATGTGTTACCTAGGGAGTGATTCTAACTGGTGCGGGGAGGGGACTCAAAAGGGAAGGAGACCGATCGTGTGTTTACACATACAGATCCACGGTCCTGCTCTGTTACTGGGCAATCACGGGTGCCCGGCGGACATCATGGCCACCGAGCACGCGCACCGGCTCCCGAGTGATGCGGCGGGAGCGCACGCGCACCCCCTAGACGGCTGGGAAACTCAGAAACTCATATGACATCCGCCCAGGATGGGAGATCCCTCCTGCGGACATCATATTACTATGGGCGTAACAGCAAAGGAGGTCCCCTAGTGGTGGACTTTTCAGGCACATGTAGCAATCATAAAAGAGGTATACTTGGTACAAATATAATTTATTTAATTAACATAATAAAATATGACAACAACTGTAACATCTATTGTTAGGAATGTAAATCCATCAGTATTACAATCGTGTATATACAGAGTTTTGAAGCAGTACTTTTTCACCCGACGCGTTTCGGAGTCAATTAAACTCCTTCCTCAGGGGTACTGTACGCTTTAAATGGTTCTGTGTTAACGAAGATATATTGAAAAGATAGTAATCAATATCTGAGTATCCATAAATAAAGCATTTCATAATGTAATTTTCATATCTGATACACTTACATTAAACACTGTATTGGCCGATTTGACATTCCATAAAATGTGTCTGTCTGCCCAGTATGCTCTTGATTCCAATATGGACAAACATCTATGTGTTGGAGATGATGTAAACAGGTAGAAGTAGTTTTTTTTTACTCCACCAAGAGTATATATATGTTGTTCTCTTCAAAAAGAAAAGAAAAGAAAAGCCCAAGAAATATGGGCGTAAACTAAATGCTTGAGGCTCCACTGAGGCCGAGAGGCAAATCCTGCAAGAAATGTGATAACATAAATATATAGTAGGAGGTCCTATTTTAATATAGTAAGGAAGTTGGTTTGCAAGGTTCATACCTGAAGGTGGCTCAAAAGTTAATGTTCATAGGTGTATCTATTGATAGCTAGAGAGGTAGTAGATAAGATAGGGTATTCAATTAGTTGTCTATTTGGATTGCAAGCATTATTTTAAAATGATTGTGTCCTTACGCTAAAGGGTTGCTTAAAAAGAAATAATATAGATACTGTGATATTAGGTGGCCAGATGGGACTAGATTTGCTTGACAGAGACATACCTGTCACATGTACAGTATATATAGTAAGGCTTGGTCTAAAGTATAGTAGTCATCATATAGTTAATCCTGTATGGGGTTAATCTATCAAGTTGACTGGGAGTCAACAAAGAGGTCCCAGACAGAGCCAAATATAGATGTAATTAGCAGATTTAGGGTAGAGATTGCATAACCAATAGGTAATGATTGTTCATTTATAAAAATGCAGATTCAAGGATTAGTTTCTCCAAGTGCTACATGAATAAAAAAGTATACAGGAATTATTATGGTTGTAGAGCCTCCAAATAGTACTAATGAGTTTTTTAGTTAGGAGTTGATTGTAATGCCTCTTTCTTCCAATCACATACTTGCCAACTGTTCCGGATTTCCCGGGACATTCCCGGGACTTGGGCCCAATTCCCGAATTTCTGGTGTCCCGGGAAATGTCCCGAGAAATCCGGTTCCGCCGCCGCCGCTAGAGGTCCACCGTCGCCATTTTGATGAAGTTCAGGAAGACGGCTGGGGGGGTGGGGCTAGACGGAGCTCCTGCATCGCCACCCCGCTCCGTCTCACCCCGCCTACCCCCCGCCCCTTTCCATATCAGACTGGCAGCGGGGCGGGGGGGGGTAGGCGGGGTGAGGCGGAGCGGGGCGGAGGGTGGGCGGCGACGCAGGAGCTCCGTCTAGCCCCCCCCAGCCGTCTTCCTGTCTGATACTAGCCATGCTGCGGACACGTGACTACTAGGACACCTTTGAGGTGGGGGGGCGCACCATTGTGGGACTCCTGATGTGAGGGGGGGCTCCTTTGGGGACACACACCTGATGCAAGGGGGTCTCCACTGGGGACACCTGATGTGAGGGGGGGCTCCACTGGGGACACCTAATCAGGGCTGATCCTAGGGTCACAGACGCCTGGGTGCAGAAATATTTCTGGCGCCCCCACGTGGGCGTGGTCATCTTACCAACTCCTCTCCTTTACAAATGTTACTATGGCAATGACTCAAACACAGAGATGCTCCCCTAAGAAGTCTTCATTACCCTAAGATCCTCCCATGATCTTTTAACAATAAAGAAAATACAGGAAGAGCATACACTAATGATACCTGGAGGGGAGTCTCTCTGATGCACACAGAGAGGGAGTCTGTTAGAAAGAGCCCCCAGACATAGTACAGGAGATGGTCAGAGATTGTACACATGATACAAGAGACGGTCAGAGACTGCAATCATAGTACAGGAGATGGTCAGAGACTGCAGACATGTTACAGGAGATGGTCAGAGACTGCAGACATACTACAGGAGATGGTCAGAGACTGCAGACATACTACAGGAGATGGTCAGAGACTGCAGACATACTACAGGAGATGGTCAGAGACTGCAGACATACTACAGGAGATGGTCAGAGACTGCAGACATAATACAAGAGATGGTCAGAGACTGCAGACATGTTACAAGAGATGGTCAGAGACTGCAGACATGTTACAAGAGATGGTCAGAGACTGCAGACATGTTACAAGAGATGGTCAGAGACTGCAGACATAGTACAGGAGATGGTCAGAGAATGCGGACATATTACAGGAGATGGTCAGAGATTGCAGACATACTACAGGAGAAGGTCAGAGACTGGAGATATGATACAGGAGATGGTCAGAGACTGCAGACTTAAAGAAGGGGAGGATGGCCTTGGGACTTTGAGTGAGGTGGGAGAGATTCGGAACACTTCCGCAATCAGTGCAAAAAATGTTTTATTAATCACAGAGTGCTAAATACATAAATGGGATCAGCAATAAGTGTGCGTTACCCGGCATAGTGGCCTAGTTTAAAGCATAAGTAAAAAACAAATACAATTCATTACACTTGATTTATACATCCATAAGAGGTATTATACATAGTGAATCGCTAGAAAGCTAAAAATACACATACATCATCTGAATTAGTAAAATACATAATACACATGCATGGATAGCAGCAGTATGTGACCATATGATGACCAACTTCAAGTACCCAACAAAATGGGCGTGCATGTGGCATCGATAGTGCCCTACGCGTTTCGCGAGTCTCTTCTCGCTCATCAGGGGCTGATGCGTAATTTGTATGTCTAAAACAAAAAATATTGAGAATAATGAGGGTGTGAAAATAACTAATAAGTCGGGGTAAACAAGATAGTTGGCACGGGAGGTCTGTAACAAAACGACCCCGTACTTACCACTTGACTGGATAAGGTCACCAAAAAACCGGGTCTCAAGATGGCGGCAATGAGCAATGCCGGTACGGGGGCTGAGGGGGAGTGGCAAGTCTTTTTCTTCCTTGGCCGATATGAAGGCGGGGGAAGAAACATAGTGAGCCGCTCACTAGTACAGCAGCGCGTGCGAAGAGGAGAGGGAGAGGGAGATGGGTGTCACCCAGTGCGGTAAAACATGGTATCACCCCCCTCCACCAACTTTAGTCGCCCCTCAGTACAGACCCCCCTCCACTAAGTATAGACCCCCCCTCCGTCAGTGCAGACCCCCCACTAAGTATAAACCCCTCCCTCAGTACAGACCCCCCATCAGTATAGACCCCCCCAGGACAAAACACCCCCCTCAGGACAAACCAACCCCCCTACATTAGTACAGAACCACCCCCCCTCCATTAGTACAGACCCCCCTCTGAACAAACCACCCCCTCCATTAGTACAGACCCCCCAAAACAAACCACCCCCCTCCATTAGTACAGACCCCCAGAACAAACCACCCCCCTCTATTAGTACAGACCCCCTGGACAAACCACCCCCCTCCATTAGTACAGACCCCCCCAGGACAAACCACCCCCCCTCCATTAGTACAGACCCCCCTGGACAAACCACCCCCCTCCATTAGTACAGACCCCCCCAGGACAAACGACCCCCCTCCATTAGTACAGACCCCCCCAGGACAAACCACCCCCCTCCATTAGTACAGACCCCCCCAGGACAAACCACCCCCCTCCATTAGTACAGAGCCTCCTGGACAAACCACCCCCCTCCATTAGTACAGACCCCCCCAGGACAAACCACCCCCCCTCCATTAGTAAAGACCCCCCAAGACAAACCACCCCCCTTCATTAGTACAGACCCCCAGAACAAACCACCCCCCTCCATTAGTACAGACCCCCCCAGGACAAACCACCCCCCTACATTAGTGCAGACCCCCCCAGAACAAACCACCCCCCCATTAGTACAGACCCCCCCGGACAAACCACCCCTCTCCATTAGTACAGACCCCCCCAGGACAAACCACCCCCCTCCATTAGTACAGACCCCCCCAGGACAAGCCTCCCCCCCTCTATTAGTATAGACCCCCCTGGACAAACCACCCCCCCTACATTAGCACAGACCCCCCAGGACAAACCACCCCCTCTTCATTAGTACAGACCCCCCCAGAAGAAAACACCCCCCTCCATTAGTACAGACCCCCAGGACAAACCACCCCCCCTCCATTAGTACAGACCCCCCAGGACAAACCACCCCCCCTCCATTAACACAGACCCCCAGGACAAACCCCCCCATCCATTAGTACAGACCCCCCAGGACAAACTCCCCCCTCCATTAGTATAGACCCCCCAGGACAAACCCCCTCTCCATTAGTATAGCCCCCCAGGACAAACCCCCCCTCCATTAGTATAGACCCCCAACAAACCACCCCCACCCCTCCATTAAGCTACTTAAAAACCACCCGGGCGGCAGCTGGAGAGGAGAGGACAGTGTGCAGCCTCACCGCCTGGGTGGAGAACAGAGCGTGTCAGGCTTGGGCAGCAGGCGGGAGTTGCACACAGGAGGAGGAGAACTGGAACACGTCGGGCACAGACCGCCCCCCCCCCCCAGTGACGTCACTGCGCGGCTGGTCTCTCTGCACACAGAGACACAGCCGCTCCGATCTCCGGCTGTTTCCGCTCTCCTCCTCTGACAGGAGGCGGGAGGGGGAATGGGCTTCGGCAAGAAACACAGGGGAGGCGGCTGCGGTGACCGGCGGAAAGAGCCACCTACGGACAAGGAGAAGAGGAGGAGGAGGAGGAAGGGGAGCACTCTGGCACTTCAGCGCCCCCACCTCTGTGGCGCCCGGGTCCACTGCCCCCCGTGCACCCCGGCCAGGATCAGCCCTGCACCTAATGTGAGGGGGGGCTCTGCCGGGGACACCTGATGTGAGGGGGGGCTCTGCCGGGGACACCTGATGTGAGGGGGAGCTCCGCCAGGGACACCTGATGTGAAGGGGGGCTCCGCTGGGGACTCCTGGTGTGAGGGGGGGCTCCGCTGGGGACATCTGATGTAAGGGGGGCTCTGCTGGGGGCACCTGATGCAAGGACGGACTCTGCTGGGACATCTGACGCAAGGACAGACGGCTGGTGGCAGGCGAAGTGGCTAGTGACACGCTCAGGGATCCCACTGATTCTGCATTATGGTGAGTTGAATGATTTCATTTTATATTACAGTGTAATAATAGAAATAATGCACTCCAATCATCCTGACACCATAACAACCATGGTGCCGGGATGATTGAAGTGCTAACACCAGGTGTTTGGAGTATCTTTATCTGCTGATTGTTAAACATTCTAGAATACACATATTTTTTATTGTGTAGGATCTGGGGTTGCTGTCCCGTCATTTCCCTCTCCCCCTCTAATCCCTATCCCCCTCTCTCCCTCTCCATCCCTCATTCATCTCAGACTCTAACCACACCCTCTTGAGCCATGCCCATTTAAGCCATGCCCACTATGTCGCGTAAACCACGCCCATTCCTCGCCGCATATTGTATTTTTCCTAAGCCACACCTACAAACAAATGCCCCCCGCCCCTAATTATTGTACGGCTCCGCCTACAGCCACAAAAGTGTCCCACATTTTTTTTTACAATGTTGGCAACTATGCAATCAGCTGTTGATATCTGATTACAACAGCTGATTTGAGTAGGAGGGAGAGGAGGCAGGTGCAAGCCATGTGTGGCCCCCTGGGAGGAGTGATCGCCGTCCCTTCCGCGGCGCGCATGTGCGAGCCCATACGTCGGGACGTTAAAACGACCACTCCACCCACCGACACAGAGAGCTTCCCTGGCGGACTGCGCATGTCCGCCAGAGTCGCAACATGGAGGCCAGTCTAAGATGGATATAGACTGTAGCCTCGCATAGCGCCGCCGCGGGTTTTGTAACCCGGGCGGCTTTTTGTGCCGGGCGAGCGTCAAGTAATTGTAATAGTGTGATGTTATAAAAACATCCACTAAGGCATGAGAGTGCAAGTGTAATAATGATTTGTTTGATATTCTGGGAGCAAGAGAACACTGGTAACAGGCAAGGTCTCACAGGCATAAATGTTGGAACTTTCGTTATATATTTAGAAAATACATGCTTCAACATATCAGAAGCATATATGAAGCATGTATTTTCTATACGTTTTCTATTTGACTCCCAGTCAACTTGATAGACTAACCCCATACAGGGTTATCTATATGATGACTACTATACTTTAGACCTAGCCTCACTATATATATACTGTACATGTGACAGGTATGTCTCTGTCAAGCAAATCTAGTCCCATCTGGCCACCTAATATTACAGTATCTATATTATTTCTTTTTAAGCAACCCTTTAGCGTAAGGACACAATCATTTTAAAATAATACTTGCAATCTAAATAGACAACTAATTGAATACCTTATCTTATCTACTACCTCTCTAGCTATCAATATATACACCTATGAACATCAACTTTTGAGCCACCTTCAGGTATGAACTTAATTTTGCAAACCAACTTCCATACTATTTTAAAATAGGACCTCCTACTATATATTTATGTTATCACATTTCTTGCAGGATTTGCCTCTCGGCCTCAGTGGAGCCTCAAGCATTTAGTTTATGCCCATATTTCTTGGGCTTTTCTTTTCTTTTTGAAGAGAACAACATATATATATACTCTTGGTGGAGTAAAAAAAAACTATTTCTACCTGTTTACATCATCTCCAACACATAGATGTTTGTTCATATTGGAATCTAGAGCATACTGGCCAGACAGACTTTGTCACTGTCGCTGCTTTTAATTGCAAATTTTATGGAATGTCAAATCAGCAAACACAGTGTTTAATGTAAGTGTATCAGATATGAAAATTACATTATGAAATGCTTTATTGAGGGATACTCAGATATTGATTACTATCTTTTCAATATATCTTCTTTAACACAGAACCATTTAAAGCGTACACTACCCCCGAGGAAGGAGTTTAATTGACTCCGAAACGCGTCGGGTGAAAAAGTACTGCTTCAAAACTCTGAATATACACGATTGTAATACTGATGGATTTACATTCCTAACAATAGATGTTACAGTTGTCATATTTTATTATGGTAATTCAATAAATTATATTTGTACCAAGTATACCTCTTTTATGATTGCTACATGTGCCTGAAAAGTCCACCACTAGGGGACCCCCTTTGCTGTTATGTATAAATAATTTTGGATGTGGCACAAATTCACAGTCAGCTGCTGATCTACAATATACATTACTATGGGCGGGTAGGGAAGTGGTTAATAGCATTCAATTACAAGATGACTTGTGTCGCAATTGCAATACGCTATATTATTTTTTCTTTATTTGCTATTTTTTTTTCTCCACGAAAGTGGAGTTACCCTTTCATGCAGAATTAAAGTTATCCAATAATATTTATATTGCCTTTATAGTGTTGGTGTACTGTATCTGTCCATTAGGTGGCAGCAGTGCGGTGTCTGTTGGAGAAGCTTTTCCAGTAATATATATCCATTATTTTCCATCAGTGAGCAATGTTCTGTTTCTCACCTGAGCCATATACTGTAACTGTGATTTATAGAGTCCTCTAGAGTCTTCATTGTTTCCACTGAGACTGAGTTTTAGCTCGGTGAGGAGGGTGTGGGTTGCTATTCAAGGCAAGGGGCACAAAAACACATTGGGGAAAAAAGATGTTAAGTAAAAACATTCGTTTTCACTCATGTAAGGAAAATGTAGGCTCTTTGAAATGGAGTTCTCATATGTGTAAAAAAAAAAAAAAAAAAAAGGTAAAAGTGACTAACAGAAAAGCCCCTTATTTCTTCATTTATTTGTATTTACAACAAAAAAAATTGCATAGCTAAATGACCAGTGAGTTTTCATGTACTTCTGTGTGAACAGGGCAAAAAATAAATATATATAATTAGGCTATATCCAATCCTGGACAAATGTTTTCTTTGATTTAAAATGGAAAATACAGCATTTGGCCACAAGACGGCGCTAAGCATCATAGGAATTTTTTATGATACTTAGCGCCATCTAGTGGCCAAATGCAGTATTTTCCATTTCAATTCAACGAAAAACATTAGCCAAGCACAGGAAATGTGCTAATAACATTTGTTTTTTGGGTTTTTTTGTTTTTGTGCCCTGTTTGCGCGAAACAAATATATACACGTGTACTTTGCAAATTTGTTAAAGAGACACCCCTTGAAGCGCCAGAGGTATTCTGAATTTTATTCATTGGGCGATCAGAAGTCAGTGGAGGGATTGGCAGAGAGGGGTGCCGAACACTGAACGGATGGTAAGGTGGATGAAACTGGCAGCAGCATTCATGACTGAACGATAGATGAGGGATAGCCTCTGTAGAGCTAGGCCAACAAGGAGGAAGTTGTAATAGTCAGGGTAAAAGGTAAGAAGTGAGTGAATTAGTGGGTTGGTGTGTCATTAAGAAGATCTGGGTATTCTGGTAGGTCATAGACCATATAACAGTTTGCAATGCCAATATGCATCTTCTAGAGCAGTGGTTCTCAACTTACTTATAGGGGGCCTCAAGTGCAGCCCTTGACATGATGACCAAAGGGCCATAAATAACAATTATCGAATGTAATGCTACATAATCGCAGTTAAGCAACAGTAGATGACCATGGGCATGCTACAAGAGATGATCAGAGACATCAGACGTGCTATAGGAGTTGTTGGAGACTTGGGGCATGCTCCAGGAGATAGGTATAGACCAGAGACAGATTACATGAGACTGCTAGAGATCACTGCTATTACAGCCCCTTTACAAATCAACGCTTCCATATTCGAACTGTGAAAAGGGGGGCGAATGGTACAGAAAATCCGAAGACAGTAGAAGAAATAAACCAAACCATTCAACAACTATAAGTCTAAAGAATATTTGTTCTTCGCTTGCTTGATTAAGAAGGGGTCTGAGGCCGGCACAAAAGTGCCAAGGAGCCAATGGTTGCCCTTGGACCACAGGATGGGCACCAAGGATCTAGAGTGAGCAAGGTACTCTAAAATAGATATCCTCTTCCTCTAAGTCTAAGCTGCCATGGATCTATTCCTGTCAATGACTGGAAAGGGAAAAGAGAAGCAGTACAGGGAGGGATCACACAGTACAGACTGTGGGGAAGGGGAGGAAAGTGAGTATTTTACCTGGAGGGCTGCACTTGGGGGGGGGGGGTAGTACTAAATGCAGCATCCTGCAACCCATTTTCTTCTGAGCCTAGGCTGCCATGGACCCACCGCAGTCAATGACTTGACAGTGAAAGGCAAAACCATACAGGGAAGGAACACACAATACAGACTGTGGGGAAGGGGAGGAAAGTAAGTATTTTACCTGGTGTCCTGCACTCAACAGAGTAGTGGGTTTACTTAAAGAACAACTGTACTACATTGTAAATGCAGTATCATGCAATCCACTTCCGCTAAACCTAGGCTGCCATGGACCCACCCCAGTCAATGACTGGACAGTGAAAGGAGAAGCAGTACAGGGACCACATAATACTCTGGGGGCAGGGAGGAAAATAGGTATTTTACCTATTAAAGATAGAACATCTAAATTAAATTAAAGAACAAATGTACTACATTGTAAATTCAGCATCATGCAACCCACTTCCCCTGAGCCTAGGCTTCTATGGATAAACCTCACTCAATGACTGGACAGTGAAAGAAGAACCAGTACAGGGAAGGACCACATAGTACTCTGGACCACACAATACAGACTGTGGGGAAGGGGAGGAAAGTAAGTATTTTACCTGGAGGGCTACACTAGTAGTAGTGGGTTTACCTAAAGAAGAACTGTACTACATTGTAAATGCAGCATCATGCAATCTACTTCCTCTGAGCCTAGGCTGCTATGGATAAACCTCACTCAATGACTGGATACTGAAAGGAGAAGCAGCACAGGAAAGGACCACACAATACAGACTGTGGGGAAGGGGAGGAAAGTAAGTATTTTACCTGAAGGGCTGCACTCAGGGGGGTAGTGGGTTTACTTAAAGGACAACTGTACTAAATGCAGGATAATGCAATCCACTTCCGCTAAACCTAGGATGCCATGGACCCACCCCAGTCAATGACTGGACAGTGAAAGAAGAAGCAGTACAGGGAAGGACCACACAGTACAGACTGTAGGGCAGGGAGGAAAGTATGTATTTTACCTGGAGGGCTGCACTTAGGGGGGTAATGGGTTTAACTAAAGGACACATGTACTAAATGCAGCATCCTGCAACCCATTTCCTCTGAGCCTAGGCTGCCATGGACCCACTCCAGTCAATGACTGGACAGTGAAAGCAGAAGCAGTACAGGGAAGGACCACACAATAAAGACTGTGGGGAAGGGGAGGAAAGTAAGTATTTTACCTGAAGGGCTACACTAGTAGTAGTGGGTTTACCTAAAGAAGAACTGTACTACATTGTAAATGCAGCATCATGCAACCTACTTCCTCTGAGCTTAGGCTTCTATGGATAAAGCTCACTCAATGACTGGACACTGAAAGGAGAAGCAGCACAGGGAAGAACCACACAATACAGACTGTGGGGAAGGGGAGGAAAGTAAGTATTTTACCTGAAGGGCTGCACTCAGGGGGGTAGTGGGTTTACTTAAAAGACAATTGTACTAAATGCAGCATCATGCAATCTAATTTCTCTAAGCCTAGGCTGCCATGGACCCACCCCAGTCAATGACTGGACAGTGAAAGGAGAAGCAGTACAGGGAAGGACCACATAGTATTCTGGGGGCAGGGAGGAAAATAGGTATTTTGCCAGAAGGGATGTGGGGAGTTTACTTTAAGGACAACTGTACTAAATGTAGCATTATTCAACCCACTTCCTATGAGCTCAGACTGTGATGGGCCTGCCCTCCAGCTGCTGACTGCACAGTGAAAGAAGAAGCAGCACAGTGATTAGCTAATTTCTCTGTCACTCTGCTCTATCCTCCTATCAGCTTGATCCTTGTCAACACATGAACTGATTGGCTCCTTCTACTGTTTCTTCCTTTTCTACTCTAAGTTCTGCTGTACAGAGGGGAACGCCAGATTAAATTCAGGTAATTAGACTGCTTGCAATAATAAATATATATATTTAATGATCACATTAATAATTCCAGAGGTGCCATAATTTGTTCTCTTCTATATCTGCCTGCTTTAAGAATATTAAATAAGAATGTGAAAAAGCAGTATCTCCAGCTTTAGGCAGTGCTGTAAAGACTTCGACCAGCTCGACACGGCTGATAAGTTTGAGTTATTAAATATCAAAAGCCTGTGGAAATGGCAAGACAAAGCCAAGACTTTGATGAATCTACAGGAGAAGATTATGTTTTCAGTAGGCATATTATTAGGAATGTTCTAGAATGAATTTCCATAAGTTTGATGGTTGTTGCAGAGTATAGAATAGGTTGATGGGGATGGCGGGACTTCCAGTTTCTCGGGATGACGTTTGCACAGAGCAGCACGCAGCACTTAACACGTATTAGGTGCTGACAGGGGGCAATTTTCGTGAGAGATTAGAGAATGAAGAACAATTATAGGAACTTTCGCAATGAAAACATCAGGGTTTCATTAAGTGACATTCCTGCTGGGAACAAATTGCCACAATATTCCATCAAAAAGGGTATCTATATGATTCTTCGATATACCAGTATATGTGAGTAGCTTAATGGAAAAGTAAAATCTAAATACTTTCATTAGTCAGGTAGATATGACATAATGTATATGAATGTCTGCAATTTCCATTCAGCAAATGGAGCCCCAAAATCCTTTTTCTTACATCTTTACCAGGCTAACCTAAACTGCTCAGCTGTTCCTTTCAGAGTTTACATGAGTCTTTACTCCTCCTTCTCTCTGCTCCACGTGACTCCATACAGGATTTTAGAATGAGATAGTCCGAAAGAAAACTGCTACTGCTGTACTGTCTCTTTAGAAAAACCTATTGTAATCTGTTGATCATGTGTCATGGGCACATTCTGTTTTAAATGAACACTGGAAACATTGGGCGGAATACATCCACCACTATGTTGATTTGTGGCAGAACCCCTGGGGTCCACCAAAGGCGAATGCACATGTCGGTCCCGCATGCATGCTAACAGCAATGGTCTCACACATGTGAGGTATCACCGCGAACGTCAGATCATGGGCAGTAATTCTGTATATGGCACTTGGATGAATCACCAATTTTAGTCTTGTCTAGGGTGGCATAAGTCCAAAATACACCACTGGTTTTGATAGTACTTGCAATAGCACTTGTGGTAAGGCTCGCAATAATATTTTAGGTAATACTGGCAATGCCTATGACTCCCCTCCACAAAACAGTACAGATCCAGATAGGGCAATAGTGAAAACTTTGAAGACACACATTAAAGGCACAGGTTGCAGCATAAGACACACAGAGAATCCAAAGCTTGTAATAGTATGGGGGTTCATTTACTAAAACTAGAGAGTGCAAATTCTGGTGCAGCTCTGCATAGTTTAATCAGTTTCTGGGTTTTTTTTGTCAAAGCTTAACTGAACAAGCGGAAGTTAGAAGCTGATTGGCTAATATGCAGAGCTGCACCAGATTTCGCACACTCCAGTTTTAGTAAATCAACCCCAATGTGTCACACAACACTGGCACAGGTATGCAGAGGTAGATATACCCAGATATACAATAAGGCACTCTTTCGGGCAGGGATTGCATTACCAGGATAGCATTAGACATGTGCAATTCGTTTCGTTCCGAATTCATTTTTTAATGAATTTTGACAAATTTGTTAATTCCGAAATGTCATGTTCCTGTCTGAGTTTATGAGTCATGTGTGAATTCTTAAGTTTTAAAATGGGCATGGGTACCAGAAAGGTCACTTCTGCCCTTTTTGACCCTCATTAAGTCTGAGCCTCCTTTGATGGTAGGCTATGTATTCTGAAGGGATTTGGTTATAGTTTTTTACGACTGCCAGGCCTACATTAGCTGTTTGCACAGGCCTAACCTGGTTCTGCTTTCTCCATGTTGAGATAACAGTTCTTTAAAGTTTTCTGAGTTAAGCCTATGAATTCCTGGAAACCCGGGAGGAGGGAGGGGGGGATTCAGATTTCTACTGCAATGTGTAACTGTTATGCCGCATACACACGGTCGGACTTTTCGTCTACAAAAGTCCGAAGGACGCCGACGGACTAAAGCTGTCTGACAATCCGATCGTGTGTGGGCTTCCCCGGACTTTCAGCGGACTTTAAGCGGACTTTTCCAGTCGCAAATCTGACGGACTTTAGATTTGGAACATGCTTCAAATCTTTACGTCGTAACTACGCCGGACCCAGAAATCCGCTCGTCTGTGTGCTAGTCCGACGGGCAAAAACCCACGCTAGGGCAGCTATTGGCTACTGGCTATCAACTTCCTTATTTTAGTCCGGTGTACGTCATCACGTACGAATCCGTCGGACTTTTGTGTGATCGTATGTAGGCAAGTCCGTTTGTAAGAAAGTCTGCCGCAAGTCTGCCAAAATTCCGCCGCAAGTCCGCCAAAAGTCCGCCAGAAGTCAGTCGAAAGTCCGTCAGACAGGCTGTCGGACTTTTGTAGCCGTAAAGTCCGACCGTGTGTACGCGGCATTGGCCAAGACTGTCATGGCTGACGTAAGGTTCTCAAACAACATGGCCGCTAGCTACAGCTTTTTGTGTGTCCAGTAGGTGATATCATTACACCTTGTGCCTAGAATAGGGCTACAAGTACATTTATTGTGCTGGGTGGTAGCCAGCTTGGCTAATGTGTAGTATTTTGTGATTACATGACTTCTGTTTAATTCCGTTCAATTGTGGCTTCTCCCTTCTGTCAGTAGTTGGTGCTGTTGCCTTTGACATTAGAGTGATGAATTACAGCGAAGTTCAGGTTATGATAAACATACTTTTTTCAGCCAAACATATTTGTGGCTAAGCATGCTGGGAAAAGCTATTTAATAAAAAGAAGTCAGGTGATCAGGGTCAGACCTCCTGCCCAGGGCTTCAGCCTGGGTGAATGTGTGTACAGTTTCTGGCTGCTAGGCCCGTAGCCTGAGGCTTATCCAGGTGGTTTCTGGCTGCTAGGTCTGTCCGAGGCCTGTCCGGGTGTTCAAGTTTATGCAGAGGAAAGCCTGCCAAAGATCCGGAAACGATTCTAGAGGGATGGAGTTCTAAAAAAGCACCAGGGGTGACCCTTCATGAGAAGAAGGCTATGAAGTGGCTGGGACGACTTCGAAAGAACTCATCCAAGTGAATTTGTGCATGAAGCAGTGAGTAAAGTTCAGTTACTATAGGAGTCAGCCTGTCCTACAAAGTACAGATGTGCTGGTTCAGCTTAAAGGTCCTTTTTCCTGTACTGCTTCCTACCTTACCTCATCTATTTTTGTCTAAGCAGACTGCCAATTTGCCTGTTGCTGATCGTTTTTAAGGGTGTCCTGTGCCCTGTCCCCTCTCTCCCATATTTTTGCTGTTCTGAGACATAAACGTCTCTATTGTTTAAAGCATAAAAGTGACTGGCGCCCAATTTCTTTCTTGTTCATCACTCACCATGCCCACAAACCTGCACCCTAGGAATGTATGTCGGCCATCCTTACCCCCGGAGTCACCATCAGTCTCCTGGAAAATCGGGGTAGGCGCTACACTTATATCTTCAATTGGTAACTGTGTGAGTGCTCTACCACTATTGGGTACTGTGGCGGAGTGCCCTTTATTCACAGTCAGGTGCAGGACCCTTTCATTCAAACTCCAATCCTCTGGGCTCCCGGCATCCCCTGAGCTCTTGGGCACGTCCAGGGGATACACATTTCGGCTCCTCCCCGCTTCCTGTGTTTAGAGAGACCCTGCCTGATGAGACAGCAGTGACTGGGCAAGTGAACTGTCACCAGGTGCTGGGTTCTCCCCTGTTCGGTCTGGTGTGTGCTCCACCAGCAGTGAGCACAAGAGCATGCAGCATCTATCTAAGCCCCAATCACTGGGGAGAACTTTGCTACAGTCCATGTGGAGAGGCTGTCCATGTAGTGGGGTGGCCTTGTCTTCATCCACCATAACCTCTTGACCGAAGACAACAGCAGCGTTGCCAGTGTGAAGCCTGTGCCAACCTGGATGCACTCAACCATTAGCTTTTCAGAACCTTCCTTCATAAGGTGGACACCTGGGAGACATTATCTTCTTTCTCTCATAAGCTGAAGTGAACTTGGGAACTCTACTGCCATCTAGTGGCCATTTGTAGACTTGTTCTCATATGTTCCATTCCTGTTTTCCCTACTGTTAATATTAATGTTCTATACTGCACTCCCCTTCTCATATGATACCCCTATGCAAAGTTATGTTTGTAGCAAGGTCTCTGGCCTTGTCCAGTCTAATGAGAACTTTCCAAGCCAAAGATAGCTGACATCCTCCTGTATGTGGTGGGTTATGAGGCATAGTGGGTGCAAGGTGGACAAAATTATTGGGCACCGGACACTTCTTAGATGTAAAAGAGATTTTATTTCTTTTAACAGTCCTTTTTGTATTTTTTGGGGGAAAGAGGGTTAGGGGCAGGACACCCTTAGATAGTTGCTAATTCAATTGGCAGACTCCGAGACTTCAATAGGAGGACAGCCGTGCAGGGAGAGGCACCAACAAGAAGGCACATCTGCACTTGCAGGAATATTGTCTCCTATGGTAACAGTTTTTAACAGTTTCTATCTTAAACATAATAGTCCTTTCAGCTTCACTACAACTGCTTCTTGTAGTTCTTCAACACTGAGCTCCTGGTCTCTCACTAGACATTCTGATTCACTCCTCCAAGGTTTGCGGTGGTATCCCCTCAAGCATCACCCATGCTTCTCTGCTGGGTCCCTAGCTTGGCACTCCAGATGCTTCACCCCTGCTAACCAGCAAGGTCCCTGACTTGACCCACAAAGCTGCTCTGCAAACATCTCCTCCGCGGGTTGGGTCCCTGACTCGATCACTGCCTGAAGTTTCCCGATTCTCTACTGTGCCCTTTCGGTGAGAATGGGGTTCAGGTACTTGCTTCAGTTACTCACCGTGGTCCCTGGTAAAGGTGATTGGTCCCTTTGTGGCGACATCTTCCCTTCTACCCCCGACCACTGACAGGTTCTCTGGCCAACAGAACTTTTGGTTGGATTACAAGCCTAAATCCCAACCCTGCACTGCCCTCTTACTTCTGGATAGGCCCTCACACAGCCTAGCAGCCAGATGCCCCCAGGATAGGCCCAATTTCCGGCCTAGCAACCCAGGGTGTACGACACACAAGTCCACCCAGACAGCCGTCCAGGTGGCACAGAACACAGATCACCTGACTCCACCCAAATATATAGGTTCTCCCAGCAGGCCAAGGGATTCAAGAAAACCCCTGCCCATTGGCTGAGATACCCCATATACCCATAACCTGACCTTGGGTTGCCCTTCTCGTAACTAGTACCACCAAGTACACAGGCATCTAGTGGTAGAAGAGAAAAGTGAAACAAGGCCAAACTTAGGGAGAAATCAATAGAGCTTTATCAATCGACCAAGATAACTACTCCTGGCAAGTAAATTTGTGAGGAGCTCCCTGACTAAACCCCAGGGTGCTACATGTTGATTTCCATTGTTTAGTAAAGTAGAAATTGCATATCACCACTGGTCTGATCATTTGGCTTATACCATTACACAACAATACCACAGCTCCTGCCCCTTCCCACAGGCTCTTGTGCCTCTTAAGTTATTTTTTCCCTAATTCAGTGCTCTCAACACCGGTAGAGACCGAAATTAGTCCGACTGCTGGGCCGTCATTGCAGACCCACACAGCCCAAGGATAGTGCTACCAATGTTTATCTGTAAAACAAAGATTTTTTTATACTCAAACTTTTATACATTCATATACTTTTCCCCTGCTACTTCTGTAATGCATTATCTTCACCCCCTTCTGCCCTGTACTATTGTTTCTCTGCAGCTCTCTCTCTCTTTCTCTCATTTTGCTTCTCCTTCATCCCTCATTCATTCTCTCTCTCCAGTTTTTTTCTCTTCCTCCTATATTTCTTCCTCTTTTTGTCTGTTATTCTGCTGCTTTCTTCAGTTTGCATGTCTTCCCCTCTTTACAATTATCTTGTTTTCTTCTGACCAGTGGCGGATGGTGGAAAAACAGTATGCCACCACCCCCGGGCTCGGTCACTAGCACTAACCGCCATCACTGGTGGCATTCTCCTGCTCTCCACGGGTCATCACAGCAAAGGCGGCTTCCGTTTTCTTCCTCCTCGGCGGCCATTCGGTAGACTTCTCTTTTCAGTCAATCGGAAAACAGGTCACACACCCACTTCTGATTGGCCGGATTTGGAAATCTGGGATCAGTGTTTCAACAGTGAATATTCATTAGCTGTTCTAACACATCTGGGTGGGCTACAATCTCTGTGACCCAAGCCCACCCTATTTTGAAGCCTATTAGAGCCTCTGCTTCTAATCAGGTGCTTAAAAAAGAGGTAGGAGAAATGAATAGGGGGTGGCCGTGGCAGCGATGGATAGATTCATGCTATGCATGAATTTATTCATTGCACATAGGGGGTGGAGTGGAGAGAGGGGAGGTGCCCGGGCGCCCCTAATGGATGCCCCTAATGGACGGGCCGCCACTCCTTCTGACCTTATTCCCTCCTTCCTCTGTCTTCAGTTTTTTCCCTTATCCTCTATCATACCTTCTTCTCATGATCTCTCTTTCCATTTCTATCTCTTCTCTCTAAGGACTCACACACAAGTGTAGCCATGTACAGCAAAAAGCTGGCAGCAAGATCCTGCATAAAAAAATGTGATCTCTAATGCATCTCAATTGATATGGATATACACGTGTACATATACAGTTGAGGTGTGTACAGAAACAAAGTCGTTCATTCAAGGCTGATTTCGTTATGTGCCTGTACTGCCACGGCCTATACTTTGCACATTCCCCACCTCTAAATCAGTCATTCACCAGGCAGTGGATGTGGTCGGACAGTATAATCTTCAGACTTCGGTCTGTAAGGGATCTTGTATAGCCAGTGCTCATTCCCATTCCTGTGCAGCAATTGCTCATTTTACTAAACGTGCAAGGACAAGAATGCGCAATAGCGTGAGCATTGGTGCATACAGGAGCATGTCCACAGGTCTTGGAGCCCAGTGACCTATTTAAGCCCAAGGTCTGGCATGGCCTCAGTGCTGGATTGTCTTCAGCTCTAGTTCCTGTATTCCTAATTCCTAAAAGTCTGCTTACCTTGTTCCTGACCCAGCTACACCTGACATCTCTCTTGGATCGCCCCTTCCTGTTATGTCTGCTGCTCGCTTGTGTTACCAATCTCGGCTTGGATTTTGACCACGATTCTGTCCCCTGACTTGGTACCTCCCTGCCAGCACATTACTGACTCCTGCCTGCTCCTGAACTTGGTCCTGACCTTGCACCTGGCTGCTGCGGAACATACCTTACAATCAGACCCCATACTACCACTGAAAGGACTGTGTTTCCAAGCTCCAGTCCACTACTCCAGTTTGCTGGCACCTGCACCGTTCCACTGCCCTAGCAGTCCCTGTCTCCACTACCGAAGGGGCTTGGATGGTAATTGCAGAAGAGGCCACCCTTGGCCTATCGGGCTCCACAGTCAAGTACATGAAACCGTCATTCAGAATGACGGAAGGCTAAGATCATTCTGTGCCTGCGCCGTCACCACTGCTTAGACTATGTTTATATTTACATTTTCCCCCGACCCTGAACCAGTCATTCATTGGGCCGTGGTGGCAACGCAGGTGCACCATTGACCTTGGCCTTCAGGTATTTATGTAGCACTTACTCCCATAGGAGCCGCTGGAAATTTGCCTAGGGTCTTCCCCAATGGATTGCCCTGCAGCCAAGCACACAATCTCAGGCACACTTTTCCTCAATAACCAGTCTAGGGGTGTTGTTTTTATTTTTGGAGAACTTGGATAGATTTGAGGTAATTGAGTGGGATACTCCAAAAACGGAAACTACGTACAGATTGAGGACAGCGATGTCCTTTCTGTAAGGCTGAAGCAGAAGTCCTTGCAGAAGTATTGCAAACTGTGGACTTGGCTTGTAGTAGAAACAGTTAAATGTAGAGCTGAAGCAGAAGACCTTGCATATAGCAAACTATGGACATGGCTTTGTAATAGAAGCAGTTAACAGCACACAAGCTTCTTTCTTTACAGCAATAAGAGCAGAGTCCCTTCACAAGGAGTTAGATAGACTAAGCTCTTCAGGACATCAGCCGATGTCCCCTTTAGCAAACGCACAGCTGGCTCGCTAGTAAAAGAGGGGTAGCACCAGCTCAAAAGTCTCTAAAATCTCTCACAGCAGTCTGTACTCACAAATTATCCAGGGAAAGCTGGTTGCCTCCTTCCAAGCGACACTTTCCTCCACTAGATCTTCAGCAGACAGCCCCTCAGTCAGTTTTCCTTAGCTTTAGCATCTGGTCCCTCAGGTCACCCACCTAAGGGCTCATGAACAGCAAGCACATGGCAGCACTGCTCTGGAGGGCAGCAAGTCCTCCAGGCTGGACTGATCCCCTCCAGGAAAAGACCCAGAGCCCAGTGTCCCAAAGAATATATACAGTACAGACTCCCAGCAGCCTTCAGGGCCCTCACAGCTCTATGGAAAGCAGAGGGAGCAATCAGACTAGCAGCAGCTGAGAACACTGAACCAACTTAATTAATCAGCTACACTGGTTACAGTGAGGCAAGCTAAATTTACCTAACAAAAACACACCCAGCTCCACTGAACACAGCAAGCCAGCACTAAATCTAACTAATCCTAGCACCTATATAGGAAAGTGCTACATTTAGAATGGCTGAAGGCCAGGTTAATTCTGTGCTGTGGTCACTGCCTTGTGAATGACCCATTTGGAGCAAGGAAGGAAATGTAAACATAGAGCTACTAGACAGCAGCAGCGACACAGGGCAATGTCAATTTCCAAGTTACGCATGTAGATGCTAGCATAAATACAGTGCATCCGGAAAGTATTCACAGCGTTTCACTTTTTCCACATTTTGTTATCTTACGCCTTATTCCAAAATGGATTAAATTCATTATTTTTCTCAGAATTCCACAAACAATACCCTATAATGACAATGTGAAAGAAATTTGTTTGAAATCTCAGCTGCATCCTGTTTCCAATGATCATCCTTGAGATGTTTCTACAAATTGATTGGAGTCCACCTGTTGTAAATTCAGTTGCTTGGACATGATTTGGAAAGGCACACACTTGTCTATATAAGGTTCCGCAGTTAACAGTGCATGTCAGAGCACAAACCAAGTCATGAAGTCCAAGGATTTGTCTGTAGACCCCCGAGACAGGATTGTATGGAGGCACAGATCTGGGGAAGAGTACAGAAAATGTCTGCAGCATTGAAGGTCCCAATGAGCACAGTGGCCTCCATCATCCGTAAATGGAAGAAGTTTGGAACCACCAGGACTCTTCCTAGAACGGGCCACCTGGCTAAACTGAAGAAGGCCTTAGTCAGGGAGGTGACCAAAAACCAGATAGTCACTCTGACAGAGCTCCAGCGTTTCTCTGTGGAGAGAAGAGAACCTTCCAGAAGAACATCCATCTCAGCAGCACTCCACCAATCAGGGCTGTATGGTAGAGTGGCCAGACAGTGAGGCCCGGAATGATGGAAAGAAGAGGAATAGTGCAGGGCCGGGCATGACAGTGTGTCTAGTGACACACATAGGGTTAATGTTTCAAGGAAAAGTGTGGGAGGAGATAACAGGAAAGTAAGGAGGAGTGGCCTTATAAAAGAGGGGAGGAGCAAAAACGGAACAGTGTGCTGGGAAGGAGACACGAGGAGGCAGAATTTCTCTGCTCCTCAGACACAATGGCGGACGTTGAGGCGATTTTGGCGCGGTTGCGGCAGGCGGCGGCGGCGAATGGATCCGACTGGCTTCGCAGCCAGGTCACAGCGATGCTCGGGGGAGAAGCAAGCCATGCAGGGGGTGAAGGTGAGCCGTCTGCGCGTGCGCGGAGATCGCGGCCTCCGGCGCGCTATTCACCTGGGCCAGGACATGGACAGGGTCGTCTGACACGGAGCCCAAGGGGGGAGCAATCGGCACCGCCAGCCAAGAGGAGCCACGCGGGTGATTCGGTGGGGCCCAGGCGGGTTACACGCCGCGGTCACGGAGCGGTGGGCGGGGCCACGGGCCAACATGGCGCCACTTCCCCGCACGCTGGCACTGCACGGAGGATTTCGAACAGCCCCTCAGTACCTCTGCACGAGTGTGAGCGGGTGGACAGAAGGGGGAGAACGGCGCCGAGAGCAGCAGCGTCCAGGTCGCGGGGATCGAGCGGCACCGCGGGTGGGCGGAGCTTACCGGGCGGGGGGGACGTGTCTCAAGATGGCGATGGAAACAGCGCCCAGGCTGGCCCGGTAGCTGGAAGTTCAGGGCAGCAGGGAGCAGCAGTGACTCGTCGCACGGTGCAGGCCTCACACCAGCGTGGGCTTCCGGCCTCCAGGAGGGCTTCTCCTGGGGGGCTACCTCTGACGCCAGTCCCAGTGCAAGGGGAACAGTCCGAAGACGAGTTGTCCGATGAGGAAGATGGGCTACAGCAGCCGGAACCAGCAAGAGAGAGCAGCACAGCGGCTGTTGGGAGGAATCCTGGTCAGCCCGGTAAGTCTAGTGATAACTTTTCCTTTACCAATGCTTTGCAGGGCTTGCTGGGGGGGATAGCAACAACTGCAGGAGGGATGGTGACACCTTTGCAGAGCGGGGTGGGTCAGGTTACTGACCAACAACTGGCGAGTACTGCACCCGCCAGTTCGGGGTCAGGAGGACAGCTCCAGGAGCTATTGGAGGGTTTAAGGGCCCTGGTTGGTCGCTTTGGAGAGGGACCAGGGCAGGCTCCGCAAGGGGATGCACAAAGGGCGACAGGGGCTGCGGTTACAGAGGTGCCAGCTACCACAACGCCAGAGAAGGTGGCAGACAAGGAAACAGCAGGTGAGAAGGGGGCTGCAGAAACAAAAGGCAGGACTGATGTGGTTAGGCTGGCAGATGCTGCAAAATGTGAGATATATGTTTGTTTTGAAGGCCCGTTAGGGGCACACTTGAAACCTGAAGTGAGAGAAAAAATTCATAAAGGTGAGTACGTGGAAATTTTCTCCTTGTTGCCATTGGAAAAGTTTAACCTGGATAGGGTTAAACCCGACGATTCCAAGAAGGAGGATGAGGAGAAGAGGAGATATAGATTGATACCGCGGACGTTTGTGAATTGGTTGCAAGCGTTCGCTATCATGGCTAGTGTCATTGGCGAAAAGAACCCTGAACATTGTTCGGGGTTGTTTTGTTATATGGATGCTATAGGTGAGGCACATAGAGTGTACGGGGGAACTGCGTGGTTATGTTACGATGAGCAGTTTCGTCAACGCAGAGCGGTGCGTCCGGCTCTGCGTTGGGACCATAAGGATATTAGCCTATGGATGAAGCTGATGTCATCGGCTAGGACCCCGCCTCAGTTATTTCAAGGGGGGGCCGGGGGTACTAACTCCTCAGGACTACCGGCCGGCAGAAAATGGGGGGTATGCTGGCAGTATAATGAAGGATCCTGTAAATTTGGGGGGTCCTGCAAATTCAAGCACGAGTGTTCAGGCTGTGGGGGAGCCCACACCCTGTCTCGGTGTTTCAAAAAAGGTAAACGTACCGGGGAGTTTGCTCACAAGAGGGATGACGCCGGTGAAGGTGGAAAGGATGCAACCTTTCCTAAGTAAGTATCCGGATAGGAAAGCGGCGTTACTGATCACTGAGGGTTTTAGAGAGGGGTTCAAAATTCCATGTTCATTGGCGGTGGTTCCTCCAGTGGCACGGAATTTAAAATCTGCGTTGCAACACCCGGGGGTGGTGGGGGAGAAATTGGAAAAGGAAGTGGCTTTAGGACGGATGGGGGGGGCCATTTGAAGCAAAACCATTGAACGACTTGGTGGTGTCCCCTCTGGGGGTGGTGCCCAAGAAAGAGCCGAATAAGTTTCGGCTCATTCACCACTTATCATTTCCAAAAGGGGGTTCGGTTAACGATTTCATTGACCCGGACGTCTGCACCGTGTCATACACTTCGTTTGATGCGGCGGTTCGATGGGTCAGGCGCTATGGAAAAGGGGCACTGATGGCAAAAGCTGATATTGAGGCAGCGTTTAGGCTGCTGCCAGTACACCCGGACAGTTTTTGGCTGCTGGGTTGCAAGTGGCAGGAACAATTTTATGTGGACAAATGCTTGCCTATGGGTTGCTCCATTTCCTGCGCCATGTTTGAAGTTTTCAGTTCCTTTTTGGAGTGGGTGGTAAGAGAGTTGTCCGGCCTTGAATCTATGATACACTATTTAGATGATTTCCTATGCATAGGCCCACCGTCTTCCAGTGTGTGTGCGATTTTATTGTCAACGTTGCAACACACTGCAGAACGGTTTGGTGTTCCCCTGGCTGCTGACAAAACTGAGGGCCCCACCACGGAGATTAGCTTTTTGGGCATTGTTATTGATTCAATGGCAATGGAATGTAGGTTACCGCAAGGAAAGTTACTGGATCTGCAGACGGAAATAAGGCGGGTCCATGGGATGAAGAAAATACAGCTGAGGGATCTCCAATCTTTGCTTGGTAAGTTGAACTTTGCTTGTAGAATCATACCCATGGGTAGGGTTTTTTGCCGACGGCTGTCTGCAGCTACGGCTGGGGTAAAAGCACCGGCCCATTTCATTAGGCTTACTAAGGATCATCGTGAGGACTTAAAGGTATGGTATCAATTTTTGTCGGAATACAACGGGAGGTCAGTGTGGATGTCTGGTCCGGTAAGCAACTTCGATGTAGAATTGGTTACTGACGCGGCGGGATCTACTGGATATGGGGCGTTCTTTAAGGGTCAATGGAGTGCAGAACCATGGCCAAAATCCTGGGTTGAAGCAGGTTTCCTTCATAACTTGGTACTATTGGAATTGTTTCCAGTAGTTCTGGCTATGGAATTATGGGGCAAGGCTTGTCAGAATTTAAAGTTGCGGCTGAACTGTGATAATATGGGAGTGGTGCAGGTAGTCAATCGCTTGTCAGCGTCTTCTCAACCTGTCATAAGACTATTGCGACAGTTGGTACTACGGTGCTTGCAATTGAATATTTTTATATATGCTGTGCATATACCTGGGATTGAAAATACGCTGGCTGATTCACTGTCTCGCTTTCAGTGGGACAAGTTCAGGGAATTAGCTCCGGCTGCAGAGAAGGAAGGGATTCCTTGCCCGGGTTGGATCTGGGAGCTGGCATTGGAGTCATCGCAGGATGGATACAACAGAGTCCACATGGTCGGCCTATGTGAAGGTATGGGGTGAATGGTTGAGACTTGTACGGGAATCCGGAGCAAAGGATGACGGGGTAGAGTTGAGATTATTGGTCCTTTATTTTGTGTCGAGGAATATGGAAAATGGGGTGGGGGTATCGTCTATTGGTAAGAAATTGGCGGCGCTGTCGTTTCTGTTTAAGTTACAGGGGATGGAGGATTGGACGAAGGAATTTTGGGTACGGCAGGCATTAAAAGGGTACCGGAAAGGGCACAAGAAAAGAGATAACCGTAGACCGGTCACTTTTGCCAACCTGTTGGCAATTTGTGATCAGCTAGGGTTGGTGTGCAGCTCAAGTTATGAATGTTTACTGTTTGCAGCGGCTTTTTCGCTGGCGTTTTTTGGGGCGTTTCGGGTAGGGGAGTTGGTCAGCCCATCCAAAAAGGAAGCGGGGGGTATTTTGGTGCAAGACGTGCGGGCACGCACGGGAAGTGTGTGTTTACGGCTGAGGAGGTCGAAAACAGACCAATTGGGAAAGGGCATAGATGTGTGGCTGCATGCATTACCGGGATCGCCAGTATGTCCGGTGAGGACGGTTGGTGAATTTGGGAAGATTAGACCGGTAGGTGAGGGTCCATTTTTATGTCATGAGAATGGTGCTTACCTTTCAAAGTTTCAATTTGTGGCGGTGTTTCGAAAATGCTTATCGATGATTGGTTTGGATGAGAAGGCATACGCCTCACACTCCTTCCGCATTGGGGCGGCCACAGAAGCTGCCAGATGCGGGTTGGATGAAGCAGCGGTGCGGAGGATCGGTAGATGGGAATCAAAGAGATTCCGTTCATACATTCGCCCTCAATTAGTAGTGGAATAATAAAAAAAAAAAAAAAAAAAAAAAATAATATATATATAAATAAATGAATAAATAAATGGAAAATAAATGAAACCCGTATGTTGTATAAGTTTGGTTTTCACATATAGGTAGTGGGTGTTTTTGGTCTGTTGCGTTGGTGATATCACCCTGCCTTGTTGTCTTTTCGTTTCAGATGGAGTGTCTCCACGCCTCGTCTGGATACTGGGACACTCCTACGTTTGTTGGGGGGCAAGGAGAGGTGATGCGAGACCAGATGGGCGCCAGTTAGGCATATCGAGAAGGGAGGCTTTTATCAAGTGGTTGGGGAGACCAGGAATGATGTGGGGCAGAGTGGTTTCAGAGGTGGAACGATTTGCCTGGCTAGATAGACCTCCGGATGTGTTGGTCATACACGCTGGAGGAAAAAGAGGGCGGTCTGGATGCTGCCTCTTAATATAACACAACTCCATCCCTATTAAACATTCAAAACAAGAGAAAATTCGCCCATGGGACTTTAAATGAGTTGGTCATATAGGTCATGATGAGTAGTATAAAGATTTATTGAAGTTCCAAAAACATAATTTATAATGAGCATAAAAACATCATAGGGCATGATTAGACCATTGACATATTGATTACAGTATAAAAATACATAGTATACATATACAACTTAGTACTCGACGCGTTTCGCGAGCTCTGCTCGCTTCTTCAGGAGTTGGTGTATATGCAGGATATCTACAAAATAATAGGTATCAATAAGATATAACATTCAATAATGATAATGGTCAAAGAAGAAGTACATGGCCTAAAGGAAATACCCCATACTTGCATTATGGTCAATGGGTCCATAGGACTGATCTACAAAGGCAACAGCGGAAGGTACTCCAACCGGGAGCTGAAGGTGCGTAGCCCGCAGTAAGCCGAGCGGGGGTCCAGTAGGAGGCGGACATGGCGAGGAAAAGGAAGAAAAGGAATGTTGTATATCCTAGGATGTCCCAGAGGCCACATATGTCATGACAACTGTAATAAAAATTATATATATGTATGTATCTTCTAGAGTAATATATGGGTATAAATAGTATGATATCGCTCTTATGTAAAGAAATCCATGACATAATAGGTGTGGGTGCAAACAGGAAAGAAAGGAAAATGATAATAAGAGAGTGTAAAGGATGCATGGTGTAAAAGGAAAAGAAAAGAATTGTGTTCCTTGGTGTGTCTCAATAGCCATATATAGTATGTTCACAATGTTGGCAGTAAAATGTATGTAGATCTAATGGTAAACACCATAAAGGTGAGATAAATATATAGAGATAAGGTATCTTTGGATGTCCATGTAGTATACTAGAATGAAGAGAGAACACAAACAAGCAAGGGTGGATATGAACACAATACGAGGAGTAAGATGAAGACAAACCAAGATGTAGAGAGAAAACTAGAAAGATGTATCTTAGTAATAAGTAATGAGTATAGCATTTCCACACATAGTATGTGCAAGTAAGGTTGAGTAAAAATAAAATGACATTTTGCATGATAGTGATGTGCTTACCCATGTGTAGGACCTCTCAGGTACAAGGGAACAAGCCAAGTGAGGAAAAAGAGGAGAGTTCGCCATGTCACAGCCTCTAAACTTAAACCCCCGAGCGGGAGCGTTGGGCTACGCCCCTAACGCCATACGAACGTGGCTGAGGTGGATGCCCACGCTGCGCATGCGCGAGCTCCTCCAGCCAACGTGATGACGCACTGCGCGCCAAATCGTGGAGCCGCAAGGATGCGGAAGTCACACGATGGGTGCAGGTGTATGGCGCCGATGTAAAGGTGGCCCCGCCCATACAAATTAGGAGGGGAGGGGACAGCAGGGGAGAGGGAAGCCCCCCATTTATACATCGCAGCTCCCGGAAAAGAGAAACAAAACCGCGGCCACCGATGGATACAGCACATAGGAGACACTACCATAAATCAGCTAGAGTGGCATAAATGAATGATATAATACTCATATATAATGTATAATGGCAATTGGTAATAGTAAATAAGACCACGAGAGCAGCAAACGGACCAAGTGGGCTAGTAGGTGTCTTCCACCTTAATAATTCAATAGAAAAAGAGGGCGGTCTGGATGCTGCCTCTTAATATAACACAACTCCATCCCTATTAAACATTCAAAACAAGAGAAAATTCGCCCATGGGACTTTAAATGAGTTGGTCATATATGTCATGATGAGTAGTATAAAGATTTATTGAAGTTCCAAAAACATAATTTATAATGAGCATAAAAACATCATAGGGCATGATTAGACCATTGACATATTGATTACAGTATAAAAATACATAGTATACATATACAACTTAGTACTCGACGCGTTTCGCGAGCTCTGCTCGCTTCTTCAGGAGTTGGTGTATATGCAGGATATCTACAAAATAATAGGTATCAATAAGATATAACATTCAATAATGATAATGGTCAAAGAAGAAGTACATGGCCTAAAGGAAATACCCCATACTTGCATTATGGTCAATGGGTCCATAGGACTGATCTACAAAGGCAACAGCGGAAGGTACTCCAACCGGGAGCTGAAGGTGCGTAGCCCGCAGTAAGCCGAGCGGGGGTCCAGTAGGAGGCGGACATGGCGAGGAAAAGGAAGAAAAGGAATGTTGTATATCCTAGGATGTCCCAGAGGCCACATATGTCATGACAACTGTAATAAAAATTATATATATGTATGTATCTTCTAGAGTAATATATGGGTATAAATAGTATGATATCGCTCTTATGTAAAGAAATCCATGACATAATAGGTGTGGGTGCAAACAGGAAAGAAAGGAAAATGATAATAAGAGAGTGTAAAGGATGCATGGTGTAAAAGGAAAAGAAAAGAATTGTGTTCCTTGGTGTGTCTCAATAGCCATATATAGTATGTTCACAATGTTGGCAGTAAAATGTATGTAGATCTAATGGTAAACACCATAAAGGTGAGATAAATATATAGAGATAAGGTATCTTTGGATGTCCATGTAGTATACTAGAATGAAGAGAGAACACAAACAAGCAAGGGTGGATATGAACACAATACGAGGAGTAAGATGAAGACAAACCAAGATGTAGAGAGAAAACTAGAAAGATGTATCTTAGTAATAAGTAATGAGTATAGCATTTCCACACATAGTATGTGCAAGTAAGGTTGAGTAAAAATAAAATGACATTTTGCATGATAGTGATGTGCTTACCCATGTGTAGGACCTCTCAGGTACGAGGGAACAAGCCAAGTGAGGAAAAAGAGGAGAGTTCGCCATGTCACAGCCTCTAAACTTAAACCCCCGAGCGGGAGCGTTGGGCTACGCCCCTAACGCCATACGAACGTGGCTGAGGTGGATGCCCACGCTGCGCATGCGCGAGCTCCTCCAGCCAACGTGATGACGCACTGCGCGCCAAATCGTGGAGCCGCAAGGATGCGGAAGTCACACGATGGGTGCAGGTGTATGGCGCCGATGTAAAGGTGGCCCCGCCCATACAAATTAGGAGGGGAGGGGACAGCAGGGGAGAGGGAAGCCCCCCATTTATACATCGCAGCTCCCGGAAAAGAGAAACAAAACCGCGGCCACCGATGGATACAGCACATAGGAGACACTACCATAAATCAGCTAGAGTGGCATAAATGAATGATATAATACTCATATATAATGTATAATGGCAATTGGTAATAGTAAATAAGACCACGAGAGCAGCAAACGGACCAAGTGGGCTAGTAGGTGTCTTCCACCTTAATAATTCAATAGAAAAAGAGGGCGGTCTGGATGCTGCCTCTTAATATAACACAACTCCATCCCTATTAAACATTCAAAACAAGAGAAAATTCGCCCATGGGACTTTAAATGAGTTGGTCATATAGGTCATGATGAGTAGTATAAAGATTTATTGAAGTTCCAAAAACATAATTTATAATGAGCATAAAAACATCATAGGGCATGATTAGACCATTGACATATTGATTACAGTATAAAAATACATAGTATACATATACAACTTAGTACTCGACGCGTTTCGCGAGCTCTGCTCGCTTCTTCAGGAGTTGGTGTATATGCAGGATATCTACAAAATAATAGGTATCAATAAGATATAACATTCAATAATGATAATGGTCAAAGAAGAAGTACATGGCCTAAAGGAAATACCCCATACTTGCATTATGGTCAATGGGTCCATAGGACTGATCTACAAAGGCAACAGCGGAAGGTACTCCAACCGGGAGCTGAAGGTGCGTAGCCCGCAGTAAGCCGAGCGGGGGTCCAGTAGGAGGCGGACATGGCGAGGAAAAGGAAGAAAAGGAATGTTGTATATCCTAGGATGTCCCAGAGGCCACATATGTCATGACAACTGTAATAAAAATTATATATATGTATGTATCTTCTAGAGTAATATATGGGTATAAATAGTATGATATCGCTCTTATGTAAAGAAATCCATGACATAATAGGTGTGGGTGCAAACAGGAAAGAAAGGAAAATGATAATAAGAGAGTGTAAAGGATGCATGGTGTAAAAGGAAAAGAAAAGAATTGTGTTCCTTGGTGTGTCTCAATAGCCATATATAGTATGTTCACAATGTTGGCAGTAAAATGTATGTAGATCTAATGGTAAACACCATAAAGGTGAGATAAATATATAGAGATAAGGTATCTTTGGATGTCCATGTAGTATACTAGAATGAAGAGAGAACACAAACAAGCAAGGGTGGATATGAACACAATACGAGGAGTAAGATGAAGACAAACCAAGATGTAGAGAGAAAACTAGAAAGATGTATCTTAGTAATAAGTAATGAGTATAGCATTTCCACACATAGTATGTGCAAGTAAGGTTGAGTAAAAATAAAATGACATTTTGCATGATAGTGATGTGCTTACCCATGTGTAGGACCTCTCAGGTACGAGGGAACAAGCCAAGTGAGGAAAAAGAGGAGAGTTCGCCATGTCACAGCCTCTAAACTTAAACCCCCGAGCGGGAGCGTTGGGCTACGCCCCTAACGCCATACGAACGTGGCTGAGGTGGATGCCCACGCTGCGCATGCGCGAGCTCCTCCAGCCAACGTGATGACGCACTGCGCGCCAAATCGTGGAGCCGCAAGGATGCGGAAGTCACACGATGGGTGCAGGTGTATGGCGCCGATGTAAAGGTGGCCCCGCCCATACAAATTAGGAGGGGAGGGGACAGCAGGGGAGAGGGAAGCCCCCCATTTATACATCGCAGCTCCCGGAAAAGAGAAACAAAACCGCGGCCACCGATGGATACAGCACATAGGAGACACTACCATAAATCAGCTAGAGTGGCATAAATGAATGATATAATACTCATATATAATGTATAATGGCAATTGGTAATAGTAAATAAGACCACGAGAGCAGCAAACGGACCAAGTGGGCTAGTAGGTGTCTTCCACCTTAATAATTCAATAGAAAAAGAGGGCGGTCTGGATGCTGCCTCTTAATATAACACAACTCCATCCCTATTAAACATTCAAAACAAGAGAAAATTCGCCCATGGGACTTTAAATGAGTTGGTCATATAGGTCATGATGAGTAGTATAAAGATTTATTGAAGTTCCAAAAACATAATTTATAATGAGCATAAAAACATCATAGGGCATGATTAGACCATTGACATATTGATTACAGTATAAAAATACATAGTATACATATACAACTTAGTACTCGACGCGTTTCGCGAGCTCTGCTCGCTTCTTCAGGAGTTGGTGTATATGCAGGATATCTACAAAATAATAGGTATCAATAAGATATAACATTCAATAATGATAATGGTCAAAGAAGAAGTACATGGCCTAAAGGAAATACCCCATACTTGCATTATGGTCAATGGGTCCATAGGACTGATCTACAAAGGCAACAGCGGAAGGTACTCCAACCGGGAGCTGAAGGTGCGTAGCCCGCAGTAAGCCGAGCGGGGGTCCAGTAGGAGGCGGACATGGCGAGGAAAAGGAAGAAAAGGAATGTTGTATATCCTAGGATGTCCCAGAGGCCACATATGTCATGACAACTGTAATAAAAATTATATATATGTATGTATCTTCTAGAGTAATATATGGGTATAAATAGTATGATATCGCTCTTATGTAAAGAAATCCATGACATAATAGGTGTGGGTGCAAACAGGAAAGAAAGGAAAATGATAATAAGAGAGTGTAAAGGATGCATGGTGTAAAAGGAAAAGAAAAGAATTGTGTTCCTTGGTGTGTCTCAATAGCCATATATAGTATGTTCACAATGTTGGCAGTAAAATGTATGTAGATCTAATGGTAAACACCATAAAGGTGAGATAAATATATAGAGATAAGGTATCTTTGGATGTCCATGTAGTATACTAGAATGAAGAGAGAACACAAACACAAAAACATACTATTTATACCCATATATTACTCTAGAAGATACATACATATATATAATTTTTATTACAGTTGTCATGACATATGTGGCCTCTGGGACATCCTAGGATATACAACATTCCTTTTCTTCCTTTTCCTCGCCATGTCCGCCTCCTACTGGACCCCCGCTCGGCTTACTGCGGGCTACGCACCTTCAGCTCCCGGTTGGAGTACCTTCCGCTGTTGCCTTTGTAGATCAGTCCTATGGACCCATTGACCATAATGCAAGTATGGGGTATTTCCTTTAGGCCATGTACTTCTTCTTTGACCATTATCATTATTGAATGTTATATCTTATTGATACCTATTATTTTGTAGATATCCTGCATATACACCAACTCCTGAAGAAGCGAGCAGAGCTCGCGAAACGCGTCGAGTACTAAGTTGTATATGTATACTATGTATTTTTATACTGTAATCAATATGTCAATGGTCTAATCATGCCCTATGATGTTTTTATGCTCATTATAAATTATGTTTTTGGAACTTCAATAAATCTTTATACTACTCATCATGACCTATATGACCAACTCATTTAAAGTCCCATGGGCGAATTTTCTCTTGTTTTGAATGTTTAATAGGGATGGAGTTGTGTTATATTAAGAGGCAGCATCCAGACCGCCCTCTTTTTCTATTGAATTATTAAGGTGGAAGACACCTACTAGCCCACTTGGTCCGTTTGCTGCTCTCGTGGTCTTATTTACTATTACCAATTGCCATTATACATTATATATGAGTATTATATCATTCATTTATGCCACTCTAGCTGATTTATGGTAGTGTCTCCTATGTGCTGTATCCATCGGTGGCCGCGGTTTTGTTTCTCTTTTCCGGGAGCTGCGATGTATAAATGGGGGGCTTCCCTCTCCCCTGCTGTCCCCTCCCCTCCTAATTTGTATGGGCGGGGCCACCTTTACATCGGCGCCATACACCTGCACCCATCGTGTGACTTCCGCATCCTTGCGGCTCCACGATTTGGCGCGCAGTGCGTCATCACGTTGGCTGGAGGAGCTCGCGCATGCGCAGCGTGGGCATCCACCTCAGCCACGTTCTTATGGCGTTAGGGGCGTAGCCCAACGCTCCCGCTCGGGGGTTTAAGTTTAGAGGCTGTGACATGGCGAACTCTCCTCTTTTTCCTCACTTGGCTTGTTCCCTCGTACCTGAGAGGTCCTACACATGGGTAAGCACATCACTATCATGCAAAATGTCATTTTATTTTTACTCAACCTTACTTGCACATACTATGTGTGGAAATGCTATACTCATTACTTATTACTAAGATACATCTTTCTAGTTTTCTCTCTACATCTTGGTTTGTCTTCATCTTACTCCTCGTATTGTGTTCATATCCACCCTTGCTTGTTTGTGTTCTCTCTTCATTCTAGTATACTACATGGACATCCAAAGATACCTTATCTCTATATATTTATCTCACCTTTATGGTGTTTACCATTAGATCTACATACATTTTACTGCCAACATTGTGAACATACTATATATGGCTATTGAGACACACCAAGGAACACAATTCTTTTCTTTTCCTTTTACACCATGCATCCTTTACACTCTCTTATTATCATTTTCCTTTCTTTCCTGTTTGCACCCACACCTATTATGTCATGGATTTCTTTACATAAGAGCGATATCATACTATTTATACCCATATATTACTCTAGAAGATACATACATATATATAATTTTTATTACAGTTGTCATGACATATGTGGCCTCTGGGACATCCTAGGATATACAACATTCCTTTTCTTCCTTTTCCTCGCCATGTCCGCCTCCTACTGGACCCCCGCTCGGCTTACTGCGGGCTACGCACCTTCAGCTCCCGGTTGGAGTACCTTCCGCTGTTGCCTTTGTAGATCAGTCCTATGGACCCATTGACCATAATGCAAGTATGGGGTATTTCCTTTAGGCCATGTACTTCTTCTTTGACCATTATCATTATTGAATGTTATATCTTATTGATACCTATTATTTTGTAGATATCCTGCATATACACCAACTCCTGAAGAAGCGAGCAGAGCTCGCGAAACGCGTCGAGTACTAAGTTGTATATGTATACTATGTATTTTTATACTGTAATCAATATGTCAATGGTCTAATCATGCCCTATGATGTTTTTATGCTCATTATAAATTATGTTTTTGGAACTTCAATAAATCTTTATACTACTCATCATGACCTATATGACCAACTCATTTAAAGTCCCATGGGCGAATTTTCTCTTGTTTTGAATGTTTAATAGGGATGGAGTTGTGTTATATTAAGAGGCAGCATCCAGACCGCCCTCTTTTTCTATTGAATTATTAAGGTGGAAGACACCTACTAGCCCACTTGGTCCGTTTGCTGCTCTCGTGGTCTTATTTACTATTACCAATTGCCATTATACATTATATATGAGTATTATATCATTCATTTATGCCACTCTAGCTGATTTATGGTAGTGTCTCCTATGTGCTGTATCCATCGGTGGCCGCGGTTTTGTTTCTCTTTTCCGGGAGCTGCGATGTATAAATGGGGGGCTTCCCTCTCCCCTGCTGTCCCCTCCCCTCCTAATTTGTATGGGCGGGGCCACCTTTACATCGGCGCCATACACCTGCACCCATCGTGTGACTTCCGCATCCTTGCGGCTCCACGATTTGGCGCGCAGTGCGTCATCACGTTGGCTGGAGGAGCTCGCGCATGCGCAGCGTGGGCATCCACCTCAGCCACGTTCGTATGGCGTTAGGGGCGTAGCCCAACGCTCCCGCTCGGGGGTTTAAGTTTAGAGGCTGTGACATGGCGAACTCTCCTCTTTTTCCTCACTTGGCTTGTTCCCTCGTACCTGAGAGGTCCTACACATGGGTAAGCACATCACTATCATGCAAAATGTCATTTTATTTTTACTCAACCTTACTTGCACATACTATGTGTGGAAATGCTATACTCATTACTTATTACTAAGATACATCTTTCTAGTTTTCTCTCTACATCTTGGTTTGTCTTCATCTTACTCCTCGTATTGTGTTCATATCCACCCTTGCTTGTTTGTGTTCTCTCTTCATTCTAGTATACTACATGGACATCCAAAGATACCTTATCTCTATATATTTATCTCACCTTTATGGTGTTTACCATTAGATCTACATACATTTTACTGCCAACATTGTGAACATACTATATATGGCTATTGAGACACACCAAGGAACACAATTCTTTTCTTTTCCTTTTACACCATGCATCCTTTACACTCTCTTATTATCATTTTCCTTTCTTTCCTGTTTGCACCCACACCTATTATGTCATGGATTTCTTTACATAAGAGCGATATCATACTATTTATACCCATATATTACTCTAGAAGATACATACATATATATAATTTTTATTACAGTTGTCATGACATATGTGGCCTCTGGGACATCCTAGGATATACAACATTCCTTTTCTTCCTTTTCCTCGCCATGTCCGCCTCCTACTGGACCCCCGCTCGGCTTACTGCGGGCTACGCACCTTCAGCTCCCGGTTGGAGTACCTTCCGCTGTTGCCTTTGTAGATCAGTCCTATGGACCCATTGACCATAATGCAAGTATGGGGTATTTCCTTTAGGCCATGTACTTCTTCTTTGACCATTATCATTATTGAATGTTATATCTTATTGATACCTATTATTTTGTAGATATCCTGCATATACACCAACTCCTGAAGAAGCGAGCAGAGCTCGCGAAACGCGTCGAGTACTAAGTTGTATATGTATACTATGTATTTTTATACTGTAATCAATATGTCAATGGTCTAATCATGCCCTATGATGTTTTTATGCTCATTATAAATTATGTTTTTGGAACTTCAATAAATCTTTATACTACTCATCATGACCTATATGACCAACTCATTTAAAGTCCCATGGGCGAATTTTCTCTTGTTTTGAATACACGCTGGAGGTAACGATTTGGGGGTGAGGACGGTCAGGGACCTGATAGAGGATGTAAAAGCAGATTTGTTGCACTTGCACACTACTTATCCGAACACTTTGTTACTATGGTCTGATATTGTGGCACGAACTTCGTGGCGCAATGCTAGGTCTGTGGTAAGGATTAACAAGGCTCGTATACGTGTCAACAGGGTGGTGGGAAGGTTTTTGGTTCAACAAGGGGGCATGGTGATTCGGCACAGAGAGCTCGAGATAAATGTAGGCCTCTATTTGAGGAGGGATGGGGTCCACCTCACAGATGTGGGGACGGATCTTTGGACCATGGGTTTGCAGGAAGGAATAGAACGGGCCTTGAGGGTGTGGAGGGGCCCTTAAGGATAAGGTTTCATCCTTTCGGGCTGTGGCTGGTTTGTTGTTGTTGATCGGTGACGGTAGCGGTAAATAAAAGGTTAAAAGGGGTGGGGGGTCAGCAATAGTATGGCCCCTCCTGTGTATTCCTGAAAGGAATACCGGTATGTTGCACTGCGGGAGGGGGTTGTCTCCGAGCGGTACAGCTGGAGGCCTTATCAGTTTTGAAACATGTTCCTGCAGTGCCCTCTTGTGGATATGTGGTAAACTGGGGTAGCTCCGTCATTGACCAACAGATTGTTTAAAACATGTTGTTTTATCTGAGTTTATATGTTATTCATATTGAAGTTAATATTGGAGGTAATTTTATACAGTTGTTTAATAAAAGGCTGTTATGGCCATTTATACTCCAGATGAAAGGTGTGGTCTCGTTATTTAAGTTGGTAAGAGGGTGGAGTATGGGTGGCTAACAGTATGGGTAAAATTGGGGTACATCTGGACTACACTAGTCAAGTGAGGCCCGGAATGATGGAAAGAAGAGGAATAGTGCAGGGCCGGGCATGACAGTGTGTCTAGTGACACACATAGGGTTAATGTTTCAAGGAAAAGTGTGGGAGGAGATAACAGGAAAGTAAGGAGGAGTGGCCTTATAAAAGAGGGGAGAAGCAAAAACGGAACAGTGTGCTGGGAAGGAGACACGAGGAGGCAGAATTTCCCACCCTCCCTCCCTGTGTAATGTGTTGTTGGTGTTGTTAATGTGTGTGTTTATTTTTCAGGTTTGGAAGCATTTGGTCGTCATGACAGCTGGATGGTTGGCTGGTTTGTTGTTGGTCGGTGACGGTAGCGGTAAATAAAAGGTTAAAAGGGGTGGGGGGTCAGCAATAGTATGGCCCCTCCTGTGTATTCCTGAAAGGAATACCGGTATGTTGCACTGCGGGAGGGGGTTGTCTCCGAGCGGTACAGCTGGAGGCCTTATCAGTTTTGAAACATGTTCCTGCAGTGCCCTCTTGTGGATATGTGGTAAACTGGGGTAGCTCCGTCATTGACCAACAGATTGTTTAAAACATGTTGTTTTATCTGAGTTTATATGTTATTCATATTGAAGTTAATATTGGAGGTAATTTTATACAGTTGTTTAATAAAAGGCTGTTATGGCCATTTATACTCCAGATGAAAGGTGTGGTCTCGTTATTTAAGTTGGTAAGAGGGTGGAGTATGGGTGGCTAACAGTATGGGTAAAATTGGGGTACATCTGGACTACACTAGTCAAGTGAGGCCCGGAATGATGGAAAGAAGAGGAATAGTGCAGGGCCGGGCATGACAGTGTGTCTAGTGACACACATAGGGTTAATGTTTCAAGGAAAAGTGTGGGAGGAGATAACAGGAAAGTAAGGAGGAGTGGCCTTATAAAAGAGGGGAGAAGCAAAAACGGAACAGTGTGCTGGGAAGGAGACACGAGGAGGCAGAATTTCCCACCCTCCCTCCCTGTGTAATGTGTTTTTGGTGTTGTTAATGTGTGTGTTTATTTTTCAGGTTTGGAAGCATTTGGTCGTCATGACAGCTGGATGGTTGGCTGGTTTGTTGTTGTTGGTCGGTGACGGTAGCGGTAAATAAAAGGTTAAAAGGGGTGGGGGGTCAGCAATAGTATGGCCCCTCCTGTGTATTCCTGAAAGGAATACCGGTATGTTGCACTGCGGGAGGGGGTTGTCTCCGAGCGGTACAGCTGGAGGCCTTATCAGTTTTGAAACATGTTCCTGCAGTGCCCTCTTGTGGATATGTGGTAAACTGGGGTAGCTCCGTCATTGACCAACAGATTGTTTAAAACATGTTGTTTTATCTGAGTTTATATGTTATTCATATTGAAGTTAATATTGGAGGTAATTTTATACAGTTGTTTAATAAAAGGCTGTTATGGCCATTTATACTCCAGATGAAAGGTGTGGTCTCGTTATTTAAGTTGGTAAGAGGGTGGAGTATGGGTGGCTAACAGTATGGGTAAAATTGGGGTACATCTGGACTACACTAGTCAAGAAGCCACTCCTCAGTAAAAGGCACATGACTGCCTGCCTGGAGTTTGCCAAAAGGCACCTGAAGGACTCTCGGATCATGAGAAACAAAATTCTCTGGTCTGATGAAACAAAGATTGAACTCTTTGGCTTGAATGGCAAGCGTCATGTCTGGAGGAAACCAGGCACCGCTCATCACCTGGCCAATACCATCCCATGGCAGCATCATGCTGTGGGGATGTTTTTAAGCGGCAGGAACAAGGGAAAGATGAATGCAGCAATGTACAGAGACATCCTTGATAAATACCTGCTCCAGAGCGCTCTGGACCTCAGACTGGGACGAAGGTTCATCTTCAAACGGGACAACGACCCTAAGCACATAGCCAAGATAACAAAGGAGTGGCTATTGGACAACTCTATGAATGTCCTTAAGTGGCCCAGCCAGAGCCCAGAAATGAACCCAGTTGAACATCTCTGAAAAGATCTGAAAATGGCTGTGCACCGATTCTCACCATCCAACCTGATGGAGCTTGAGATGTCCTGCAAAGAAGAATGGAAGAAACTGGCCAAAAATAGGTGTGCCAAGCTTGTAGCATCATACTCAAAAAGACTTAAGGATGTAATTGGTGTCAAAGGTGCTTCAACAAAGTATTGAGCAAAGGCTGTGAATACTTTTGTACATGGGATTTTTTTTTGATTTTTTTTTTTTTTAATACATTTGCAAAGATTTCAAACTTCTTTCACGTTGTCATTATGGGGTATTGTTTGTAGAAATTTGAGGAAAATAATATTAATGAGAGACCGTTACCTTTTTTTTTTCTTTAACATTCTGCTTAAAAATTTGTGAATCAGTGTTGCTTGGACCTTGAACAAGGGGACATACCCCGAAAGCTTGTCCTGAAAAATTGTATGTTAGTGCAAATAAAAAAAGTATCACGGACAGTACTCAATTTTCTCTGTCACAATTGCACTAATACGGCTACAATCACATCAAGAGGAAAATAATGAATTTAATCCATTTTGGAGTAAGGCTGTAACATAACAAAATGTGGAAAAAGTGAAGCGCTGTGAATACTTTCCGGGTGCACTGTATTTATACACATACTGCATACACTTACCGGTACGTCAAAATCAGACAGCAGATAGTCATTTTTCTACTTTAGGTTTAGGCTGCTCAGTGCTATGGGGTGAAACTGACCCCAATGCAGCTGCATACTGAAGGCCCTATTGCCTGCAATACTGCTCTGTTCACCTCTATATAAAATGGTACGCAGTATGGATTTGAGCGCAGCATCTTGCAGGTCCATGTGAATGAGCCCTAAGGGTCTGTATCTTTGGGCTTATATTGACAGCATGAGCTTGGGATGCTTCTGAGATCAGAATTCATTTTCGGGGCAGCTGACCTGCTTCAAGTGGGTTTTCCATTCCCATAGACTTGTATAATCTGTGTTCCTTGCTTTTTCACCCTCTCTGCATTAAAACAAAGTGGCAGGTAGATTTATTAATGTTTTATTGCAGTAGCTGTGTCATAGCGGTCTGAACTACAGGGAGGAGAAATTACTGGCAATATCCTGCACGGTTTTCAGAAAAATAGCTTTGTGCAGAATTTTTTGTAGTGCCAACTAAGCACCAACTAGAAATACCGTTGTGTCAGCTGGAACTGTAATTAAATGAATGTGGAGGTGAAATATTTCCTCCACAGAGACCGTTATCTCTTTTACAACCAATGTTTGCCTTTTGCCATCTGCAACACTTACCCCAAATATTTTACTGTAGGTTCATAAAACGATAACTTATGGGATCATTATAAACATGGCGGATAGAATTACCCCTTTCCAGCATCCAAAAAATGAGCATACTGCACAGGATGAAAATGTTTTTGCTGTTGCTGAAAAAAGAAAGGGGGTGACGTGCTGAAATCAGTTTTCTTGGTTTGCAAAGATAATCTATTTCATTGTAAAATCCACGTAGAGTCTCACGGCTGATGGTTTTGCCCATGTGCACCAACTCCTGGAGTTTTCGAGCACCTAGACCCACTGTCAGCAGCAGTGGTGGCTGGTGCTCGAAATTTGGGGGGCGGCACTCGATTGAATGATTGGTAAGGGCCTTACCTTATGTGGGGAGGAGGTTGAGGAGGAAAGAGCCGGGGCCATTGCTTCTCCTCCTAGCTGAACAGGAAGTGGGTCCTGAGACGATTGGCCGGGAGTCCTAAGACTGGCGGCCTGTCCTTTAGGGGCACCCGGGCGCAGTGCCCCTCTCTCCACGCCACCCCTTATATGCAATAAATTGATTCATGCGGCCACCCCCTATTCATGCGTCCGGCCCCTTTCAGGGCAACGGGCGCATGAATTACAGCGGCCAGGTTTTTTTTTGAAGCACCTGATTTGGGCCAGTTGCTCTAATAGGCTTCAAAATAGGGTGGACTTGGGTCGCAGAGAATGCGCTCCAATCCCACCCAGCTGTGTTACAACAGCGAATTAATATTCGCTGTTGAAACACTGATCCTCAATCCAGCCAATAAGAAGCGGGTGTGCGGCCTGTTTTCCGATTGGCCAAAAAGAAAAGAGTCCCGATTGGCCTCCGAGGAGGAGGGGGGGAAACAGAAGCTGTCATTGTGATGATGCCCCCGAGCAGGGGAAGCGCTGGTGATGGGGTAAGTGCTACCGACCGACTGACCAACTGACCGGGGGGGTTTGCATACTGTTGGCTGACCCCCCAAAAAAATATTCCACGAATGCCACTGCTCCCGGCCAATCGGGTCTCAGGACCCGCTTCATGATTGGTTGGGAGGAGAAGCAGGAGGACATTAGCAAATATTATTTTGCTATTGTTACACAAGTGGGTGGGCTCGGGGCACAGTGCTCTGTGCCCCAAGCCCACCCTTTTTGAAGCCAATTACAGCCTCAGGTTCTAATCACGTGCTTCTCTAAAAAACAAAACAAAAAAAAAAACACACTGAAATCCATGTGTCCGGCGCTTTGCATGGAGACTAGGGGCCGGGCGCATGGATTAAGGGGGTGGCGCTCCTGCGCCTCTAATGAGTGGGCCGCCACGGGTCAGTGGCCTGTCCTAATCTACAACATGCTAAAATATGAGGTGGCTGGATGCCGTACTGAGCATTAAGAGCCAAATGCATTCAGGGATGTATGCTCGAAAAGCAGAATTTAAGTAGCACTCATTACAGCGACCTGGAGCTGCATAATTCAATCTATCACTGATGTTGATGGGTTGCTGACAGTGGGGCTGTGCCTCACGGGTGCCCAAAAATACACAACGTCCAACGTGCATGCAAACTTATAGTGCTGTATCATTGCTATAATTTGTGACTTGGAAATGTTTTAAAATGCCTTTTTCTATAAATATGTTGGTTGCTTCCCTCGCACTACAGTGCTCTGTGATGACATAGCTGAGTGACAACCACACCCCTTTGGTTGGGCAGAATGATGTTTATTAGTGTATTTATCATTGATCCAGTGGGAACTTTGCCCTTTTTTCGACCAAGATTTGATTTTCTACATTCACTCTACTATATCTATAAAATGGTATTCTCCCATTTTCAAAGAGGATTCGCCCATCAAGAACTACATCAAATCTTGCTTGATGAAATTTTCCCTGTGTGAAAATTTCTTTGACCCCTTAACGCTGGCTGTACACATACACTATATTGCCAAATGTATTGGGACACCTGCCTTTACACGTACATGAACTTTAACTTTAATCCCAGTCTTAGTCCGTAGGGTTCAATATTGAGTTGGCCCACCACTTGTAGCTATAATGCCCCATACACACGATCAGAAATTTCTTCAGAAAAAACTTTCATGATTTTTCCGACGGAATTCCGCTCAAGCTTGCCTTGCATACAAACGGTCACACAAAAGTTCTCTGAACTTTCGACCGACAAGAACGCGGTGACGTACAACACTACGACGAGCTGAGAAAATTAAGTTCAATGCTTCCAAGCATGCGTCGAATTATTTCCGAGCATGCGTGATTTTTGCGCATCCGAATTGCATACAGACGAACGCATTTTCGGACAAGGAACTTTTTCCGACCGAAAAATAGAGAACCAGCTCTCAATCTTTTGCTGGCTGGAATTCTGCCAGCAAAAGTCCGATGGAGCATACACACTGTCAGAATTTCTGACCAAAAGCTCACATCCGACTTTTGATGGCCGAATTTCTGATCCTGTGTACGGGGCATAACAGCTTCAACTCTTCTGGGAAGGATGAGCACAAGGTTTAGGAGTGTGTCTATGGGAATGTTTGACCATTCTTCCAAAAGCGCATATCAGGTCAGGCACTAATGTTTGGCTCGCAGTCTCCACTCTAACTCATCCCAAAGGTTTTATCAGGTTGAGGCCAGGACTCTGTGCAGGCCAGTCAAATTCCTCCACCCCAAACTTGCTCATCCATGTCTTTATGGACCTTGCTTTGTGCACTGGTACATAGTCATGTTGGAACAGGAATGGGCCAAACTGTTCCCACAAATCTGGGAGCATGACATTTTCCAAAATGTCTTGGTATGCTGATGCCTTAAGAGTTCCCTTCACTGGAACTAAGGGGCCAATCCCAACCCCTGAAAAACAACCCCCCACACCATAATCCCCCCTCCGCCAAATGATTTGGACCAGTGCACAAAGCAAGGTCCATAAAGACAGTCAAGTTCCTCCACCCCAAACTGGTCCAAATCATTTGGTGGAGGGGATATTATGGTGTGGGGTTGTTTTTCAGGGGTTGGGATTGGCCCCTTAGTTCCAGTGAAGGGGATTCTTAAGGGGTCAGCATACCAAGACATTTTGGACAATTTTATGCATTTTGGGCAACATTGTGGGAACAGTTTGGGGATGTCCCCTTCCTGTTCCAACAGTGCACAAAGCAAGGTCCATAAAGATATGGATGAGTGAGTTTGGGGTGGAGGAACTTGACTGGCCTGCACAGAGTCCTGACCTCAACCTGATAGAACACATTTGGGGTGAATTAGAGCAAAGACTGCGAGCCAGGCTGTCTCATCCAATACCAGTGCCTGACCACAAATGCGCTTCTGGAAGAATGGTCAAACATTCCCATAGATAAACTCCTAAACCTTGTGGACAGCCTTCCCAGAAGAGTTGAAGCTGTTATAGCTGCAAAGGATGGGCCAACGCAATACTGAACCCTACGGACTAAGACTGGGATGCCATTAAAGTTCATGTGCATGTAAAGGCAAAGAGCCATGTTTACCCACATAGGATGCCCAGGTGTGCCCTGCATCCGCATGCAGGCAGTCCTATTCATTGCAAATTGAATGAAGGTGCTACATGAACACAGCTGTTGCTTCCAATTTGACATTGGTATGAGTTTGTGTCCCCAAATGCAGACAGTATGAGTTTGGGGACACGCACCTGCATGCACTTACACCCACATGCAGGGCCGGATTTCCCACAAGGCCACCGAGGCCAGGCCTCGGGGCGGCAGCGGTACAGGGGCGGCCCGGCGCCGCTCCTGCAATGACTTCTCGGCCGCCCCCCACACTAACCTAGCAGCATGCAGCGCACCCGTGCACCAGAGAGGTGGGGGCGCTGAAGCGCTAGAGTGCTCCTCTCCCTCCTCCTACTCTCTGTGTCCAGACGCGGCTCCCTCCGCTCACACCGCCGCCGCTGCTGTTTTTTTCGAGGCTTCAGCCCGTCCCCCCTCCTTCCTCCTGTCAGAGAAGGAGAGCAGCCGCCGGAGATCGGAGCGGCTGGTCTCTGTGCGGGGGGCGGGGGGGCGCGTGTTCTCTTGTGTCTCTCACTCCCGCCCAAGCCTGTCTCCATCTGTTCCATCTGTTCACTTATGGAGGGGGAGTTGTCCTGGGAGGGGGGGTTGTCCTGGGGCTCTGTACTAGTGAAGGGGGGGGGGGTTGTCCTGGGGCTCTGTTCTAGTGAAGGGGGGGGCTGTCCTGGGGCTCTGTACTAGTGAAGGGGGGGTTTTTTTCTGGGGGGGTTGTACTAATGAAGGGGGGGGGTCTGTACTAATGAAGGGAGGGGTGGTTTGTCCTGGGGGGGTCTGTGCTAATGGAGGGGGTGGGGGTTGACCTGGGGGGGGTTTGTACTAATGGAGGGGGGTTGACCTGGGGGGGGTTTGTACTAATGGATGGGGGTTGTCCTGGGGGGTATGTACTAATGGAGGGGGGTTGTCCTGGGGGGTTTGTACTAATGGAGGGGGGTTGTCCTGGGGGGTTTGTACTAATGGAGGGGCGTTTGTCCTGGGGGGTCTGTACTAATGAAGGGAGGGGGGTTTGTCCTGGGGGGGGGTCTGTACTAATGAAGGGAGGGGGGTTTGTCCTGGGGGGGTCTGTGCTAATGGAGGGGGTGGGGGTTGACCTGGGGGGGTTTGTACTAATGGAGAGGGGGTTTTCCTGGGGGGGTTGTACTAATGGAGGGGGGGTTGTCCTGGGGGGGGTTTGTACTAATGGAGGGGGGGTTGACCTGGGGGGGTTGTACTAATGGAGGGGGGTTGTCCTGGGGGGTATGTACTAATGGAGGGGGGGTTGTCCTGGGGGGTATGTACTAATGGAGGGGGGTTGTCCTGGGGGGTTTGTACTAATGGAGGGGCGTTTGTCCTGGGGGGTCTGTACTAATGAAGGGAGGGGGGTTTGTCCTTGGGGGGTCTGTACTAATGAAGGGAGGGGAGTTTGTCCTGGGGGGGTCTGTACTAATGAAGGGAGGGGGGTTTGTCCTGGGGGGTCTGTACTAATGAAGGGAGGGGGGGTTTGTCCTGGGGGGGTCTGTACTAATGAAGGGAGGGGGGTTTGTCCTAGGGGGGTCTGTACTAAGGGAGGGGGGTTTGTCCTGGGGGATCTGTACTAATGAAGGGAGGGGGGTTTGTCCTGGTGGGGGTCTGTACTAATGGATGGGGGTTTGTCCTGGGGGGGGTCTGTACTAATGGAGGGGGGTGGTTTGTCCTGGGGGGGTCTACACCCAGGAAAGTACACCCAGGACTCCAGAGGGAGAGGGCAGTGCTGAGGGAACACCATCAGAGAGAGAACCCTGCTGCCCTGCGCCACCAGAGGGAAAGCCACACAGCCTGGCGCCATCCCTGGCAGAGAAAGGAATGGAGTCATTGCAGGAATACAGATCTGGGTGCTACCCAGCGGAGTTGCCACGGGCAATTCAGAGTGAGCTGACTCCTGATCAGAGGAACCGTTGCTGTATCGCTGGGTCAGGTGAGAGGGCCTATCGGCCATTATCTACTAATGTCCATAGGAACTGCAGTCTCTGACCGTCTCCTGTATCATGTCTGCAATCTCTGACCATCTCCTGTACTATGATTGCAGTCTCTGACCATCTCTTGTATCATGTCTGCAGTCTTTGACCGTATCATGTCTGGGGGCTCTTTCTGGTGGTGTGTGTGTGTGTGTGTGTGTGTGTGTGTGTGTGTGGGGGGGGGGGGGGGCGGCATTGAAGGGCCCGGCCTTGGGGCGGCAAAGGGAGTAAATCCGGGCCTGCCCACATGGATGTTAAATTGGAAATAGCGGCTGTGTCTGTGCAGTCGCTGCATCCCAATTGACATAAATGGGACTGCCTGCACGCGGATGAACAGAACACCTGTGCCTCCCATGTGAGCAAACACAGCCCTTTGCGTGATTGTACGCTTAAGTATACCCATGTGAACGAGGCCCGATGCTTTTGGGTTAGGTTCCCACCATCAGAGAAATTAAACAGGACTAGCTCAACATTTATTCTTCCCTGGGGTAATCTGCACGCACGTAACCGATATAAAGAACACAGAAAAGGTTGCAGTCTCTTCTTTTCTTTAAAAAAAAAAAAAAAAAGCAAAACACTTAGGCAGACTTTTTAGTTATCTTGATGAGTAACATCCGCTTTGATTTTGTTTGCAGTCGCAGGCAAATTCAATTAAAAAATTTGATTGCTGCCAAATTATAACTCATTAGTATGCTAATGTCACGATTCCTAACAAGTCCTCCAATTAAGAACTTCCCTCTCACAAGTGCCCGAACCTATTTTGATGTGTGCTGTACAGAAAAAGACGCATTTCTCAGAGTAAGGTAAACCTGACATGAAAACAGACCAAGAAAAGTGCCATTGAGGAACAGATGGTGCAGCAGACACAGGACAGATATAGTGGCAGCCGCTCCATAAGGGCCGCAAGGGTGCCACCCCATCCATGTGTCCAGCCCCCTAAGCTACATGCAGGGCGCCGGACGCATGGATTCCAATGGAGGGGTGTTTTTTTTGAAGCATGTGAGGCTCTAATAGGCTTCAAAAAAGGGCACACCAACTTGTGTGACAATAGCGTGGTGTGTCATCACCGCTGTTTGTCTCCCGGGGGGGGGGTTGGTTGTCAAGGTGATCATTGCTGTTCCCCTCTCCGGGGGGATGTTAGTCTGCGCCGCCCCCCCCCCCCAAAAAAAAAATGTTTTAAGCACCAGCCGCCACTGGACAGATGTCTGGAAGCTGGGAATCCTAATTGGAGCAGCTCTGTACTTTAGGATTACTGTGAGACAGTAGTACAGTTAAATCACGCTTGTTGAATAATAATAATAAAATAATAAACAGAGTAAACGTAGTCAAAACATAGCCAGAGTTCAGGAACCGTCAGTCAGACAAGCCAAAACGTCAGGGAGCCAGAGATGAGCGTAGTAGAACAGCAAGCAGGATCTGGAGCCAGAAGGAATGTCAGCCAAGCAAGTCTTTAACAGGAACACAGGAGAGCGTCTCTAGAGATGTGACCAAGGCGAAGGCAGAGATCATCTGGGCTGGTCGGCTTAAGTAGGTAGGAATGACGAGCAGGATATCATCAACAGATGAGTCACTGTGAAGAGAAAGGAGCTGGCAATTAGCCGACAGCTGAGCAGCCTGCTTTGAAAAGGAAGGGCTGAGTTCAGCCCTGACAGATTGGTCATAGAGAGCCCATAGTAATCACATGATATAAGTAGTAGTGTTTACATCTGTGAGCCCACCCCTTCCTCTATTACCGAAGGAAACAGGAACTAATGAGTCATCCTGCACAGATCCCAGCAGCAACATATACAAGTAAATTTTAACACCTCTCACCCCCTTCCTATACATCTGTAGCACCCTCTACCAGTAGGTAGGTGCTAGTAAGGTTTATTTTTACTAGGTTATCCAGCACAGGCAAATTTAGGCAGGCTTATGCTGCAAGCTAGGGCTGAAGTGCCAAGGAGTCTGAAGGGATCTCTACTAGTACACAGTCACTGGTGGAGTCTTCATCAAACACACGGTGGATGATATGGAGTCCTGAATCAGAAAAAGAGACTGTGGGGATCTGTGCCTGCGGGCTCATGATTTGCAAGTTGGGCTGGCTGGGAACAGTAGTCCATATTTCCTAGAAGATATGCTTTTAACCCACTAGGCCTCCGGGGAGAGGTTCTGCAGGCCTCAGGCCTAGTGGCAGCGAGCAACCAGAGCCACAGTAGGGAGGCTTATTCAGAGTGCGTCTACCCCAAAGTTCCGGGACATAGGAGGAGAAGAGACTGCTTTGGAGACCCGTGGCCTAGCCAGCGGCCCAGAGGCTGCAGGAGTCAGCGTGCAGCCTCCGGTTGATATCCCTGAAGAGCCGGCTCCAAGTAAGACCCTTGCTGTGCCCATCCGGAGGGAGCCCATGCTGCAGGAGGGAGTACCTTCAGGTGAGCTGGATGAGGTGAGCTAAGGCTGGGTCATAGATTGGGGTTCACCCAGAGTGTTGGAGTGGTTCAGATCAGTGGAGAAGTTGTTTTCCTGGTCTTCCCCCGAGGAGGGCCCCAGTGAGGAAGAATGGGAGACCAGAGATTCCCCATCTGTAGATTGCCCATCTGACAAACTGGAGGAACCACAGTCCCCAGCATGGACCCCAGTGCAATCCAGCAGGATCTTCATAAATCAGCCTTCCACTACCCAGACGAGGGCACCCACCTACAGGTAATGGGTCATCAAGGTCCCAAATGCCTGTGTCCTGTCGGGAAAATTAAGGAGTTACCCCAACTCTTAAGATTCCAGCTGTAAGTGCAAAGGAGGGTAGCCTTGAAGTGGGGCTTATGTCGCAACCCAGACCATGGACATCATAGAGAGCTCACGGGGACAGTGGAAGGATGACATGGTTTGGGACTTTCTGCATGTCCCCAAGCCGCTGCAGGTGCCAGAAAGTGAAGCCTGGGCTTTAAACAGGAGCGGAGCTTGGGACGTGCAATTCACAGAGACCGGGTCCTGATTGTGAAGGCGAGTCAGCCTACCAGGAGCCATTCGGTCTCAGTCAGAGGGAAGGGGGATGGTCGGAGGAGATTGCTGGATCCCCGGTTCTATGTGTGAGGAGGACTGCTGTGCAGCCCACAAGGAGCCGGCCACCAGGACGGCAAGAACAGGGCAGGGTCTGGGTGGTTTTCCCTAATGACACTTTGAACATTTTACAGAGACAGCTTTTGCCCACCACCCAAGGTGCCTGATGGAAGGAAAGTTATCATGGACACTAGGGTGCGCTGTCCCTGTTAAACCTTCCAGCTACCTGACTTTCGGGAGGGGCCCCTCCAACTAGGAGCAACTAGAAGGTTTCTTTCCTTTGATGCTGGCATGTCTGCTTAGGTTGCACTCTGCAGGAGGTCTCTTAGACTCTTTTTTAGGGAGTGACAGTAAAAGCAGGGCATTGCATGTCACTTCAGATACATTTGAAAAAAAAATAGAGTAGAGGATGATAACCCCCTCTACCTAGTGAATGTTGTATAGTTAGGGCATAGTTAGATTGTGTGTGTGTACTTTCTTCTCTTATGTCCACAGGAATGTCCATTGGACGGCTGTCCATCCCCACTGTGGGATAACAGATGAAGACCTGTGGTAAGTACAGTATTCCTCCCCCGGGAGTAGTGCTCTGCCTCCACTTTTATGGAAGTAGATGCGGGGATCTGTAGTCTAGGATGTATGCGTAAAAGGTACAATTGTATATACATTATAAATATGTAAATATTATATTTTTGTACTTTTATACAAAATTTCCCGTCCATGTTGTCCCCCTTTTTTCCCTATCCAACCAAATTTTATTAGATGCCCTTTACTCCTGGGCCCAGGAAGAATTTTTCTAAATTATTTTCCACAGTTGAGGACAGCTGTGATTTTTGGTGGTGGGGGGGGGGGTTGAATGTAGCACCCTCTACCAGTAGGTAGGTGCTAACAAAATTTAATTTGCACATGCACATTTAGGCAGGTTTATGCTGCATGCTAGACCTGTCTGTTTGGATCTGGGGTCTGGGAGTGTTCAGAGTAGCTATGGGCGTTACCACTTGTGGTCTAGCTCTGAGGCGCCTCCCCCTGTTTCCAGAGAGAAGGTTCTGGAAAGGGTGCTGGGCCTGGAACTGGAGTGGCAGGCAGTTTGTGTGTGAGCCCTGACCAATCCCCAACCGAGATTGGCAGGGGGCGAGCCTCATATATAAGCTGAGGTGATTCTCCACAGGAGAAGTCTAATTTACTACGCACATTCTAGCTTCTTGCTCTAACTTTATCAAAGTGTACTAAATCCTTAAATATGATGGCAATTACTTATCCTATGGGCATCCCATATTCCTATCCCTATCCAAGTTGTACCCCCCCCCATAAAACAACAAAAACATAACTCGCAAAAGACTGTTCATTGTCTCTGGAAAGGATGTATGAAGTCTGGCAGTGGCGTGATTTGGCGGATTGTTTGTTATTAGCTGCAACACCATGGCTACACATCCAATCTTAATGCTGTCTCATCAGTGACCAGCATATTATTATTATTACTATTTTTATTATTATACACGTTTTGTATAGCGTCAACAGTTCGCGTAGCTCTTTACATCATAAAGGTAGACAGTACAGTTACAATACAATGAAACTGGTTGTAAACCTAGAAGGTTTTTTTTTTAAGCGCTTCAATATACCGGGCACTTTCACCTCCTTGCTGCCCAGACCAATTTTCAGCTTTTAGCTTTTCTGCAACACTGTACCCAAATGAAATGTTTATCATTTTTTTCCCCCCTACTAATAGAGCTTTATTTTGGTGGTATTTGATCACCACTGGGTTTTTTTATTTATATTTTATTTTTTGCTAAACCAAAATTTTTGAATGTTTTTTTTTAAAAAATGAGGCGACACTGATGGGCACTGATGAGCACTGAGGAGGCACTAATATGCAGCACTGATAGGCGGCACTGATGGGCACTGATAGGCAGCACTGATAGGTGGCACTGATGGGCACTGATAGGCAGCACTGATAGGTGGCAATGATGGGCATTTACAGGCGGCACTGATGGGCACTGATAGATGGCACTGATAGGCAGCACTGATGAGGACACTGACAGGCATTACTGAGGGTCACTGATTGGCATCTGTGATGGGCACTGAAAGGCATTACTGATGGGCACTGATTATCATTTGTGATGGGCACTGATTGGCATCTGATGGACACTGATAGGTGGCACTGATGGGCACTGATAGGCAGCACTGATAGGTGGCAATGATGGGCATTTATAGGCAGCACTGATAGGTGGCAATGATGGGCATTTATAGGCGGCACTGATGGGCACTGATAGATGGCACTGATAGGCAGCACTGATGAGGTCACTGACAGGCATTACCAATGGTCACTGATTGGCATCTGTGATGGGCACTGACAGGCATTACTGATTGTGATTTGTGATGGGCACTGATTGACATCTGATGGGCACTGATTGGCATCTGTGGCGGGCACCTCTGATGGGGCTGCGCTGATAAGCATTGCTTATCAGCGCAGACCCCCCCTGTCGGGACACTGACAGGCATTACTGATGGGCACTGATTGTGATTTGTGATGGGCACTGATTGACATGTGATGGGCACTGATTGGCATCTGTGGCGGGCACCTCTGATGGGGCTGCGCTGATAAGCATTGCTTATCAGCGCAGACCCCCCTTGTCGGGAGAGCTGCTGATGGGCTCTCCTTTACCCGCGCCTTTTCAGCACGAACTGAGGAAAGGCGATTATTGGTACTTCCTGGTTGCCGCTGTAAACAGTACTTGATTGGTCACAGCTGATCACGTGGTAAAGAGCCTATGTCATAGGTTCTTTACCGAGATTGGAGATGCGGTGTGTTAGATTGACACACCACACCACTGATCGCCGCTCTGCGTTCTCCCAGGGGCATGCACGAGCGGCTTATCCTGCCGGACGTTATATGATGCCCAGTCAGCATAACTGAATGCCTGCTCGGCCGTCATTCTGCTATTGGCCCGGCAGTATGTGGTTAACGCATTCTATATATCATCTAACCCCCCCCCCCAATACTTACCTGCAGGGCTTTTTTCTCAGAGAATAGGTACCGGAACTCCCCTTTCAGAGTGACCCCTTGTCTCCACCACTACCTACCTCCGAGCACCGTTCCTTGGTTCCACCCCCAACCCACCGCCCAGTACTGCCCCTTTTAGAGAATATAGAACCAAGTAACATTTATGGTACTAAGAAATTTGTATGGAATTTGTTAATGATAACAGGAAAAGCAGTAAAATAAATCTCATGCAGCCAAAAACAATAGATGCCGCACCAGCAACAATAGATCCCCACAGCAACAATGGACCACCCTCAGACAGCATCAATAGACCCTTCCAGCAGTCAGCTACAGTAGTCTTCTCCCTCAACTGATCTTGATTCAGTAATGTGCATGAGAGCAGCGGCTCGCTCTCCTCTCCTCATTGGCTCAGAGACAGCAGCGTGAGCCATTGGCTCCTGCTGCTCTCAATCACCGCAAGTGAGGTGGTGATAACGGTAAACAGGACAATAAAGAGGGTGAATCTCCCTAATAGGGACACAGACAGCAATAAAAACCTGACAAGTTTCCCTAATCCCTCTCCATTCTAAAAAAAAAAAAAAAAAAAAGTTTTTGCCTTTAGTTATACTTTAAGTAAATCATCCCAAAATGATCTGTGCATTAATAATGGAAATCCAACACAAGTGGGTAGCTTTTCCCCTTGCACTCTGTTTTATTATTGAATTTTCCATTTTGCTGCAATCATCCTTCTTGAATTCCAGCTCTGGAAATTGGTGGCGTCCTTTTGGACAAATATTCTTGCACATCATATTTTCTTTTGACATTTTTTTTTTTTCCCTAGATGCGGAGTGACCCTGTGTGCTGTCCCAGATGACCTTCATTACGGCGAGGAAATAACGTTCCGTGTCAGAAGGGAATTTTTCAAGGCTCTGATACAAACTCCATGAGCATTTGAAACACGCAGTTGTTCTTTATGTCTCAAAGTATTGAGAATATTTTTAGCGAGGCTTTCACTGACTTGTCAAAACATTTCTGGGATGGAGCTCATCTACAGCATGCCAACCACTCCTGCCTTTTACTGGTGTAATTATAGGAGGACAGTTAAGTGCTCCTAATATAAGAAAATCACATAAAAAGTACCAGTAATTTAATGGAAATGTTTGTTAGCTGGACAAAAAAAGCTATTGAAGAGCTAAACTTTATTTCATGGCTTTGCATATTAAAGATGTCTGCAGAATATATTTAATGATGGTGTGATTTAGGCTTCATTTACACTTGTGCACAGGGCCGTCTTTAATATTGATTGGACCCTGGGCAAAAAAAAAATTCTTGGGCCCCCTCCATGAAATTTCTCTCTCCACCTGCTCTGAGACATACAATAAATAGCAGCTAGACACAAAATCAGTTTACTGAATTAGATCAGGCAGCGATTGTGATTGGTTGCCAGAGGTTACAGTGTATCATTACCGCTCTTTTATTAGTTGCTAGAGGTTACAGCACATGATTTCTGCTTGTTGATTGGTTGCTAGAGATTACTGTACATAAATACTGCTCACTGATTGGTTGCTAGAGGTTATTGCACATCATTACTGCTTACTGATTGGTTGCTAGAGGTTACAGAACATTATCTCCTCACTGCCTGCACACCATGGACTGGGGAGGTGAGGGGACCCATTAATAGACAGAAAACTCCTAGGGATCCTAGGACTCCTGGGATCAGTGGCAGTGCTGAGGGGAGGATGTGATCAATGGCAATGCTGATTTTTTTTTTTTACCGGCTACCAATATAAAGAGGAGTTTCAACACTGGCCACCAATGTAATAGGGGTTTACACTGACCACTAATTTAATAGAAGCATTCTCAGTAACCACCAATGTAAGAGCCCTTGCACACTGGGGCGGGGGGCGGCGTCGGCGGTAAAACGCCGCTATTATTAGCGGCGTTTTACCGTCGGTATGCGGCCGCTAGCGGGGCGGTTTTACCCCCTGCTAGCGGCCGAGAAAGGGTTAAATACCACCGCAAAGCGCCTCTGCAGAGGCGCATTGCCGGCGGTATAGCCGCGCCGTCCCATTGATTTCAATGGGCAGGAGCGGTAAAGGAGCGGTATACACACCGCTCCTTCGCCGCTCCGAAGATGCTGCTGACAGGACTTTTTTTACCGTCCTGCCAGCGCATCGCTCTGGGATGACAGCAGCGGCACTTTCGGGGCGGTTTGCAGGCGCTATTATTAGCGCAATAGCGCCTGCAAACCGCCCCAGTGTGCAAGGGCTCTAAGGGGGACATTCACACTGGCAACTAGTGTGAATGAAAGGATTCTACACCAAGCCCCAATGTAATGAGAAGATTTACACTGACCACCAATGTAAATGAGACATTTGGCCTGCATTCACATTTGTGTGTGTCGGGAACGCATGCAATATCGCTTTCCTGACACCACAGAAACGTGCTGCTCTTTACCAGATACACAGCAGTGCCATTAATTGTAAATGAAACCCTCATGCATGACATGTGCCTTGGCACCGTGTAATTTTGAAAAATGGTTTGGGACTTTCTTCCACATTTTTAGCGCATAGAGCACCCCATTGAAATGAATGGGCTGCCCTACACATGACCTACATCTTTATCCACCCTGTCAGTACACCTTTGCATCCTAAAACCCATGATAACCTCTGCACCCCAAACCTCCCCCATCCTCTCCACTCCCCTTCCCCTTTAACTCTACTTGCCTCCTCTTCTCATCTTTGCACCCACCTTCCTTACCTCCATACATCCCCTCCTTGCTCACTTGTGCACCCCAAACTGTAATTCCTTCTCTCCCTACCTCTGCACACCCCACACTACTCCCTCCCCCACTAATTTGCTTACCTTTGCAGAACAGGCTGATGGTAGGCTTAATGACCACAGTTGTAGGCAGGACTTTCAAGCATGCCCCTTTATCTCCCCAGTGGGCAGCATTCAGTATAGGTGATGGTGGATATGAACTCAGGGGAGCATGATATACATATGAATACCGCCTCTATTTACATATGAATGCTGCAGGTCCGTCACTATTTACATATAAATGCAGCCGCTATTTACATATCAATGCCGGTATTTACAGGGTCTGCAGGTGAGTCATCTGTACACAACAATAGGGCATAGCTGGGCAGCGTTAGTAACAGAACTTCACACTGAGATATCAGGACACAGCACAATACTAAAACCTCAAGGGAGGAGGGAATTTAAACTGGGATAGTTGGCAAGTATGAGGTAGCTGCTTTGGGCCCCACAACAATGGCAGGGCCCGGGGCAGCTGCCCCTTTTGCCCTGCCTTAAAGGCGGCCCTGCTTGTGCAACTTGTTATGTGACTTTGGACATCATAATCACATGGCAAGTTGCAGACGATTTTTTTCAATAGCACCCATTCGTATTAGTGCGACTTTGATGCAACTTTGATCCAGAGAGTGTAAAGTGGCGCTCAAAGTCTCATCAAAGTCAAGCTGTAAATCATGCAACTTTGGAGTTGTGAATGGAGTCTTAAAGTCTTTGTCTCTGTGTCATATATTCTGCTGTGAAGATGGGTCCATGCTGCTGTATAAAGACATATCCATGCTAACCCGATGAAGGAAGATCCATACCTACTCTATCAAGGAAGATCTATGCCTGCTCTATGAAGATGGATTCATGCCCGCTCTTTTAAGGCGGATCCATGCCCGCTCTATAAAGGCAGATCCATGCCTACTCTATGAAGACAAATCCATGCCTGCTTTATCAAGGCAGATCCATCCCTGCTCTATCAAGGCAGATCCATGCCTACTCTATGAAGATGGATCCATGCCCGCTCTATTAAGGCAGATCCATGCTTGCTCTTTGAAGGCAGATCCATGCCTGCTCTATGAAGGCAGATCCATGCCTGTTCTTTAAAAGTGGATCTAAGCCCACTGTATGAAGAAAAATCCATGCCCACTCTTATCAAGGCAGATCCATGCCTGCTCTATGAAGACAAATCCATGCCCACTCTATCAAGACAGATCCATGCCTGCTCTATGAAGATGGATCCATGCCCGCTCTATCAAGGCAGATTAATGCCCGCTCTATGGAGACAAATCCATACCCGCTCTATCAAGACAGATCCATGCCTGCTTTATCAAGGCAGATCAATGCCCACTCCATGAAGGCAGAACCTTGCAGTGCCGGATTTAGACCTCGGGGGGGCCTGGGGCACTTCAAGTTCAGGGGGCCCATCAACAAAGAAATTAAATTATATGACAAATATAAAACTCAACTGAAATGATTGATAAATTGCATTTGCTCAAAAATAAATATAAAAATAAAGTTAGGTTCTGAAGACACTGATTTTTTTTCTTAATTTTATTGACTGTAAGAATATGCATTACAAAGGTAATTGGAACCGGCAAGTCATGCATTACAAATATGCATCATACTACAATATTTACAAAAAGTCTTTCTTCCTGCACTCAGCATCTGAAAAATCTTTAACTAACTTATCAAACTGTATCATCTTGAGGACACTGCTCTCCACAGCCAGTAGGCACAGGACACTTAGAATTCCTTTACAATTCAAAATGTGGCATTGGACACGTTTTTTTAAAGCAGGAGAAACTAGCATGGTGAGCAGCATGGGAGCAATATAGTGGAAGGTGAGCAATGACTGGAGAAAGAAAGAACTGAGTTGCAGAGAATCAGCAGAGCTGGGGACAAGAGCAGGAGAAACTACCAGATGTCAGACATGGTGTGCAGCATGGGAGACGGGACTGGAGAGAGAGGAGGATCAGCAAAACCAGAGGATCAGCAGATCTTGGGGTTACTACTGAGTGGAAGATCAGCAGAGTTGGGGGTTAATAATGAACGGGGGATCAGCAGAGCTGCAAGTTACTACTGAGCAGGGAATTCGCATAGCTGGGGGTACCACTGAGTGGGGCATCAGAAGAGCTGGGGTACTACTGAGCCAGGGATCTGTTGAACAAGGGTACAAATGAGTTGGACGGGGTTCTACTGGGCTCCTCAAATAGAAAATCAATACACACAGGGCATTTACCAAGCTTCAGTAAAGCTTCAAAAAAACATCACGGAAGCATCAAAAACACATAAAAAAAAGCATGCTGAAGCAGTAGGCACTTTAATGTGAGTTAAAGTTGAAGCAAGTGTGAATGAGCCCTTGGTCTTTCATGGGTCATCGTGGTTCTCAGGTAATTCTTTATTAGTGCCAATTTGCTGAATGATCTTTCTCCGGAACAACTAGTGACCATCGTGCTCAAAGATATTCTTATGCCCCGTACAGACGATCGGACTTTCCGCCAACAAAACCGTGGATTTTTGTTCGAAGGTTGTTGTGAGCCAACAACTTGTCTTGCAAACACACGGTCACACAAATGTTGGCCAACAACTCCGAACGTGGGAGCGCGGTGACGTACAAGACGTACAACGAGCTGAGAAAAAGGAAGTTCAATAGCCAGTGCGGATCATACACACGATCGGACTTTCCGACAACAAGCTCACATCCAACATTTCCCATCGGAAAATCCGACCGTGTGTATGCGGCATAAGAGCTACAGTAGCACCAGGAAAGGTATCAACAAGCTTTGAAATAAAACTGCCTGTTGGGATGGAGTAAAACATGACCAGAACTTGGCAAAGGCTGCAAACTGGGCAATTTCCTCAGCAAACACACTACTGAAGTCTCAAGGGAAAATAGGTTTCTTTTTTTTTTTTAAAGAAGTCTTGGGCCCCCTCTGGAAAGGGGGCCTGGGGCAGTTGCCCCTTTTGTTCTCTTTTAAATCCGGCACTGGATCCATGCCCCCTCTATTAAAGCAAATCCATATCTACTCTATGAAGGCACATCCATGCCTGCTCTGTGAAGTTGAATCCATGCCCACTCTATGAAGGCAGATCTATGCTGGCTCTTTCAAAATGGACCTATGCCCACTCTATGAAGACGGACCCATAACTGCTCTATGAAGGTGGATCCATGACCGCTCTCTGAAGTCAGATTCATGCCTGCTCTACTGAGGTGAATGCATGCCTACTCTATTAAGGCAGATCCATGCCCACTTTATGAAGGCAGATCCATGCTGGCTCTATGAAGACAGGCTTATGTCCAATATGTGAAGATGGACCCATACCCGCTCTATGAAGGCGGATCCATGCCCACTCTATGAAGGCAGATTCAAGCCTGCTCTATTAAGGCAAATCCATGCCCACTCTATGAAGGCGGATCCATGCTGGCTCTATCTAGAAAGATCCATGGTGCTCTATGAAGGCAGATCCCTTCTGGGTCTATGAAGACGGACCCATGCTTGCCCTATGAAGATGGACCCATGCCTGCTCTATGAAGGTAGATCCATGCCTGCTCTACAAAGGTGTATTCACGACCGCTTTATGAAGGCGGATCCATGACCGCTCTATGAGGCTGAATCCATGCGCGCTCTATGAAGGCGGATCCATGCCCGCTCTAGGAAGGCAAATCCCTGCAGATTGAGCAGAGTTGACAACCTATCATCAGTGTCTTTCTGCTCTAAGACCTTGTTTACACTTCTAGTTTTGGGGGGGGGGAGTGATAAAACAACATGGCTGTTGCCTGACAGGCAGTGCTGCCTGACAAACGGGACCCATTCACCTGAATGAGGCCACATAGCAACTGCCCCACAACCATGTGCAATGTATGTGGTCGTGATGCTGTGTTGCAGGTTTGTGGGTGTTATGTCTCCTTCTCACCACCTGTAAAATGCCCTGTGAAAAGCAATCCACCTTGGATCACTCTTCAGATGGCAACACAGGTATACATGAGCCCTTGAATTGCCCAATTAATAGACTACAGGAGGAGACATGAGACTAAAGTATTTCTTGAAGCTTAATCCTGGGATCCTGCCCCCTGTGATATTCCCTCTTACGTAGAGGCCCCTTATATATGTAGGTTTTATATATATATATACTTTTTTTTTTACCAGTTACAGGTCCATAAAGACATGGAGGAGCGAGTTTGGGGTGTTGTTTAAAAAAAAAAAAAAGAAGCTCTATTTGCGGGGAAAAAATGGCGTCAATTTTATTTGGATACAACATTGCACGACCGCGCAATTGTCAGTTAAAGCACAGTACCGTATCGCAAAAATGGCCTGGTCAGGAAGGGGGTAAAAGCTTCCTGAGCTGAAGTGGTTAATGGACTGACAGAGCAATAGGTGAGAAGAATGAACTCAGTGATGTTCTAATTCTACAAACATGAAGTTTGTAGAATTAGAAATCCTCGTCTAGTAAAGCAGCTTCGTGCCGTGAATGGCAGCCTAGTGAAACATTTCCATTAAGATTAGAACACCTGAATATCCTAAACTGAACGTACCTCTCAAGCATGAAACTTTTTTTTTGCAAATATTTCATATGGTTCTTTCTGATAACGGGATTAATACAGCATGGCTGGATAACACCATCCAGGCTGTTTATCTAAAACCAGCTGATTGCATGTTTCTATTTTATCAATAAAATTTACAAAAAAAAAAAAAAATGCAATGCTTCCTATTTATAAAGCTTTTAATCTGCTTATATTTTGTGAGTCTTCATTACATACATTTTTTTAAACCCATTGATGTCCTCATTGGGACTCTGTGCTTCTCCATGCAATGCAGGCAGATCATGGCTGGTGGGAGGGCCCAGCAAGAGGCAACAGCTTCCTGAAAATATCACAGCACCCTGCCTAAGTACTATTCTCATCCACCCTAAGCCCTAATGCAAGAAGTGGGCTGACCAGGGTAGTTTGCATGCAATTGCATCCTGGTAGGAGGGTTCGCTCCTCCAGACTGACATCCAGCCAGCAAGGAATTTTGATATTTGTATAACTCGAGTTATACAAATATCAAAATTCCTTGCTGGCTGGATGTCAGTCTGGAGGAGCGAACCCTCCTACCAGGATGCAATTGCATGCAAACTACCCTGGTTTACTCCCACATGTGATGCTGAGTAGGAAGGGGCTTGGTCAGGGCCGTCTTTAACACAGGGCAAAAGGGGCAGCTTCCCCGGGCCCAGTCATTGTTGTGGTTGTTATTGTTAATTGGTTGGGTGATCAGAAGCGAGTGAAGGGATTAAACAGTGGACGCTATGCAGATATCCATTTTCCTGTACGTCTTTCCTCTATCTCACCACCCTCAGCTGTCCTCCAGTTCTAGCATATTACCTTTTAAAGTAATATAGTATATTACCTTAAAAATAATATATAATAATTATTTGTATATTACTTTCTTATGGTAATTAACCCCTTGCCACCCAGGCTAATTCTGACACTTCTCTCCTACATTTAATCATCATAATTTTTTTGCCAGAAAATTACTCAGAACCCCCAAACATTATAAATATTGTTTTAGCAGACACCCTAGGGAATAAAATGGTGATCGTTGCAACTTTTTATGTTACACGATATTTGCGCAGCAATTTTTCTAATGCGAAAAAAAAAAAAAACACTAAAGATAATTTTTGTATAATGTGAAAGATGATGTTATGCCGAGTAAATAGATACCTAACATGTCACACTTTAAAATTGCTCACGCTCGTGGAATGGCGCCAAACTTCAGTACTTAAAGATCTCCATAGGAGACGCTTTAAATTTTTTTACAGATTACATGTTTAGAGTTACAGAGGAGGTCTAGTGCTAGAATTATTGCTCTCGCTCTAACGTTCATGGAGTATGTAACCTGTGTGTAGGGATGAGCCGAACACCCCCCTGTTCGGTTCGCACCAGAACATGCAAACAGGAAAAAAGTTCGTTCGAACACGCGAACACCGTTAAAGTCTATGGGACACGAACATGAATAAACAAAAGTGCTAATTTTAAAGGCTTATATGCAAGTTATTGTCATAAAAAGTGTTTGGGGACCTGGGTCCTGCCCCAGGGGACATGGATCAATGCAAAAAAAAGTTTTAAAAACGGCCGTTTTTTCAGGAGCAGTGATTTTAATAATGCTTAAAGTCAAACAATAAAAGTGTAATATCCCTTTAAATTTCGTACCTGGGGGGTGTCTATAGTATGCCTGTAAAGGGGCGCATGTTTCCTGTGTTTAGAACAGTCTGACAGCAAAATGACATTTTGAAGGAAAAAACTAATTTAAAACTACCCGCGGCTATTGCATTGCCGACAATACACATAGAAGTTCATTGATAAAAACGGCATGGGAATTCCCCAAAGGGGAACCCCGAACCAAAATTAAAAAAAAAAAAATGACGTGGGAGTCCTCCTAAATTCCATACCAGGCCCTTCAGGTCTGGTATGGATATTAAGGGGAACCCCGGCCAAAATTAAAAAAAAAAAAAAATGACGTGGGGTTCCCCCTAAATTCCATACCAGACCCTTCAGGTCTGGTATGGATTTTAAGGGGAACCCCGCGCCAAAAAAAAAAAAAAAAAACGGCGTGGGGTCCCCCCAAAAATCCATACCAGACCCTTATCCGAGCACGCAACCTGGCAGGCCGCAGGAAAAGAGGGGGGGACGAGAGTGCGGCCCCCCCTCCCTCCTGAACCGTACCAGGCCACATGCCCTCAACATTGGGAGGGTGCTTTGGGGTAGCCCCCCAAAACACCTTGTCCCCATGTTGATGAGGACAAGGGCCTCATCCCCACAACCCTGGCCGGTGGTTGTGGGGGTCTGCGGGCGGGGGGCTTATCGGAATCTGGAAGCCCCCTTTAACAAGGTGACCCCCAGATCCCGGCCCCCCCCCTGTGTGAAATGGTAAGGGGGTACATAAGTACCCCTACCATTTCACGAAAAAAGTGTCAAAAATGTTAAAAATGACAAGAGACAGTTTTTGACAATTCCTTTATTTAAATGCTTCTTCTTTCTTCTATCTTCCTTCATCTTCTGGTTCTTCTGGCTCTTCTGGTTCTTCCTCCGGCGTTCTCGTCCAGCATCTCCTCCGCGGCGTCTTCTATCTTCTTCTCCTCGGGCCGCTCCGCACCCATGGCATGGGGGGAGGCTCCCGCTCTTCTCTTATTCTTTTCTTCTCTTCTTCATTTTCTTCTCCGGGCCGCTCCGCAATCCATGCTGGCATGGAGGGAGGCTCCCGCTGTGTGACGGCGCTCCTCGTCTGACAGTTCTTAAATAACGGGGGGGGGGGGCGGGGCCACCCGGTGACCCCGCCCCACTCTGACGCACGGTGACTTGACGGGACTTCCCTGTGACGTCACGGGGAATGCCACAGGGAAGTCCCGTCATGTCCCGTGCGTCAGAGGGGGGCGGGGTCACCGGGTGGCCCCGCCCCCCGTTATTTAAGAACTGTCAGACGAGGAGCGCCGTCACACAGCGGGAGCCTCCCTCCATGCCAGCATGGATTGCGGAGCGGCCCGGAGAAGAAAATGAAGAAGAGAAGAAGAGAAGAAAAGAAGAAGAGAAGAGCGGGAGCCTCCCCCCCATGCCATGGGTGCGGAGCGGCCCGAGGAGAAGAAGATAGAAGACGCCGCGGAGGAGATGCTGGACGAGAACGCCGGAGGAAGAACCAGAAGAGCCAGAAGAACCAGAAGAACCAGAAGATGAAGGAAGATAGAAGAAAGAAGAAGCATTTAAATAAAGGAATTGTCAAAAACTGTCTCTTGTCATTTTTAACATTTTTGACACTTTTTTCGTGAAATGGTCACACAGGGGGGGGCCGGGATCTGGGGGTCACCTTGTTAAAGGGGGCTTCCAGATTCCGATAAGCCCCCCGCCCGCAGACCCCCACAACCACCGGCCAGGGTTGTGGGGATGAGGCCCTTGTCCTCATCAACATGGGGACAAGGTGTTTTGGGGGGCTACCCCAAAGCACCCTCCCAATGTTGAGGGCATGTGGCCTGGTACGGTTCAGGAGGGAGGGGGGCCGCACTCTCGTCCCCCCCTCTTTTTCTGCGGCCTGCCAGGTTGTGTGCTCGGATAAGGGTCTGGTATGGATTTTTGGGGGGACCCCACGCCGTTTTTTTTTTTTTTTTTTGGCGCGGGGTTCCCCTTAAAATCCATACCAGACCTGAAGGGTCTGGTATGGAATTTAGGGGGAACCCCACGTCATTTTTTTTTTTTTAATTTTGGCCGGGGTTCCCCTTAATATCCATATCAGACCTGAAGGGCCTGGTATGGAATTTAGGGGGACTCCCACGTCATTTTTTTTTTTTAATTTTGGTTCGGGGTTCCCCTTTGGGGAATTCCCATGCCGTTTTTATCAATGAACTTCTAAGTGTATTGTAGGCAATGCAATAGCCGCGGGTAGTTTTAAATGAGTTTTTTCCTTCAAAATGTCATTTTGCTGTCAGACTGTTCTAAACACAGGAAACATGCGCCCCTTTACAGGCATACTATAGACACCCCCCAGGTACGAAATTTAAAGGGATATTACACTTTTATTGTTTGACTTTAAGCATTATTAAAATCACTGCTCCTGAAAAAACGGCCGTTTTTAAAACTTTTTTTTGCATTGATCCATGTCCCCTGGGGCAGGACCCAGGTCCCCAAACACTTTTTATGACAATAACTTGCATATTAGCCTTTAAAATTAGCACTTTTGATTTCTCCCATAGACTTTTAAAGGGTGTTCCACGGCATTCGAATTTGCCGCGAACACCCCAAATTGTTCGCTGTTCGGCGAACTTGCGAACAGCCAATTTTCGAGTCGAACATGAGTTCGACTCGAACTCGAAGCTCATCCCTACCTGTGTGTATCTGGCTCATATACTAGCCAGTCCCTCACCAGCCACTGACCTCACCACATGTCCCTGCCATACTGTCAGCAAAAGGGACCTTTTATTACAAGTCTGGTTTACTTTGAACTAATCTATATATGCATCAGTGGCGGCTGGTGAAGTTTTAGGATGGGGGGGCGCCAGGCCCCGCCCTTCCTTTTTGACCCCTCCCACTTGGTGAAAAGGGGCGTGGTTTCAGCTAAATAGTGGGCGTGGCTCTAAGGTGGTGTGGTTAGTGTCTGAGTTGAACGAGGGATGGAGGGAGAGGGAGAGAGGGATGGAGGGACAGCAGGCCCAGATCCTACACAACAATAGAAATATGTGTATTCTAGAAAGTTTAACAATTAACAGATAAAGAAATTGCAGCAGTGTCCCCAAATTGCAGCAGTATGTGTCCCCAAATTGCAGCAGCGTGTGTCCCCAAATTGCAGTAGTTTGTGTCCCCAAATTGCAGCAGCATGTGTCACCACCAAACCCCCCTCCCCCATTACTTACCTTGCTATGTGTCCTCTCCAGCGGTGTCTCCTGTGGAGAGCTCCGTTGTTCTCATACTTCCTGTTTCCTCTCTCTCTCTCTCTCTCTCTCTCTCTCGAGAGAGAGAGAGAGAGAGAGAGAAGCAGGAAGTGACATCATACTCAGATGTCAATCAAACCGCCCGGCCATAGTAAAAGATACTAGCGCAGGGAGGAAGCTACTCGGCGCTTCACAAAGCACCGCAAGGCGGGCTAAACGCCCGCAAATGCAGCGCCACGTCTGCAATCTTGTGATTGCATAGACGTGGCCCTTCCCATAAGTGCACTGTGTCCGGCGTCCAAATACAGTGCACTTAAGGACCTTTTTTCGTATTTTTTTTTTTTAAAGGGCCTGCTTACAATTTTTTTTTTTACTTTTTTTTTACAGCCGGGGGGGGGAGGCGCCCAGGCGCCCCCTATGGATAGGCCGCCACTGATCTGCATCTATATTTCTTGACTGAAATGTCTGAACCCAGGGTGTCAGCAGACTTGCAAGGTCAGGGCAACCATTGGGGTACCGTACATTTAAGCGGCCCTCATGGGGTAGCGCTACATGTGAGTGATCTCTGTGTCATCAGCTGGACACACCTGGGGGCCGTGACCTGGTTCCAGCTTGCTTCAAGTCCACCCCCACCAGCGGCTGGTAAAGTTTTAAGATGGGGGGGCGCCAGACCCCACCCTTCCTTTTTGACCCCTCCCACTTATCATAAGCCCCACCCCTAATAGAATACACCCACTCCGTCCCCTGTATTCCACTTGCTTCCACCCATAGTGTCAGGAGTATACAGCTCAGCATCACAGGACAGAGTATACAGCCCCAGCACCACAGGACAGAGTATACAGCCCCCGCATCACAGGACAGAGTATACAGCCCCAGCATCACAGGACAGAGTATACAGCCCCAGCACCACAGGACAGAGTATACAGCCCCCGCATCACAGGACAGAGTATATAGCTCAGCATCACAGGACAGAGTAAATAGCTCAGCATCACAGATCATGGTATATAGCACAGCCTCACAGATCATGGTATATAGCATAGCCTCACAGATCATGTTATATAGCACAGCCTCATAGATCATGGTATAAAGCATAGCCTCACAGATCATGGTATATAGTGCAGTCTCACAGATCGGCGCAAACAAACTGAAAAATTACACTGTTAGTAATAAAGGACTCTATTATGCGTTCTGCATATTGTAAATCGCACATGTCTGCATTCTGCACAATGTAAATCGCACATGTCTGCATTCTGCACATAGAAAATAGCACATGTCTGCATTCAGAGTATCCCCCATCAGTGTTCCCCATCAGAGTATCCCCAATCAGTGTCCCCCATCAGAGTGTTCCCCATCAGAGTGTCCCCATCAGTATCCCGCATCAAAGTCCTCTTCGCATCAGAGTCCAACCCCTCTCCTCCCCCTTCCACGTGTACTCATAGCCAGTGGCGGCACAGCTCTCTCCAGCAAGTGTCAGCAAACTGGGAGTGACGTCTTCTTAACTCGGAGAACAAAGCACCCAGCCGCCCTTAGTGATACTACGGGCAGAAGTTGTCCGGCGCGATGGACTGCGTCACAAAGCAGGTCAAAAGCCTGCAAATGAAGCGCCTCGTCTGCAATCTCGTGATTGCATAGATGTGGCAGTTCCCATAGTGCACTGTTTCCGGCGTCCAAACACAGTGCACTTAAAGGACATTTTTTCTATTTTTTTTAAAGGGCCCTTTATTTTAACTGTATTTATTTATGTATTTATTTATTTATTTTTTGTGACTGCTGTTGGGGGGGGGGGGGGCGACGCTCCTGCGCCCACTGTGGACGGGACACCACTGAATTCCCCACCATCAGGGGACTTGGTGAAGAAGCAGTCTGGGGCTTAGACTCAGTATCCTGGGGAACACCAGATTGACATTCTACAAAGGGTTCACTATCATAGAAACCTAACAGAGGTATCACCTCCTTGTTGCTCTGGATAACCCAGTACATCTACTAAGGTTTAATGGTCTCTTATTATGATTATTATTATTATACAAGATTTGTATTGCATTTTACAATATAAACAAAGACAGCACAGATATAGTTCAAGAGAAGAAGGTTTGAAGAGCCCAGCTTGTGGGAACTTACAATCTAAAGAGAAGGACGAGTACGAGACTTCTCTGAAGAGATAGGTTTTCTGTAGGCTTGCACTGATGCTGTTTTTTTTAATTGCCGATACCGAGTACCGATACTTTGCAGTGCGATTGGCTCAAATTAATCTGCAAAGAATTGCATGTGATTTCCCCCACTGCTCCTGCGTGTATGTATAGAATAGGAAAATGGACATCTAGTGGGCAGTTTATTAAAAAAGTTAGAACTCACAGTACATATCTGGCCAAATGCAAAATCTTCATAGGTGTCCCTGCCCCACCAATGATAGCAAATCAGCTGGAGGTGCTCACAAGGCTGGAGGAGAAGTTCTGGAAGCCCTGTGGATATAGGCTTAGGGGCGGACTGCCTCTACTTCTCCATCCCTGTGAGCACCTCTAGCGGCCGTGATTTGCTATCATCGGCGGTACCGGGACACCTATGAAGATTTTGCATTTGGTCCGATACTGTATGTACTGAGTTCTAACATTTTTAATAAATTGCCCACTAGATGGCGCTTTTCCCTTTCTAGACACACACAGGAGCAGTGGGGGAAATTGCATGCGATTCAAACAGGAATCACACCACATTCCGGTTCAAATCACCTGGGATTCTTTGCAGTGCGATTTGCGCCAGTTCATTTTGTATTGACGCAAATCGCACTGCAAAGTATCGATAGCATTTGCGTGAGTACTGATACCCGCGCAAATGCTTGGTATTGACACTGATACCGGTGTTGGTGCATCCCTAGTTTTCAGGGATTACCTAATGGTGGACAGAGTAGGAGATAGCCAAAGAGATTGGAGAAGGGAGTTCTAGAGGATGGAAGAAACTCTGGAAAATAGGTGATCATGGGATGAGGTGACAAGGTAGCTAGGAGGTCTCAGGAGGAATAGAGAAGACAGTTTGGATGATATTTTGAATTGAGGTTGGTGATGTACCTGAATGCAGAGTGGATGGCTTTGTATGTCATGGTTAATATTTTCAATGTTATTGGTTAGATCAGGGTTTCTCAACCAGGGTTCCATGGAACCCTAGGGTTTCTCCAGAGGTTGCTAGGGGTTCCTTTAGCAATGAGTAATTTCTACCTCTCAGATAAGTTCCTACAGATTTTTTTAGCTATCTGTAAGGTGGTATTTTTTTTTTTTTTCTGAACACAAGCGTAAATAGTATTCTTCCCACTGACCATTACACGAATGTATGAGTTTTAGATATGGTAATTTTTTAGCAGTGGTTCCCTGAGACTAAAAAGTTATTTCAAGGGTTCCTCTTTGTTGATAAGGTTGAGAAAGGCTGGGATAGATGATGATCAGAAGCGAGTGGAGAAATTGACAGCGGACACTATGCAGATATCCATTTTTCCTGTACGTCTTTCCTCTATCTCACCACCTTCAGCTGTCCTCCAGTTGTAGCCTACATTCTAAATCTACATTCAATGCGTAACAAGTTGCGAATTTGACAGCTATTTATATATTTCACTCGATTTCCCACTCCTTCTTGAAATTGGTGGCAGCGATGGGGCCAAATTAATAAGAGCTTTGTCATGAAATGTGCTGAAAACTGGGCAGAGGTGATCTCTTAATTGGTTCTCCGAGGTTTCCGAGTTGTGAGGCTCCGGGAGAGGTTGGGTCATCTTTCAGGTGCTTCTCCCTACTAATAAACTCCAAACCGTCTGATGCAACACAAAGAGAGACATCAAATGACAAGTACTTTAGAGGTTGGAGAAAAATAACCATTTCATCTCTATAAAACAGGTTTTATTGATCCACGTGGTCTGAACTCACAGATTTTCCTTATTAGCAGTATTATAGGAAATCTAATCTGAAAGAAGGATATTTATATATTAACTCTTTCTGTACTGGGTTGGGTATCACACATAATTCACCCCTGGAAGCTCTGGAAGAGGTCCAGCCTGGCCTGTTGAGAACTCAGTGCCACCTTCATTAAGCCCCTTTGACCTGTAGATCACATTAGGTTCCTCTGAAAGGTGCCAACTATACTGTAGAATGGTAATCAAATCATACAAGTCTGGTGAGGGTTCAAGCCTAGTGAACCCTCGTTTTGGGATTAATTAGTTAAGCCAATCATTTTGTTTCATTATATTTGTTATGTTAGAGTGATTTGTTTTCGAAAATTTGTTTCGTATATTCTGATTCATTTTGTATATTGGCTGCTCTGAGTCGATTAGTATTTTCAGAAGTTATTCTAGAAGATTGGGATTTATTCCATATGTTTCCAGTGCGACTTGAATGTTATGTGGCTTTGGCCAATCATAACAATATGGAGAGTGACACATATGTTTGAAATAAAAAAAAAAAAACCTTTAAAGTCACAAATGAATGAAACCAATAAATAAAAATGAATGAGTTGTTTTCATTATAAATTATGAAGTGTTTGCTGAAATTCCCTACTATTGTGATTTCAGGAGATTCAGTATATTATTCAAACCCATTCAAATTTTTTTTTTGCAAATGTGAAAGCATGAAGGCCCATTCATATTTATGTGTTGTAATGCGCATTGACACACGTGCAAAATTCTGCCTTGATTTTAATCACTTGTCCTCTGGAAGATTTAACCCCCTTTATGAAAATAAAGGAATAGAATAGAAAACAATATAACTAAATAGAAAAGAATATAATAGAAAATGAGAAAATAGAATATAATAAAACAGAACAGAATACAAAATAAAAGAATAGAAAAAAATCGAATAGAAATAACAGAATAAAAATAAAGAAATATAATATGATAAAATACAATAAAAAATAGAATAGAATAAAATAGACTATAACCATCTTATGAAATTCAAATTTTAAATAAATTAAATTCAAATTCAACAAGGGGGCCCCCAGAACCCCCCCCCCCCCATGTGAATGAGTATGGCCTACCCATTCACCAAAAAATTGTAAAAAGCAAGTAAACACACTACATGAGTTTATGTTCTTTATTAATTGAATATAATAGAATAGAAAAGAATAGAATAGAAAATAAAAGAATATAACCATTTCCCAAAATTTGAACACATTTTTTTTAATAGAATAGAAAAGAATAGATTAGAACAGAATAATAGAATAGGAAATAAAAGAATAGAATTGACTATAATAGAAAAGACCAGAATAGAATGGAATAGAAGAAAAAACAATATAATAGCGTAAATTAGAAAGAATATAACCATCTTTTGAAATTTGAATTTCGAATGGAATAATATTGAATTCAAATAGAATAGAAAATAATAGAATAGAATAGAAAAGAATATAATAGAAAATAAGAGAATATAATATAATAAAACAGAACAGAATACAAAATAAAAGAATAGAAAAAAACAGAATAAAAAATAAAGGAATAGCATATAATAGAATACAATAAACAATAGAATAGAATAAAATAGACTATAACCATCTTATGAAATTGAAATTTTAATAGAATAAATTTGAATTTGAATAGAATAGAATAGAAAATAAATATAACCATTTACCAAAATTGATTTTTTTTAATAGAATAGAAAAGAATAGATTAGAAGAGAATAGAAAATAAAATAATATAATTGGCTATAATAGAAAAGAATAGAATAGAAAATAAGAGAATAGAATATAATAAAACAGAACAGAATACAAAATAAAAGAATAGAAAAAAAAACAGAATAAAAAATAAAGGAATAGAATACAACAATAGAATAGAATAAAATAGACTATAACCTTCTTATTAATCTGAAATTTTATTAGAATACATTTGAATTTGAATAGAATGGAAAATAATAGAATAGAAAATAAAAGAATATAACCATTTACCAAAATATTTTTTTTAATAGAATAGAAAAGAATTGATTAGAATAGAATAGAAAATAAAAGAATATAATTGACTATAATAGAAAAGAACAGAATAGAATAGAAAAAAAACAATAGAATAGAGTAGAATAGAAAGAATATAGCCATCTTTTGAAATTTGAATTTTGAATAGAACAAATTTGAATTCAAATAGAATAGAAAAGAATTAAATAGAAAATAAAATAATAGAATAGAATAGAATAAACAAAAGAAAAGAATAGAGTAGAAAGAATATAACAATATAACCTTTTTCCGAAAATTTGAATTTCGAATAGAATAAATTTGAATTAGAATAGAATATAAACAAATAGAATATAATAGAAAAGAAAAGGATAGAAAATAAAAGAATAGAATAGAAAAAACAATAGAATAGAATGGAATAGAAAGAATATAACCACCTTCCAAAATTCAAATTTTGAATAGAATAAATTCGATTTTGAATGGAATTTGAATAGAATTTGAATGAAATTCGATTTGAATTTGAATGCAATTAGAAAAACTTGAATCAATTTGAATTCAAATAGACATAACTAATTCTGAAAACAAATTAAGCCAATTTAACAAACTAACAAATTTATGTAAATAACAAATCCAAACAAAGCGAAAATAATTTTTTTTTTTGTTCTGCACGTCTAGTCAGAACGTTGATCCGCTTTGTTTTCATATGCAGATCACAGTTCTGGCTCTCTGCCTAACGATCGGTGGGTGCCGGTGAACATCGGGTATTGCGCACCAGCCGATCGGCTTCTGCTGTGTGTAATCAGCAGAAGCGCGCCGGCGGCGGCACACATGCGCACCCCTCTATCTGAAAGTGTTAGATGACATATATATATATATATATCTGATCTGGCACACAGGTGCTGCCCTGTTGCAGTAAAACTGCTATAGGGCAGACCTTAACCACTTGCTGCCCGCCATATAGCAAAATGACGTTGGCAAAGTGGTTGCGATATCATGACGTCTTCAGGATATTAGGCCGCTGCGCGCCCCCGGGGGCGCGCATAGCGGCGATCGTTGTTGCAGGGTGTCAGTCTGACACACCACAACTCCGATCTAGGTAAAGAGTCTCTGACAGAGACTCTTTACCACATGATCAGCCGTGTCCATTCACGGCTGATCACGATGTAAACAGGAGGAGCCGTTTATCGGCTTTTCCTCACTTGCGTCTGTCAGACGAGAGTAGAGGAGTGCCGATTGGCTGCTCTCCTGGCAGGGGGGTCTGCGCTGATTGATTATCAGCGCAGCCCCCCTGAGCATGCCCACACTGGACCACCAGGGACGCCACCAGGACCACCAGGGATGCCCACCACTAGTCACCACAAGGTATGCCACCCTAGACCACGAGGGATGTCAATCAGTGCCCACAATGGATGCCAATCAGTGCCCACAATGGGCATCACTGATTGCCAAGCATTATTGTTTGGCACTGATTGGCATCCATCAGTACCATCCATGCCACCTATCAGTGCCCATCCGTGCCGCCTTTCAGTGCCCATCAGTGCTACCTATGTGTTCCCATCAGTACTGCATATCAGTGCTGCCGAATAATTATCAGCGCAGCCCCCCCGAGGATGCCCACACTGGACCACCAGGGACGCCACCAGGACCACCAGGGACGCCACCAGGACCACCACGGATGCCCACCACTAGTCACCACCAGGTATGCCACCCTAGACCATGAGGGATGTCAATCAGTGCCCACAATGGATGCCAATCAGTGCCCACAATGGGCATCACTGATTGGCAAGCATTATTGTTTGGCACTGATTGGCATCCATCAGTACCATCCATTTGTGTACATCAGTGCCCATCCATGCCACCTATCAGTGTACATCCGTGCCTCCTATCAGTGCCCATCAGTGCTACCTATGTGTACCCATCAGTACTGCATATCAGTGCTGCCCTATCAGTGGCCATTAGTGCTGCCCTATCAGTGCCCATCAGTGCAGCCCCATCAGTGAAGGAGAAGACTTACTTATTTACAATGTTTTGTAACAGAAACAAAAAAAAACATTTTTTTTTTCCAAAATTTTCAGTCTTTTTTTATTTGTTTAGCAGAAAATAAAAATCCCAGAGGTGATCAAATACCACCAAAAGAAAGCTCTATTCGTGGGAACAAAATGATAAAAGTGTAGTTTGGGTACAGTGTAGCATGACCGCGCAATTGTGGTTAATGGCACTAGATCACATCTAGCATTGAAAAGCATTGACCAAAAATAGTTCAGGTCTGTTTTTTCATCCATTGATGCTCCTTATGGTCCCTTTTAAGGCTCGGTGCTTCCGGTTGGTTGTCTTCCTGCCATCAGAGAAAACAAAATAAGGTCACGTTCGCCTGCCTGCATCCCACACAGCTGCACGAGGAGGACAGCAAGGAATTCATGTGTTAAAAAGCGGTGCCCTTGGAGAGAGGCAGCGCAGTGAATCGTGGCTCTCACTACATTCATATTAAATAGCCTTGAGATCGGAGTTAGAGAAATTTCCATGTGAAAAGAAAAAAAAAAAAAAACTTGCACAAACTATGACCACAATGCAGTAAACAGTTCTTATACAATCATCCAAACACCATCTAGCTGGAGTGATATTCTGCACCAAATTCATTCCTGAAGGTTGCAGAGTATTCTGTGTTTATCTGCTTATATAAAGACAGAACAAAATGAAGAGTTATTCTTTTGTGCGCAGGTTATATCCCCTACATTGCTGGAGGCAAAGCACAAAAAGGAATAAAACTGCGGCTTAAAGTGAACCTGTCAGTATGTCAATATAGACACTTGCATTGACAATCCATGAAAAAAAAAAATGCTGCTCGCCACGTGTAGGCATGGGCTCGAACATCAGCTGTTCATTTGTTTGTAGAATAAACAAACATATGGGGCGCTCGCAGCAAGTTCACCTGCCGCGAAGCGCCCCATAATTCACTGCGAGATCGCAGTGCATTGACGGCTGCTGATTGGCCAAAGCATGCACCTGACCTGTATGCTTTGGCCAATCACAGTGTGATGTGCTGTGAGAGCCATGATTGGACAAAGGCAGGGTGCCTTTGGCCAATCATGGCTCAGGGGCTAAGTCCATAACCCACGCTATATATGGCTGCTGCTTACACGGCAGCCGTATATAGTGAATGAATTGAGATTAGGCAGGTAGTGTACAGACAGTCAGTATGTTATATATAATAGAGTCCAGAGTACATAGTTTTCAGAGCTGGGCTCAGCCCTTCCTTCTCTAAGCTGGCCGCTCAGGTGTTGGCTAATTGCCAACTCCCATCTCTCTCCACAGTTACCCAGCTGTTGTTGATTCTGCTCGTCAGTCCTGCCTACTTAAAGCCATCCAGCTCACTTGATTTCTGCCTTCACCTTTGTCAACATCACAGAGACTTTCTCCTGCATTTCTGTTGAAGGCTTGCTCGGCTGACGTTCTTTCTGGCTCCTGATCCTGCTTGCTGTAATACTACGTTTATCTTTGGCTCTTTGACATTTCCTTGGCTGACTACCCGATCCAGTTACTGAACTCTGGCTTGTTTTGACTACACTTACTCTGTTTACCTTATTATTATTATTATTAAACAAGTGTGATTTAACGTTACTTCTGTCTCGGTCTGAATCATGGTTCCTGATAATAGTGCAGTCAGTGTAGTATATATAATACAGTTCAGAGTATATAGTGCAGTCCGTGTAGTATATATAATACAGTTCAGGGTATATAGTGCCATCAGTGTAGTATATATCATACATTGCAGAGTATATAGTGCAGTCAGTGTAGTATATATAATAAAGTGGAGAATATATAGTGCAGTCAGTGTAGTATATATATAATACAGTGCAGGGTATATAGTGCAGCACAGAGTATATAAAATAGTGTATTGAAGTGGTTAAGGGGAACCCTATGACAGAATTAAGAAAAAAAACGGTGTGGGGTCCCCCACAAAATCCATACCAGGCCCTATAGGTCTGGTACAGATTTCAAGGGGAACTCCACGCCACTTGAAAAAAAACAAAACAGCGTGGGGTCATCTGGTTACGTCAGTGGGTGGCCCCGCCCTTGCCTATATAAGAGCTGTCAAAGTGAAAAGACAGCAGTCAACGGGAGGCAGAGTTTTTTTCGTTTTTTCTATTTTTTGGGTCCATCGGGCAACGTGATTGGATTTACATCGTGGGATACTTTTTTTTTTTTTTTTTTTAATAAAGGAATTGTCAAAAACTGTCTCTTGTGGTTTTTACTATTTCACACTTTTTTTGGTGAACTGTTCTACATATCACACAGATGTGCCACTTTGGAAATCCCGGGCCGTGCTGAGGGGATAGAAATCCGTCAGTTTTCTCGGTCCTTCTCTGTCCTTACGTTTGGACATCGCTGCCGCTGTGTGCCCCACGTCCTAAGGAGTCGATAGATGTGTGTTAGGGGTGTTGTAATGCGCTGTGAGCCGCTTAATGTCGCCCGTTGTAGCAGAGCTTAGGTGTCACACATCCATCAGCTCTGGCTGCCGGCTCCGCCCCCCAAGATGTGCCACTTTAAAGGCAGACTAAGAGCACCCCCCAGGCACGATATTTAAATGAATATTTCATTTTTATTGTTTCACTTTAAGCATTATGAAAATCATTGGTCCTGAAAAAAATGATCGTTTTAAAAACTTTTTTTTTGCATTGATACATGTCCCCTAGGGCAGTACCCAGGTCCCCAAACACTTTTTATCACAATAACATGCATATAAGCCTTTAAAATGAGGACTTTTGATTTTTCATGTTCGTGTCCCATATACTTTAATAGGGTTTGTATGTTCACTAGAACTTTTTGCCTGTTCGAGGTGTTCTGGTGCAAACCAAACCGGGGGTTTTTCGACCCATCCCTAACCACATGTGACACCTGCTAGTTTCTCTTGCTCCGGTCCCCCAGCTTTGCTGATCCTCTGCAGCTCTGCCCTCTCTCTCTGGTTCCGCTCACCTTCTGCTATAGTGTTCCCATCTTTCACACCACGTCTTAGATAGCAAATGTCACCATGTGGCAATGTGTGGATGAGAAGGGATCATAGTTAGTAACGTGGGTTCTGGAACCAGTGCAGCTGGACAACAGCCATAGCTATAGGATATGGATAAAACAATGTACAACAAAATGATCCAGCGCTCAATGGGTTGACGGAGAAGGCAGTCTCACAACAGGCAATGGAAAGTAAACATGGATAGTTTATTCAATAATATACATATGAGCCAATCCTGTTGTCAATGCAAGAATAGGTGGGGAGAGATGAAAGGGAAAGCAAATAGCTCACGGTGTCACTGGAGGTCCTCGGAACAACAGGGGGCTGACGGCATCCAAGTGTGGGGAACACGCTCGTAGCAGGGAAGGCGCCAATGTCCCTGCTACGCTTCAGCCAAATAGAAGATCCGCTCACCGGCGTGTGGAGGACAGCTGGACGTGATAGAGGTGGAGGCAGAAACAACGTTCAGCGGGAAGATGCAGAGCCGAACTCCGTGCTTCACATTTCAGAGATGCCAGCTGGCGTGCTGACAGGGAGTGGGAAGGTGCCACGATCCACGGATGGATCCTAAGCCACTCTCTCCTGATGGAACCAACCTCGTTTGTGGCTGCTCACTGCTGGGTGGAGGTGTCCTGAAAGGATGCAACATCCGGGAGGATGGAACCAGAGCTCGGTTGGTTGGCGTGGATGGTGGTTCCCGTGATGACGCATTTCGCGCACATGCACTTTTACAAAAAAAGCGCATGCACGCGAAACTAATCGTCACGGCAACCGAGAAGCTTGCGGGTCACACTGGCCCTCGAGTAGATCCAGTCACCATAGCCTCCATTAGCGCTGACCGCCATCCACGCCAGCCAACCGAGCTGCACCAGACACTTCCAGAATATATACACATGAACTGGGCGTGACTGCTGATGACGTCTTTCTAGATCGCTTGTTGGTTTCCCAGTGCATTCTGGGATATCTCAAACCTGCAATACCTCCAAAACAAAGCTAAAGCTGAATAAAAACCCCTCAAAAGCTTTAGGTGATGTAAGAGAGCGTTGTCATAGACTTCTATGGAGGCATTGGTGATGTTTTAAAGCATCAAGAATGCAACATGGGTATCATTTTTTAAGGGAAGCAAAAGCAACGCGTGAACAGGACAGTAAGGTAACTATTTGGGTGCTTCGATTACATTCAGAGTGCTTTAAAAAAGCGTCTCCAATGCCATATTTTGAAGCAAGTGTAAACGAGCGCTTAGGGTACTTGTATACGGTAATGATGTACAAACATCAGAAATTCCTGGAGGAAAATAATGTAAGAATGGACTGCAACACATGAGTGTATTTGGGCATATTCGCAGGTACACATGCACGTAAAAATTCTTCTAGCTTTTTAAATCAACAGTGTGCGATGTATGCATGTAATCATACGTACACGTGAAAAAATACTGACTGGCAATGCAGATTTCTGTCTTTTTTGTACCATTTAGCTCAGTAAAAAAAAAAAAAAAGCCCGTAAGCCTAAAATCTTGGCACTTTTAGGTTACCTTGTGCAAGAGGCCTTAGTGTGGTTAACCTTTTCTGTAGTCCAGACTATTTTGGTTTCATTTTGGATAGAGTAGAGAATCAATAAAACCCTTTTTTTTCATCTACATCCCTTTTGGAGATATTTTTTTTCACCATCTTGACTTTTTCTCCCCCTACAAGTCCATGGAAATAGCAAAGCAGATGAACCAGGTCAATTGACGGTCAACTGCATCTGCAATTTATTCTTCTGAAGATTCTCAAACAGTATTTCAAACTGACGTCAAAAGCAGAAAGCGTTTACCCATTGGCTTGTCATGGGAACAAGTGTCCTCGTGGGAAGATTCCTGCTATATTCCTGTTGTGGTGGCAACTAAAATGTTGGGTTTTCCCTCACTTTAAGTCCCAGTGACAATGGTGAACGGGACAAACAGAGAGGGTAAATCCTCCCAGGGGGGACACAAACAGTACTTTATCCAAGGTCTACAGTACACTTTTACACTGTAGCTGAACTCTAATGCCCCATACACACGATCAGATTTTTCAACGACACATGTTGAATGTGAGCTAGTTGGCGGAAAGTCCAACCGTGTGTATGCTTCATCGAACATTTGTTGGTGGACTTTCCGCCAACAAATGTTTGCTAGCAGGTTCTCAAATTTTCCGCCAACAAATTTTTGTTGTCGGAATTTCCGATCGTGTGTACACAAGTCTGTCACACAAAAGTCCACGCATGCTCAGAAGCAGAAGCGGCCGGTCTTGTAAACTAGCGCTCGTAATAGAAAATTAACATTCGTGACGTGGCAAATTATGAAATCTCCAAATGCAGCGCACAATTCTCTTCTTCTTTAATGGGATAATAATGAAGCTGCTTTTCTGGTGTTACTGATGGAGTTATTGCAAACAAATTTTTAAAGGCTTTTCAAAGGCTTTTTTTTTCAAGTGATATCAATAATAATAATAATAGTGCTAAGTGAAAAATGCAAAAAGAAAAGCAAAATCAACACTCACCAAACTTCTACTAACATGAAATTAGCAGAAGGAGCCCAAGGGGTGGCGCTAAAGATCTGAAAAACCACATGGTACGTCTAGTACGTCACTACATTCATAATTGTTGGCCAACATTTGTGTGACCGTGTGTATGCAAGACAAGTTGGAGCCAACAACCTTCAAACAAAATTCCACAGTTTTGTTGTCGGAAAGTCCGATCGTGTGTACAGGGCATTAGCATTCATAAAAAACACACATAATGAAGCCCTGTAATCAATAATAACTCATTAAGCGTAAGCTGTATAACTACCTGAATTACATTTGGTATTAGCCTCTTGCAGAGACTGTATGACAGAGCTAGAGTGTGAGAGGAAGAAGCAGTACAACGAGCCAAACAGTTTATATGCTTTCAAGAAGCATGCTGCTTCTTTTTTCACTGTCCAGTTATAGAATGAGGGCAGTTCCATGGCAGCCTTGTCCAGAGGAAGTGAGTTGAATGATACTGCATTTAGTACAGTTGTCCTTTAAATAAACTCATCATATCCCCGAGTGCCACCTTCCTGGTAAAAAGATAAGCTTATTACAGTGCTGATTCTCCTTTCACTGTCCAGTTATAGACTATGGGCCGGTCCATGACAAGCCTTGTCCAGAAGAAGTGAGTTGAACAATACTGCATTTAGTACAGTTGTCCTTTATTAAGTAAACGCATCACACCCCTGAGTACCACCTCCCTGGTGAAAAGATAAGCTTATTACAGTGCTGCTTCTCCTTTCACTGCCAGTCACAGGCTGTGGTCCAGGATGACCTGGGATCAGAAGAAGTGAGTTGAATGATGCAAGACATCTAGCAGCAGAACAAGTGCATTACTTGGGCAATCTCTAGAATGAGAGCAAATGTTGCAGCAAGGTCCTCCATAGAGGCTCTTCTCTTTTGGGGTGTCAGGGCCCCCTATTCTGTGACACCACCCATGCTCACCACCCTTAAGGCCTGAAGAGTGAGTTTGAGCTTTGAGTCCCTCACTCCACAGCTACTCTCCGCGAATACCCCACTGTGGTTAACCCCACATTCTCACATCTGTACTGCCTTCTGGACTTTCCCCAGGCTCGGTCAAAATATAAAATTAAACTATTCTCCCACATAGTTGATCAGGGCAGATTGCTTCCTTTCCCTACTATCTGCATGAAATACAATGTCTCTGCCACTCATTTGTCCTGATACTGGTAACTATTCCATGCTTTTGACAGTCAATTTTCTAACTCATCTGTGATTTTAAATATGTCAGTTCTAGAGGAAGTTGTGAGGACAGATTGTTCTGTCAAACCCATGTCTGTTCTGTATAATCATCTGTGTATGGTCACACTTACAGATTTGACCTCCCTATGGAATAGGTGGCTGGCTGATATACCAGACCTGGATGGAGATGACTGGTCAGATATCTGGGACTTCCACTTTAAACAACTCATCTCTTTCAGGGACAGGCTCATCCAATTCAAAATACACAGGACGTATTCAACTCCGTACAGGGTTTACAAAATAGACCCGAACTGCCCCCCCGATGTGTTGGAGATGTCCCCATACTCCGAGTGACGCATATTTTTTTGTGCCTGTCCCGCTATTGTCCAATATTGGGTGGATGTTGTCCACATTATTATCTCTGTTTCCGGAATTACGTTTTCCCCCTCTCTGCGCATCTGCCTGTTGGGTCTAGTTGAGGATCTAGCACCTACAATAGCTGAACAGACCTTGCTGGGGCTCCTCCTGTTTTACGCCAGGAAGGCCATCACTCTCACCTGGAAAAAACCCACTCCTCCATCAATTATGTTCTGCAACAGCCACAGCTAGTTAAAACTGCTCTACCCTTGTATAAGGATACCTATATGTAGCACCCTCTTAGGTAGGTGCTAGAGAGAGTATAGTTTTTGGGTTTCCCTGCTTAACAGGGGGCTATTAGGTAAACTTAGGTGCTCTCTGCTTACCAGGGAGCAGTGATCCATTGCCGTGTCATATCTGGTCTATTGGATGACAACATCCGGAGACCAGATTGGCGGCCACATTGGAGACAAATGCCGCCAACACATGGATCTCTAATGACTGGAAAAATTCCAAGAAGAAGAAGAAAAACGACCCCTGAATAGAAATACAGGGGCCTTTGTGTGCTGGGTACATTTGTGAGAGCTTCCCCTCAGGGAAGACTATGCCTCGACCATTACAAAGAGCAAAATTAAACAGATGTAGATATTAAAAAACATCTGTCCACAATACTAAAATAAAAAATACAAACACACAAAGAAACCCAAGCTCACTAAAAGATTAAAGGCAAGAGGGTATACAAAATCCACCTTAAAAAAAGCATTTAACAGTGTAAAAAATACCAAGACACAAGACCTTTTTTCCAAACCCAAGGGGAAGGGAAAGGAAGACAGTGTCACGAGAATTGTATTGCGGTATTTCAATGAACATGATAAAGTGAGGAAAATTCTCACAAAATATTGGCCTATTCCCACCGAGGACCCCGTTCTTGGGAATTTGGTGACTAAGAATCCACAAATTACATACAGAAAGGCAGGATCTATTGGTGGAATGCTCACACAAAGTGAGTACAAGGGAGACCCAAGCAGAGACGCCTGTAACACCTGGGGTACCTTTCCACGTGGAGCCTGCTCACAATGTGTGGTCATTGGCAAAAGGACACATTTTACACTGCACAATGGGGAAAGGCTTTTGGGTCAAACATTTTGCGAATTGTAAGACACAAGGTGTTATATACCTCATGCTGTGTTAATATGGTGCCTTTTATGTAGGCAATTAAAGGGATGATGGCAATTACACACCTGGTGGTAACACGAGTCATCAAATAATATTTTATCTTTTAACTGTTTTAATCTTTTTTATTTTGATGTTATTGGCTGGCATTCTGCCATGAAAAAGATGTGCTGCTGAGCTGAGATGGAAGTGTTCATTTCTGGACATGGAGGGTATCCAATCTATAGCTAATGGATGCCGATCCTTCCTTATTTTTTGATGAGAAAATGAGAGGAAGTATTCAGACGCACATTTAGTGGCCGGCCAAGGCACAAGAACGGATCCCAACAGGTCTGAGGCCGGGCAGATGTCTCAGTCTCCATTATTCCCAGTGGGGCATCCCCAGGAACAAACCTTTTATGTTTCATTATCTTCACCATTCTCGACGGGATTAGAAACATCAACATTGTCTTCCTTTACTTGAATATGCGAAGTTTATATAAATCAGCCCATCATTATAATCCTGCAGGAAGGAATGAGTGTTTTATATGGAAAATACATGTTCTATTGACAGATAATAAAGGATGTCAATTAGCATATAGATGAAGTGATTCTACATTATTGTAATGTGATAAATCCCTAGATGGACCTATTTGTTTAGCAGAGTCTCACCACTGAGGTTTCCACTTTGTAAATGTGACAGATTGGACTGACAGCACTGTGTAACCGATCTCATAAAGACAGATTGAGGTTTGGCGCTGATTAATGAATTCTTCTTGGCTATAGTGAAGCTGACTTGTTAAAAAGCATCCATGCTTAAAGTGAACCTGTATTTGTCTCCTGCAGGACAAAGCAACAGGTTCTCTTTAATTCTGGCTACACCAGAAGCACATAATTAACTTACTTTCACTCTCCAGAGACTCCATTTGGTTGCTAAGAATGGGCTCATCATTAGACATGTGCACTGCCAAAAAAATGTGTTAGTTTTCGTTTTATTCGTTTTTTTTTTTTTCATTTTTCGGGGCATTCGTTATGATCGCAATTAGTAAATTCGTACATTTGTAAATTCGTACATTCATAACTTCGTACATTCTTAAATTCGTACATTCGTACATTCACACATTCGTACATTAGTGAATTCGTAAATTCGTACATTCGTACATTCGAAAATTCGGAAATTTGGAAATGAGAAATTCGAAAATCCGAAAACCAGAAAATTAGAAAATCTGAAATAGTAACTATTAAATTATAGGTATTGTAATCTCCTTTCAAATTTGGCTGTTAGTGAATGTAATGAATACGAATCTATCCGAAGTTACGAATTATCCGAAATAACGAATGCCGCATCTAAACAAATGGAATGGAACAAATTAATAATAAATAATAATAATAAAAAGTTATTATTATTATTGTTATTTATTATTATGAATTCATTACGTTCCATTCGTTTGGATACGGCATTCATTATTTCGGATAATTCGTAACTTCGGATAAATTTGTATTTGTTACGTTCACTAACAGCCAAATTTGATAGTTAATAATAGTTACGTTTTTATTATTATTTCAGATTTCCGAATTTCCGAATTTCCGAATTTACAAATTTACTAATTTACTAATTTCCGAATGTATGAACTTTTACTCATATGCTTTATTATACTATTCTGTATATATGTTATTACATGCAGACTATTTGGTCACTGATGTGGTCCAATCACCAGACATTATTAATACTATGATGCAGTCACATGCAATAAACTGTCTGATGATTTTTTACTATGGCACCATTATGACTATAATATGCTGCTATGCTATCATGCTGTTTTATAATGTTTTTACTATGTATATTACTATGAAATAAAGTCTCCTTGGTTTACTATAATCTACTGTTCACAACTTGTTATTATGCAATACGATGTGGTCGCATACATGGTGCATCCATTTTCTCACCTTTATTATGTTGTGTTACCTTCCCAGCTGCATGCCTCATCTAAAGTCCCAAAACCCCCCTTTTTCTTTTTTGTTGTATACAAATTAGGGATGGAGGTACATTTTTTCAAATGTCCTCATATAAAGTCCCATTTAGTTAGGTTTCTCTTTTTCAATACATGTGGCCACTCATTAAAATTAGAAGAAAAGAGGTGCGTAGAGGGTTCTTTACTGTAAGAGTGGCAAGGATGTGGAATTCCCTTCCACAGGCGGTGGTCTCAGCGGGGGCATTGATAGTTTCAAAAACTATTAGATAAGCACCTGAACGACCACAACATACAGGGATATGTAAGGTAATACTGACATATAATCACACACATAGATTGGACTTGATGGACTTGTGTCTTTTTTCAACCTCACCTACTATGAAACTAAGTGTAGCAATATGTTGCTAAATGTTATACCTTCATTAATTGTAACCATATTGCTACACTTAGAGGCGCCTCTCTTCTCTTTTATACTCAGTTGTGACATGACGCTACTTGTATCTCTTGTATATCAAGTCAAAAAAGTTATTTAAAAATGTTGCTTGTCTTGCAAAACACTCTCAAACCAAGTTACTCTCTAACCAAGGTTTTGCTGTACATAGCTTATAGAATGAAAGATATATTTATTAATACTTTCATTAAATACAATTTTAAACAATAAGAAAACATGCCATGAATCAAAGATTAATCAACACAAAAGGCACACTACAGAGGGGGGTGCAAAAGGGCATAGTACAGGGTGAGGGGGATCAGGACAGCACAGTACTGGTTCTGGGAAGCTCCCTGGGACACGGCCATGCTGGGACAGCATAGTAAAAACCCCCATAGTAAAAATCCCCCTCCGACGCTGGCTCCTGTTGTTGTGTCAGCTCCATTGTCTGCTGGTGACATCACCCGGAGATCCTATCCTTGTGATATCACAGTTTTACTTTCAGAGGGTTGACGGCAGAAGACATCACGGGAGGACATCAGAGAAGGGAGAAGACATCACCGGCGGGAGAAGGCCGGAGGAAGAAGACATCAGAGGAGGGAGAAGACATCAGTGGAGGGAGAAGACCAGAGGAAGAAGATATGTATGACATTCTTCATTTTTAATAAAAGATTTGTCAAGCACCATCTCTTGTTTTTTGTAACACTACACTTTTTTTTTTTTTTTTGGTGAATGGGTAGGGGTACAATACTCATTCACATGGGGGGGGGGGGGTGGAATCTGTGGGTTCCCTTGTGTTTTTTTAATTTTGGATCAGTTAAGATGATGATCCAACTTGGATGTGACTTACATTCAAATCAATGGGCTAAAATCGTGACCAAGTCAGACCAAAGTAGTGCGGGAACCTTTTCCGAAGTCGGACCAACACAAGTCTGACCAGTTAAGATGGCTCTCATAAGGGTCTGGTATGGTCTTTGGGGGGGGGGACCCCAGTATTATCTGCAGTCCTAACTTTATAAATTTTGAGAGCCACCATAGTAGGAGCACATATATAATAATGGATAGATTGAGGGTGGTTAGGGCCTGGAGGGAGTCCACTCCCCTTTAAAGGCTTTGTTGCAGGCTGGCTGGTAAGTTGGACTTCTTTATAAAAAGAAGAGCAATCATGTCAATAAAAATTTGCTCCATGGTTTTCCTACCAAAGACCCAAGAATGAACCAACCCATCTTATGTGGTCAGTCAACATGAAGAGGACCAAGAGTAGAGGTGTTACGCTTATCCTCCCTCACATGTACCCAAAATAAAATCCCTCAGCACCAGAGACAATCAGATTTTGCAGCCTTGCAGATTATGGCCATAGATCAGATCAAGGCCAATAGGAGATAAAATAAAATAGTCACACAACTGAAAATACAACCAAAAGAAAGCTCTATTTGTGGGAAAAAAAGGACGTCAATTTTGTTTGGGTGCAACGTCGCACTGGTCAGGAAGGGGGTAAATTCATCCGGGGCTGAAGTAGTTAATTTACGCTAATCAGCCTTGATTAACTCCTTATTCTCCTTCTCCATTTAATTATTATTTTCCTGCTGATTTTTTTGTCACTTCAATTTTATAAACTATTAATAATTAAAACTTTTTTTTTTTTTTTTTTGCTTCCTTTGTTCGTTATTATTTTTACACCTTTAACATATATTTACAAGTTTCACATTGAAAAAAAGCGCAAAAAAACAAAAAAAAAATGATAATTTCATTTTAAATAACTTTTCAATGCTTTGTACCATTGCTGACAGCTGAATTGTAAGCAAAACAGTTGTGGCGGGTATCGGTAATTGGTATTGGCGAGTACTAAAAAAAAAGTACTCGCAAAAAAAAAAAAAAAAGATGGTATCGGTTCACCCCTAATAATTTTCCAGAAGGTCTTCTGTTCCTGTATATAAATTATTTTATGTAACCTTTCACCTGCATGTGTTAAACGCCGTATCTCAGGTCTGTAGGCTCCAGCAGGTGGCTTTATGATGTTTTATTGTCAACATCCTGAATACTACATTTTCATAGTGAGTGCTCAGCTAAGTAACATCTGTTTCCTGGTTTTAATCTAGTTTTAGATTTACTGTTTACTTTGCTTTTCTCTGTAATAACAGATCTGAAATAGTTCAATTCATTAGGCTTCTGAAAACCATAATTGCCTTTTTTTGATACTCTATGTCGCTGTCCTTCACACCCGATGTATGTTTAATTTTCTCTTCTGTGATTTCCAGTCCCATCTGTTTTGATTGCTCTTCTAATTCAAGGAAACATTTCTAAGAATCGCTGCGTTCTGCTAACAAGTTCTGTATCATCCGCATATGCTGGAGTTCTGTTATAGATTGTACCATCGCCTTTCATCTCCCTAGTTTTCTTATCACTTTTTCCAGACTTGAGATCGACAACATGCGTGACGGGATGCTGGCTCACTCTACTTAACACTGTTTGTTTTTTTTTTTACTTTTGCTCTTGTTCTTTTGGTTTTATTGAGACTTACTGAACCAGCCAATCAGTATAGAGCAACAGCAGACTCTCCAAATGCAGGGGCATCAGTATGTATAAATGTACAAAAATGAGTGCAGCTAATGAAAAAAAAGGTCCTAGGTCCCACAAATATAATGGCCACCCAAAGTGGCAAAAAAATCCCAAAGGAACGTGTGATGATCAAAATAATAAATGTATGAACCAATGAAATGGTATCATAAACAAAAAAAAAATACACAAAATATGTAAGGTGAAAGAAATTCGTGCCTAAAAATGAAATGATGTCACTCAAAATCCATAAATGAAACAATATTCAGTGTATAATAGTCCACTATAGAAAATGAGTCCCATGAGTTGAGAGAAGGTCACCGGTAAGAGGATACAAAAACCTTTTCCCTCGTTGTGTGGTCTGCCACCATACAGTAAGATTGGCACGCTTACCAGAAGGTGTGGACTCATGTACTGGTGTGTATTGAGTCAATCATGCAGCTTTGAGGGATCACCTCAACAATATCCCGCACCTTCAGAAACATGGTAAGGGAATCACCCCGTCCAATGCTGGATGGAAAGGATCCACTTTCAAGAGGCAGTCTTCATCTGGTGAGGTTGCAGTCACCCCATGGGGTAAGGCATGACAACCTTCGTGATCGCAGGTGGAGATGACCCATCTTCACACAGAATGAGCTCAGTTGCTCTTGAAGCCCTGGGGGTCCGATCCCGAGTCCTCTGGGTTGGTGTCAAGCGGGTGGTAAAATTAGACCACACTATCATAGATAGTGCCAATCTTACTGTATCGTGGCGGACCACACAACGGGGGAAAACTTTTTTGTGTCCTTTCATGGGTGACCTTTTCTCAACTCACGGAACTCATTTCCTATAGTGGACTATTATACACTGAATGTTGTTTCATTTATGAATTTTCAGTGACATCATTTTATTTTTAGGCACAAATTTCTTTCACTTTACATATTACGTGTATTTATTTTCATTTATGATGCCATTGGTTCATACATTCAATATTTTGTTCATCACAAGTTCCTTTGGGATTTTTTGCCACTTTGGGTGGCCATTATATTTGTGGGACCTAGGTCCCTTTTTTTCATCTTTTCACATATATTTATTTTGAGATTTTTTTCATCTTTTCACATATATTTATTTGAGAGCTGCACTAATTTTTGTACATTTATGCATATTGAAACCCCAAATGATGCCCCTGCATTTGGAGATTCTGCTGTTGCTCTATACTGATTGGCTGGTTCAGTAAGTCTCAATAAAACCAAAAGAACAAGAGCAAAAGACAAAAAAAAAAATAACAGTGTTTAGTAGAGTGAGCCAATATCTCATGTTCAGTAGAGTGAGCCAATGTTTTCTGCCCTTTACTTTTATTCATTTCACTTTACAATTATCGCTGAAAATAAGATGTAAAGGAGGTTAAAAAATGACTCTGCATCAGCAATGCTACTAATATTTGGGTTATTCTACTAGAGCAGTGGTTGCCAACCAGTGGTCAATGGACCACGGATGGTCCATGAGAAGATGTTGGTGGTCCACAGGGGTTCTGCCACAAATCAGCATTGTGACGAAGGTAAACTGACCAATGTTGTTTCCAGTGTTGTTCTCAATGCACACCGACTCAATACGTATTGATACCCAATGCCTCCTCTGTAGTTCCAGCTTATGTGAACTCAGGGGGAAGCACTGGGAGAAGTGCAGAGAGCGGGAGGTGAAGAAGGAAGAGACTTCCAATGGCAGCACTGGCACTAATCACAGACTGGGAGTGAGCACGGAGCTTGAGCACATTGCTGGATAAGGAGGTGAGATCCAATGATGAGCATGTGTAAGGCAGCAGTGCAGGGGGGGGGGGGGGGGTTGGCAGAGAGCCAGAGCATTGTGTGTATAAAGCAGCAGTGTGATCCAGGGGGAGGGGGGCAGTGCTTTGTGCACTGGTCCAAATCATTTAGTGGAGGGGAGATTATGGTGTGGGGTTGTTTTTCAGGGGTTGGGCTTGGCCCCTTAATTCCAGTGATGGGAACTATTAAGGCATCAGCATATCAAGACATTTTGCACAATTTCATGCTTCCAACTTTGTGGGAACAGTTTGGGGATGTCCTCTTCCTGTTCCAACATGACTGCGCACCAGTGCACAAAGCAAGGTCCATAAAGACATGGATGAGCGAGTTTGGGGTGGAAGAACCTGACTGGCCTGCACAGAGTCCTGACCTCAACCCGATAGAATGAATTAAAGCGGACACTGCAAGCCAGGCCTTCTCGTGCAAAATCTGTGCCTGACCTCACAAATGTGCTTCTAGAAGAATGGTCAAACATTCCCATAGACACACTCCTAAACTGTGTGGACAGCCTTCCCAGAAGAGTTGAAGCTGTTATAGCTGCAAAGGGTGGGCCAACTCAATACTGAACCCTACGGACTAAGACTGGGATCCCAATACTTTTGGTAATATAGCGAATATCCTTTTTTAAAGGACAAAAAACTTTTTCATGGCAATATTGTCTGCAAAAAAATATTTTATTTCATTTTTTATGCAATCTACAGCCACAAAAATGTGAAAAACAGAATTAACTTATTTTGCAGTTTGACCAGTGTCCGTTTTAAAACAACTATTGTTATTGTAGATAAGAATTTAACATTTTATTCTATAATTTGTTCTATTTCAAATGATAGTAAAATGATGTTTGTAATACAAAACATGGTGAGGGCAATTGCAAAATGAAAGCAGTATTAAACCCAAAAAACTTTACTGCGCCAATGCCACCAAAAAGCCCAGTGAGGCGTGTCGTGTTGTTTGGCATATTGTAACTGGGCTTTTTTGTGGCATTGGCGCAGTAAAGGCTTCTTTCAGGCAACTTGGCTATCCTCATACTGTGGTCCTTGAAACGACCATACTGTCTTTTCCCAGAGCAGCCTTTATTTCTCCTGAGGTATCCTGTGTGTTTTTCTTTGTATCCCGAACAATTCTTCTGCCAGTTGTGGCTGTAATCTTTCTTGGTCTACCTGACCTTGGCTTGGGATCAGGAGATCCCTGAATTTTCCACTTCTTATTAAGTGATCGAACGGTACTGACTGGCTTATTCAAGGCTTTGGATATATTTTTACAACCTTTTCCATCTTTATAAATTCAGTTCTGGGGAGTAGAAAAGAACCGTCAAAAGACCCACGTAACAAGGTAATGGACTTTATAACTTTGAACTGAACATCTTTAGAATTTTGACAGTGGTCTACCTGACCTTGGCTTGGGATCAGGAAATCCCCGATTTTTCCACTTCTTATTAAGTGATCGAACGGTACTGACTGGCTTATTCAAGGCTTTGGATATCTTTTTACAACCTTTTCCATCTTTATAAAGGTCCATTACCTTGTTACTCGGGTGTCAGGGCTGGGCTCAGCCCTTCCTTCTCTGAGCTGGCCGCTCAGCTGTCGGCTAATTGCCAGCTCCTATCTCCCTCCACAGTTAACCAGCTGTTGTGGATCTGCTTGTCAGTCCCACCTACTTAAAGATCTCCAGCTCACTTCATTCCTACCTTCGCCTTGGTCACATCACAAGAAGCCATCTCCTGCCTTCCTGTTTAAAGACTGGCTTTGCTGACATCCCTTCTGGCTCCTTATCCTGCTTGCTGTTTCTCTACTTGGATACCTGACTTCTGGCCTGGCTGATGACCTGATCTGGTTACTGAACTCTGGCTTGGCTTACTACCTGATCCAGTTACTGGACTTTGGCTATGCTTTGACTACGCTTACTCTATTTAACTTTTTATTAATAAACGTGTGATTTTTACTGTACTTCTGTCTCAGTCTGGTTCATGGTTTCTGACAGCGGGTCTTTTGCCAGTTCTTTTCTACTCCCCATGGCTCAGTGTCTAGCCTGCTCAGTGCATTCACGTGAGAGCTAACAAACTCATTGATTTTTTTTAAACAGACACTAATTGCAATTTAAAAAGACACAGATGTTGGAAATTAATCTGTGATTGCCATTTTAACCTGTGTGTGTCACATTGTGTGTCTGTACCAAGGCCAAACATTCCTGGGGATGGAAACTTTTGATCAGGGCCATTTGGGTGATTTCTGTTATCATTATGATTTAAAAAGGAGCCAAACAACTATGTGACAATAAATGGCTTCATATGATCACTATCCTTAACCGCTTTAAAACCATCCGCCACATTTATATTGCGGCAGGTTGGTTCTCCTGTTCGAATCGCCGTCATTGTACATCGACTGCTTTAAGAGCTCTAGGGGGCGCGCACGATGCCGATGCCCGTGGCCGGCGGCCGCGATGTTCTCTGGCCACCCGCGATCTCTCCACAGAGAGCCAGAACGGGGATCTATCAATGTAAACAGACAGATCCCCGTTCTGAGAGGGTAGGAGAGACAAATCTGCTGTTCTGAGTGATCAGGAACAGTGATCTCTCTCCTCCTCCAGTCTGTCCCCTCCCCCCCACAGTTAGAAACACTTCCCCAGGGAACACATTTAACCCCTTGATCGCCCCCTAGTGTTAACCCCTTCCCTGCCAGTGACATTTACACAGTAATTTTTTTTTTAGCACTGATCGCTGTATAAATGTCACTGGTCCCAAAAATGTGTCCAAAGTGTCCAGTCTGTCTGCCGCAATGTCGCCGTTCTGCTAAAAATCTCAGATCGCCGCCATTACCAGTAAAAAATAAATAAATAAATAAATAAAAATGCCATAAATCTATCCCCTATTTTGTAGATGCTATAACTTTTGTGCAAACCAATCAATTTACCCTTATTGCGATTTATATATTGGCCTAACCTGATGAAGAAATTTGTTTTTTTTTGGATATTTATTATAGCAAAAAGTAGAAAATATTGTTTTCTTTTTCAAAATTGTTGGTCTTTTTTTGTTTATAGCGCAACAAATAAAAACCACAGAGGTGATCAAATACAACCAAAAGAAAGCTCTATTTGTGGGAAAAAAAGAACGTCAATTTTGTTTGGGTACAGCGTCGCACGGCCACGCAATTGTCAGTTAAAGTGACGCAGTGCCGTATCACAAAAAATGGCGCGGTCATTAGGGGCAAATCCTTCCGGTCCTTAAGTGGATAAACAAACATTTTTTTGTTGGCATGATCAGTCATATTTTCAATTTCAATGTCAAAATTTCACTATTTCTGTCAGGGTATGCAAACTTTTGAGTACAACTGTATATTGCAGCTTATCAATTCCTGGATGGAATGGCTGCATTCGTTTTTTTTTTGTTTTTTTTTTAGGCTTTCTTTCTTCTATTTTCATCTGGTGGTCCAGCCAGTAAGTCTGTTGTATTTCAAAAGAACATGCTCTCTTTCAGATGTATCAGTTTACAGAGTTGAGACAAACCATTTACTGTTGGCAGGGGTGCTTACAATAATCAGATTTTATTTATTTATGTAAAACCTTTATCCTAAAAGGAAAAAAAAACAGTTTGCTGTTACTGCTTATAAAGTGTGAGCTGGTATTTGTCTTCAATTTGTTAGAGTATCTAAATCTGCAAGTAAATTTAAAGTGGCTGTAAACCTCAGACATGAACTATGAACAAAGCAAAGCCCTCTAAAGCGTGTCTCAATTAAAAGCTGTGTTGCCCTGCTATAAGCACGAATCACTTCTGAAAAGTTTTCTTGACACCAAAAGAAAAAAGGTGACGGGGAGGGATCTCAGCTCTGTTCCTGTGTGCTGTCTTGAGGGGGGGGGGTGTCTCTTCTCTCCAATTAGCTCTCAGAGCTCCCCTTACTGAGCTCTGCAGAGTGTTACTTCAGCTCTCTGCCCCCTTTTTTCTGAACCCTTGGACAAGCTGATAAATTCAGCACATTGAACGAATGTAGAGAAGAGAAGACAACACATAAACAGGTACAACTTATGTAGAAGGATAAGGTACAGCACTGGGATGTGTTTGATGGTCAGGGAGACCCTGCAGAGGTAAAGCTACCACAAGAGAGCGAGGAGAATGAATGTTATGTTTTTGCAGTGATGGAGAGAAGTGAGAACCCCCTGCGTGGGAAGACCTATCTGTATGAATTTTGACTTGCCTTTAACCACTTTAGCGCTAGAAGGTTTACCCCCCCCCCTTCATGACCAGGCCATTTTTTGCAATACGGCACTGCGTTAATTTAACTGACAATTGCGCGATCGTGCTACGCTCTACCCAAATAAAATGTATGTCCTTTTTTTCTCCACAAATAGAGCTTTCTTTTGGTGGTATTTGATCACCTCTGCAGTTTTTATTTTTTGCGCTATAAACAAAAAAAACAATATTTTTTACTTTCTGCTATAAAAGATATCCAATAAAAAAAAAATGTAAAAAATCTTCTAATTTCTTCATAAATTTCGGGCAATATGTATTCTGCTACATATTTTTGGTAAAAAAAAAAGTCCCAATAAGTGTATATTGATTGGTTTGCGCAAAAGTTATAGCATCTACAAACTATGGGATAGATTTACAGATTTTTTATTTATTTATTATTACTAGTAATGGCGGCAATCAGTGACTTATAGCGGGACTGCGACATTGCGGTGGACAAATCGGACACTAACTGACACTTTTTGGGGACCAGTGACACTAATACAGTACAACAAAACAAAACAAAAACTCTTGCGCATAAATGTGTGGCCTGACAGTTCAAAGTTTTCGATTGATGGTAGCTTTCAGCCTTGCTGCCCTCAAGGATAGGGAAATCCTAACATGCAGACAAAAAACAGAAAAGAGAGGGCGCACCGGCCTTGTGCATTATCTTTAAAAAAGTTTATTAAAAGAAGGAAACGTAAAAATACTACTCACAAGGGTAGATAATAATCGCGCATAATGGTCTATTGATGGTGATAATGGATACACCGATAGCAGTCTCCAGACCTACGGACAAGATGCGCAGCTGCTGGCTGACGCGTTTCGAAGGTAGCACCTTCTTCCTCAGAGCCTAGCAGTGTCCATCTCTTATAGCTACATAAATAGTGTGCTCATCTAAGGAGCACAGACCAGGCTGACCCAAGAGCCACTCCCACGTGAATGGGCGGTCAAGAGGCGGGCCCTGGCGTAACACCATAGAAACCATATGTATACATATATGTAGGCACACCACAGTGTGTGGGGAACACAAGTGCACAAGTGTGGCAAGTGTCTCAAAGAGGATGGGAAAGGGGAAAAGCCAGAGGGGGAAGGGTGGGGGGGAGGGGTGGGGGGGAAAGATATATATCATGGTGGTGACGGTGATAGCAGGGGTAATGTGCGCATGGAATGTGTGATGCAGCACATCAGACAGCCAGGCACCTCTAAGCTTAGGATTCCCATAAATGCAACCACTTACATAGACAAAGAAAGTTGTAACATTCGAATCGCACTTTCTTTGTCTATGTAAGTGGTTGCATTTATGGGAATGGGGTGGTGCGCGTGCATGCCCCAGACCCAGAAGTGCAGGATCACGTACAGGTAGAGTCAGGTCCATAAATATTGGGACATTGGCACAATTCTAATCTTTTTGGCTCTATCCACCACCACAATGGATTTGAAATGAAACAAAGAAGATGCACTTTAACTGCAGACTTTCAGATTTGAATTGAGGGTATTTACATCCAAATCAGATGAATGGTGTAGAAGTTACAATGGCTTGTATATGTGCCTCCCACTTTTTAAGGGACCACAAGTAATGGGACAATTGGCTGCTCAGCTGTTCCATGGCCAGGTGTGTGTTATTCCCTCATTATCCCATTTACAGGGAGCATTTAAAAGGTCCAGAGTTAATTTCAAATGTGCTATTTGCATTTGGAATCTGTTGCTGTCAACTCTCAATATGAGATCCAAAGAGCTGTCACTATCAGTGAAGCAAGCCATCATTAGGCTGAAAAAACAAAACAAACCCATCAGAGAGATAGCAAAAACATTAGGTGTGGCCAAATCAACTGTTTGGAATATCCTTAAAAATAAAGAACGCACCCGTAAGCTCAGCAACACTAAAAGACCCGGAAAACCATGGAAAACAACTGTGGTGGATGACTGAAGAATTCTTTCCCTGGTGAAGAAAACACCCTTCACAACAGTTGGCCAGACCAAGAACACTCTCCAGGAGGTAGGTGTATGTGTATCAAAGTCAACAATCAAGAGAAGACTTCACCAGAGTAAATACAGAGGGTTCACCACAAGATGTAAACCATTGGTGAGCCTTAAAAACAGGAAGGCCAGATTAGAGTTTGCTAAACAACATCTAAAAAAGCCTTCACAGTTCTGGAACAACATCCTATGGACAGATTAGACCAAGATCAACTTGTACAAGAGTGATGGGAAGAGAAGAGTATGGAGAAGGAAAGGAACTGCTCACGATCCAAAGCATACCACCTCATCAGTGAAGCATGGTGGTGATAGTGTCATGGCGTGGGCATGTATGGCTCTCTTGTATTTATTGATGATGTGACTGCTGACAAAAGCAGCAGGACGAATTCTGAAGTGTTTCGGGCAATATTATCTGCTCATATTCAGCAAAATGCTTCAGAACTCATTGGACGGCGCTTCACAGTGCAGATAGACAATGACCTGAAGCATACTGCGAAAGCAACCAACGAGTTTTTTAAGGGAAAGAAGTGGAATGTTATGCAATGGCCAAGTCAATCACCTGACCTGAATCTGATTGAGCCTGCATTTCACTTGCTGAAGACAAAACTGAAGGAAAAATGCCCCAAGAACAAGCAGGAACTGAAGACGGTTACAGTAGAGGCCTGGCAGAGCATCACCAGAGATGAAACCCAGCATCTGGTGATGTCTATGCGTTCCAGACTTCAGGCTGTAATTGACTGCAAAGGATTTGCAACCAAGTATTAAAAAGTGAAAGTTTGATGGATGATTGTTAATCTGTCCCATTACTTTTGGTCCCTTAAAAAGTGGGCGGCACATATACAAACTGTTGTAATTCCTACACCGTTCACCTGATTTGGATGTAAATACCCTCAAATTAAAGCTGAAAGTCTGCAGTTAAAGCACATCTTGATCATTTCATTTCAAATTCATTATGATGGTGTATAGAGCCAAAAAGATTAGAATTGTGTCGATGTCCCAATATTTATGGACCTGACTGTATGTGATCCTGCCCAGGTGAGCCACTTTGCCGTATGCAGTATACGGTCAGCAAGTGGTTAAAAAAAAGTGGGCTGGCATGCCCTAAAAATACAGGTTGGGAGTGGCGCAACTCATTGTAAAAGCACCTATTGCTTAAGTTTAATCACCCCAATCTCACAGGGTTTACAGCCACCATAACTTTATGTGACATCCTTTGATGTATTATCTCCATCCAAGCATGTAAGGAATTCAATGAATACAAGGCTCAGTCTAGACCTCACCCTGCATTTACAAAACTGGTCACACTTTTTAACGAGTGTCAAGGCTTTTGCCTTCATTTCCTCTATTTTGCTCTCAGTGATGGCGTGTGCTGATCTAAGGAAGGAGCTGGAATGTTCCATCTGTCTGAGCATTTATACAGATCCTGTAATCCTGAAATGTGGACACAACTTCTGCCGGATCTGTATTGACCGTGTGCTGGATACACAGAGGCAGTCTGGGAGTTATTCTTGTCCCGAGTGCAGACAAAAGTTCAAAAAACGTCCTGCTGTTCAGAGGAACATGAAACTGTGCAACATCGCTGACAATCTCCTTTCTATTCCTTCAGATGGAGAAGAGACCGGGATATTCTGTACTTACTGTATTCATGCTGATGTACCTGCCGTGAAATCCTGTCTGCATTGTGACGCTACTCTGTGTGACAATCACCTGAAAGTCCACAGCAAGTCACCAGAACACATCTTATGTGACCCCACCACTTTCCTGGAGAACAGGAAATGCTCCGTTCAGGAGACAATCCTGGAGCCTTACTGCAGGCTGGATGGAGAACAATTGGGACACCAGGAAAAGACCCTGGATGAGGCTTCTGAGATGAAAAAGAAATTGAAAAGTGTTCTTCAGAGACTGATGAAAAAGAGAGGTGAGACTGAGAAGAGCGTCCATAGCCTGCGGGAGCGCAGTAGGAAATTACAAGGAAAAGCAGCTGGTGAAACCGAGAGAGTCACTGCCCTGTTCAGAGACCTCCAGAGAAGGCTGGAAGACCTTGAGAAGAGAGTCCTGAGTGAGATCTCTGGGCAGGCAGAGCGGGTCTTGCTTTCACTTTCCAATCTAATTCAGCAGTTGGAAATAAAGAAGGACGAGCTGTCCAGTAAGATAAGACAAGCTGAAGAGCTATGTAACATGACAGATCCACTGATTGCCTCACATGAATCAGACGTGGGTTTCTTGTGTGCTACTGAAGATGAAGACAAAGAGGACAGAGAAAGATATGATAAACTCCTCCAGGATGGAGGGGATCTGGATTTAGCTGGGATCTCACACACATTGCACACAGGTATATCTAATATAATGTCTGGTGTAAATGAACAGAAATGTAAAGACATACATCCACCTTCTAGCACAAGGGACAACATCATTGCTCAACCATCCAGCCAACACCCTCAACCCTTCCCCACTTTACAACACTTACTCCACCATGATGGTGGGCCGAATATTGGGACTGTACAGCAACCATTGAAGCCAATGGTTAAAGATATATTACTCAATGTGTGTACAGCTAGTTTTAATCTACACATATCAGATGACAGGAAAACTGCATCCTTTACAAATGAAATCCAAAATCGCCCAGAAACACAAGTGAGGTTTCGGGATTATCCTCAAGTGTTAAGCAGTCAGAGTTTCTCCTCGGGGCACTACTATTGGGAAGTGGATGTTGGGGGGTCAGGGCACTGGACGGCCGGGATGTGTTACCCTAGTATAGAGAGGAGACGGCCTCAGTCAGCGATTGGACATAATAAGTCATCCTGGTGTTTGGAGAGGTGGAATAATCAGGTTTCAGTGATTCATAATAAGAAAGAGATCCTATTACTTGGCAATGTCTCCAGTGATAGAGTCAGGATAGATGTGGATTATGAGGCTGGGCGGATCTCCTTTTATGATCTGTGTGACCCAATCCTACACCTTCATACTTTCACCACCACCTTCACTGAGCCCCTCCATGCTGTGTTAGGTGTCTGGGGAGGTTGGATCAAGATATTTGGGGGGATGAGATATGAATAAATTTGCCTAATCAATGGTGACATCTGCGATTTTGGCCACTCCACTGTTTGCATTATATATAGACTTTGATGTTCTTACTGTACTACAACTTTAATTACATATGTTTATCTGTAATTACTCTACCCCCCCACTGTGATTGGCTGATACATGTCACTATCATGACAGCTGTGTTAGGTGTCTGGGGACGTTGGATAAAGATATAAGGGGGGATGAGATATGAAAAACTTGCCTAATCAATGGTGACATCAGAGATTTCGGTCACTACACTGTTTGCATTATATATAGACTTTTATCAGCTTATTGTACTGCAACTTTAATCACATATGTTTATCTATAATTACTCTACCCCCCCCCTCACCCACCCACTGTGATTGGCTAACAAATGTCACTATCATTACAGCCTGTGCTATTATTGTACCTACTAGTTATTATGTATGGGGGCGGGGATGGATATCTGATATAATAATAATAATTATTATAGAAATAAAATATTATAATAATTGTGAGTTGCTACCAGTCAGCGGTGAGTGTTTTTCTGTGTGGAGCTATTAATTTATTTTTATTGATTTATCAGATTTATTGATAATAGAGAACTAGACTGTTGGCTGGAGCGCTGTCTAGTGAGGGGTCTTCACCTGCATTGATGGATCCCTGTGTATTGTGAGGGGAAGGAGGAGCCAGCTAGGGGAAGGGTCTTCTTTGTGACACCTGTGCAAAGCTCCATATTGATTATTATTATTATACAGGATTTATATAGCTGCAACAGTTTGCACAGCGCTTTAAAATATAAAGGAAGGCAATACAGTGACAATACAATTCAATACAAGAGGGTTAGGAGGGCCCTGCTCCTGGGAGCTTACAATCTAATAGATGTCTATAAGTCAATCCCTAAGTGTCTGCCAGCCTTGCCATGTTCCCCAGTTCAGAGTAGAAGCATCTACAACATATATTAGCGCAGGCTGCCATTCAAGGATGGAATTGACCTTCTGGAGGTCTATTGAAATACAAGTGGTTGAAACAATCAGTCCCAGAAATTGAATTGTTACTTTTTGTAATTCACATTTTTTTGACTTTCACAATTTAGGTTCCCTTAGGCCTTTTCCACATGGGCGGACCGATCACACCCTTCAGTCTCCTCTATAGAGTGGTGGGTTTCAACAGACATGTTCATTGACACCTGCCGACATCCGATCCTATCCACTAAAAATACATTGCTGGGGATCCGTTTCCCATCCGTCTGGCAGAGAGCGGATTAGAATGCAGTCGGGTGTAAAAGAACAGGTGGTCTGTTTACATCCGATCACCAATAGAGGAGAGTGGGCTGTGTCCGCTCTGCATAAGCGGAGTGGACACGGACCAGCCATCTGCCTGCTCAGCGGGGATCAACAGACTCCAACGCAACCGGCCCCCTGTGGAAGGGGCATTAGACAGCTGATAATTTTCTTAAAGCGGAGTTCCAGTCATTTTGGTTTTTATTAAAAGCCAGCAGCTACAAAAAGTGTACTTTTAATAAACATACACACCTGTCCCACGATCCAGCGATGCGGTTGCCCAAACCCTCTCTTGCAGATACTGTAACTCACTTAAGCAGTATTCAACTTGCTTACACATGGTAGAGGCACAGGTTATTCTGTCATCGTCAAAACCTTTCCTCAGTGGAGAGGGGAGAATGTATCAGTCTCAGCTACACAGGCTCGACGGTGGAATGTGATAGCACGGAAGTTGGAGCTAGTGGAACAGGACCTGATAATACTTATGGCAGCATCCAAGTGGGATTGCTGGACCGTTCTACTCACCTTTCTCTAAGTCTACGATCAAGCTGAATACCCTGTTTCCCTGAAAATACGACCTAGAGTGATTGTCGGGATGGCTGCAATATAAACCCTACCCCCCAAATAAGCCCTACCCTGTTTCCCCGAAAATAAGCCCTACCCTGAAAATAAGACCTACAAGGACTTTAACTAGGGCTTATTTGGGGGGTAGGGCTTATATTGCAGCCATCACTAACAATCACGCTAGGTCTTATTTTCAGGGAAACAGGGTAGCAAGGTGAATGAGGTTCTTGAGAGAATTAGGAGTTTCCATCCTGGATAGTTTGTCTTTAAGCGTCTCAGGTAGTCCTAGGTGAAAATAATATTACCCTGGAATGTAATCTTCAGTTAACAGTCTTGTCGAAATGCATGCAAAGTGGATTGTGCAGTAGAAGTCTACTGGGGATCATTATAGAGCTAGGCCGTGGCTTTGAATAAAGGATGTAATGGTTCCCAGAACTAGACAATTCTGCTGTAACTGGCAGTGGGCCCAGGACTGTGGTTCTTTCTGAAGCGGAGAAATGATGAAGCCCATTTTGGTAGACTCAAGAGAAAAAGTCTGTGATTGCTGAGCAAATTATAGTCAACAGGTGTTTCAAAATGCCCACAAATGGATCTGTGTTGCAGATGTGTATAACTGGTAGATGAGGGTCACTGAGCAGAAACCAGGCACAAGAACAACGTGATAGCAGATCAAAAGGCAAAGACAGAGTCCCAGAAATAAGCCAAGGTCAGTAACAGCCAAGCTAACAGGATGTGAGGCAGTAGCAGAATCCAGAAAGCAAGCCTGGTCATATAGTACACAGCGAGGTAGAATTAGTAGATCAAGTCTCAGGTAAACAAGGACAAGCTGAAGACCACTCAGCAGCTTTCTTCTGTGGTGCTTTTGTTTCTATAGCCCCCTGGATGCCAACACCAGTGCTGACTGTGCACGCTACGTTTGGCACATGCTATATTTTGCACCTACTGACAAGAATCCGACCTTCTTTACAGCAGGACAGTAAAATGCAAACAATTTAAAAAAATCATTGGAAGTTTTAACCTCTCTTTGGTTTTCTACTAATGTGTTTTTATCTGTTGGATTGATTCGCCATCAATTTCTGTCACTTCCAATAGAGGCAAAGTTGACAATACAAATCTAAAAAGGCAGATCCAAGAGTTGCTGGCACTTCAAAGTTTATTCATTCAATAAACAGAGAAAAAAAGTCATTAAACAAGCTTACATGCTTTTTTCTCACTCACGCTATCCAAAGCTAAAAAAAAGTTTTTGGTTTTATATTCACACAATTGCGTTGCTTTGCCCTGTATAGGCAAATCACGTGTTGCTTTTCAAAATCTACATACTATAGTAGTCCATGTCTATGGTGGATGGTGTTAAACTCATCACAGTGATACTGTACATGCAAACTGTCTTTTACATTAACCGCTTCAATACTGGGCACTTTCACCCCCTTCCTGCCCAGGCCAATTTTCAGCTTTCAGTGCTGTCACACTTTGAATGACAATTGCGCGGTCATGCAACGCTGTACCCATATTACATTTTTATCATATTCTTTTGGTGGTATTTAATCACCACTAAAAAGGCCAGAAAAAAAAGAAGTTTTTTCTCAGTTTCCGTTAAAAAATGTAAATAAGTCATTTTCCTCCTGCACTGATAAAGCTGCACTGATGAAGCTGCACTCATGGGCACTAATGAGGCTGCACTGATGGGCAGTTGGGCACTGATGAAGCTGCACTGATAAGCTGCACTGAAGGTCACTGATGAGATGAAGGGCACTAATGAGGTGGCACTGATGAGGAGCCACTAATATGCAGCACCGATGGGCACTGATAGGTGGCACTGACATGCAGCACTGATGAGCACTGATAGGTGGCACTGATAGGTGGCACTGATAGGTGGCTCAGATACGCGGCACTGATGAGCAACACTGATTGGCATCACTGATGGGCACTGTTGGCGCTGCACTGATAATCAGGGCACTGTTATCTGTGCGGGTCTCCCCTGAGAGGAAATGCCCGCTGATCGGCTCTCCTGTCAGTGTGAGGAGAGGAAAGCCGATAACCGGGATTTCCTTGTTAACATGTGATTGGACGTAGCTAATCACGTGTGTAAAGGGCAGCGTCATTGGCTCTTTACTGAGATTGGGGATGCGCCATGTCCCAAAGACACAGCACCCCTCTGATTGTCGCACTGTTCAGCCCTGTGGGCACACAAGCGCGCCAAGATTGTGACGACGTCATATGACCTCGTCCCAAAACAAGAGAACCACCCCGCCACCGCCATTTGTCTAAAACCGGGCGGGAGGTGATTAAAGCAGATTTTCACTGCATTTGAGCACCACAAACCAAAAACACAATTTAATTCACTTTTAATATTCAAAGCAAATTCCCCCATCTATCCATGTCTCCATGCTTTATTTTGTTCAGAAATCTCTTTGAAAAACAACCCCCTAAAAGTCCCATCATGCCTCTGCCTCTGGGTGTCATGCTTGTGGCTGTCAGGTTCTTGCTATGCCTCATGGGACTTGTAGTACTGCAACAGCTGTAGGTCCGCTAATTGCATAACCCTGCCCTAGTGTTTCTGGTCGTGCCCATCTTGAGTAAGGGCAAAAGATTCATGTAGCATTTACTTCCTGGAATCCATCTGCCCTTAGCTTTTTTTTTTTCACTTCCTGTTTCCTGTTTCACTCACATGCAGCAGTTTAATGGATACTTGGAGATCTTTGGTGACACATTCCCTCATCCCGGTCTGGTCTGCCCCCCGTTTGTGCTCTGTTGGGTTGGTTTTCCAAGCCGGAAAATGAGCCGGACGCTCATTACTGCCGCCTCTGGGTATCAAGCAATTGGTAGTCTGATCCAGCCTTTGATGTACTACACACGCATCGACCCCTGATGAAGCGAGCATGGTCTTGCGAAACGCGTTGGGATACTTTTTATGCATGTGTACTCTGCAATTTACATTTTATACCTTGATACGTGTAATGACATTTTCTACTGTATGTATCATTTCAGTGGCTTAGCTATGATTCATGTTAATGTATGCATGACTATTTTAATACATTTTGAGACTGCATTTACTCTGTCAATTGTTGGCTAAAAGCATTCACCTCATTTAAAGTCCCAGGGCAATTTCCTGTTTTGTGTTAGCTCAAGCATGCATGCAGGAGAGTGTGCCTAGCTGGGAAACCCCTCCCCCTCTCCTCCTGAAGACTCCTGGGATGTATGACATAATTTGCCTAGGCAAGAAACCAGGAAGTAACTGAATAAATGTAAAAAAAAAAAAGTTTAAAACAAGTAAATATGATATACTTTCCTATCTATTTACTAATGCTAGCAGCATAAGGATTAAAAATAATCAATGTTGATTGGGAGAGTGAAGTTCCACTTTAAGAAATGAGAGCATGATGGTTATCCCAGTGGCTTTCTTGCCTTTATCGTCTCCCTAGAACACCCAGCAGATGTCTCCCTTAAAGTGGCTTTTACTTGCTCTTTAAATGGAGTTTGTACTACCGTATCAATTGTGAAAATGTCACAGGATTCTTTCCAATTGAGTTCAGCACCTCAATTTATAAGACTTCCAACAGAAATTGTCCTTCGGAACATCTTCTCATAAACTGTACATTATATTGCCGGTTCATCCATCACAAAGCTGGCAAGAAAAAGAGCTCCATTCACTGGAAGAATATGTGGCAAGGAATAATGAAAACGGTTCTTTGCAACCTCGATGGAATTCACATCCCTGTTACCACTTCTTCCAATACATAAAACGACAAGTAATATTTGAAAATGTCTACATTTTAATATGGCAGCTTCTCTTTTTTTGGTTGGATATGGCCACTAATGTGTTCAAGGGTATATTACACATTTGAGGGTGGGGGGGTTGGGGAATGGGACCATATTTCATGCTACACCAGTGGCGGCCCGTCCATACGGGGCTCACGGGCGCCGCCCCCTATCTATGTGCCTGGCCTCCTAATCTACATGCGGGGCGCCAGATGCATGGATTCCAATGTTTTTATTTATTTATTTATTTTGAAGCACGTGATTGAAGCCAGAGGCTCTAATAGGCTTTAAAAAAGGGTGGGCTCGGGTTGCAGAGCATTGAATTTTCACTACTAGCACACTGATTCTCCTCCCGGTCAATCAGGAAGCCCCATTTTCCGACTGGCCAAAAGGAGAAGCGAGCCCATTGGCCTAGGAGGAGGAGGGAGAAGACGCACAGCTGCCGTGAAGCCGAGGAGGGGAACCCACCGCCCCTCGGGAATCGCTGCCCGCGCCATTGATGGGGTGAGGGGGGTTAGTGGGTGCGGGTGACCCCAGCCACCAGGCGCCACTGGGCTACACCGTAAATATAGAAAGTAAATATAAGAAAGTCTTTAAAGCTGAACTTCAGAGAGAAACATAGAAAAAAAGAAGCTGCGTAGTCATTAATCATTAACACATCATTATATATTTGGTAAAATTGCCTAGTTTTAAATTGGTATCTGTCTCTTGCAGTCCCTGCACAGCAAAAATTGTAAAAATTATCTTTTTTCCTTTGCTAGAAAATTGCTCAGAACCCCCAAACATATATATATATATCAGTCACCTACTTTGAAGTAGGTGAGCTTTCTGAGTTTAAATGATAGTACGGTTTCAGGTAAATTTAGGCAGGCTTGTATTGGGATTTCAGGCCTGGTTGTTTGTTTTGAGAACTGGGAGTGTCAGTGTAGTGCAGGGTGTGGTCACCTGTGCTTGGACCCAGAGATGCCTCCTCTTGCTTTCACTGGAAATGGTTCTGGAAGAGAGGTTGGACTTGGGATCTGAGTGACAGGCAGCTCATGTGTTAGTTCTGGCCAATCATTAATTTGTTTGGCAGGAGGCGGGACTCTCATATAAAGCTGGGGTCACATTCTACTAGAGAGTCGCGGAGAGGGAGAGCAGAGAGAAAGCTCCCTGCGGGAAGCCAAGCGGAGCCCCCCCCCCCCTACAGGGAAGGAGGGGGAAGACCAGGCCACACGGAGGAGAGAAGTTAGTGACAACGCACAGCATGTAGTCGCTGGTGTTACTGGATGCCCCTGTGGGGAAGGGAGCGTGCCAGACTGGAGAGAAGGGATGGAGAAACCATTTCGGAAGAAGTAGCAACTAAGCGGAGGACAACTGGGTGATCGATCGTTTATGAGTGGCACATGGACTGTTGATCAAGTCAGTGAAAGCCCAGGGGAAGGGTACTACCAGAGGCTGAGGGATGTTGGTACGCAAGTCAGTGAGACAGGTGGTGATGGCCTGTGACTTTGGATTCAACAATACCCTGGGATTCCAATCAGACAGGCGGGAGGAATTATTCAGAGTAATCTCTTCCTTAGTTCAACTTGGAAGTACTGTACAGATGGGAAGTAGTGGTCAAAAGGCGGTGGTAGAGCTCCAAGCACAAGCAGAGATACAGATTGTTCTAAAAAGGTCTACGGCTGAAGAGTTTATTCAGAGTAACTCTTTATACAACAGCCTATGTATTCTCTAGTAAATCTACCCAAGTCTATATGCAGAGTTATTGCTGTTCGTTTTCATTGTTCTCAAGGACCAGACTACTCCTGTCTTCCCAAAGAAAAGTTATTCGGAGTGACTTTTCATAGATCGCATTTGTTCTATGTCTTTGCATGAGAAGGCAAAGGAAAGACTATAAAGCAGCAAAAGAGCATCTCAGAAAACCCTTCTTCTATCCCAGTTCATGTTATACCAATAAAAGCAAGAGAAAACGACAATATGGACTGTTTCTATTCCTATGGGCTGCGATAGAACACACAAATTGCAGCTTCTTTGGGGTAGTGCTATATATACATACATACACACACACACACACACACACACACACATCTATATACACACATATATATATATATATATATATATATATAGCAGAAACCCTAGGGAATAAAATGGTGGTCATTGCAACTTTTTATGTTACACAGTATTTGCGCAGCAATTTTTCAAACGCGTTTTTTGGGGGGAAAACCGGTTTTATGAATATAAAAAAAAAAAAACACTAAAGTTAGCCCTATTTTTTTTTTATAATGTGAAAGATGATGTTACGCCAAGTAAATAGATACCTAACATGTCACCCTTTAAAATTGTGAACACATGTGGAATGGCGCCAAACTTCGGTACATAAAAATCACCATAGGCGACGCTGTAAACATTTTTACAGATTACATGTTTTAGAGTTACAGAGCAGATCTAGTGCTAGAATTATTGCTCTCGCTCTAACATTCGCGGCGTACATAACCTCCGTGTATCTGGCTCTGATACTAGCCAGTCCCTCACCAGCCACTCACCTCACTGCATGTCCTTGGTCTCAATGCTGTCAATCAAAGCCAGTGAAGAGGGAGCGGGGGGGTTGGGTCAAGTCCTGCTATCTGTAACTAAAGACGCAGTCAGCGAGACTTGGGGGTGAGCTTACATAAAAGCTTCCTATGGGGGCACTTGCCGGAGAGGAGGAGCCAGGAGCACCAGCGGGGGACCCGAAAGAGGAGGTTCGAGATACTCTGTGCAATTTATTGCACTGAGCATGTACGTATAACCTGTTATTTTTTTTAAAAAAACGTACATTTCCAATCACTTTAACCCACAAAATACCACACATCTTCGAAAGTGCGGTACTGTACCAGAGCACAGTGGAGAAATCTAAAGGGGCTCTAAATGTCTACCTGCTCCAGTGATGGAAATTCTGGAGTATAGAAGAGATTGTGCTATACATCTTCTCTTATCTATGTGTGGCTCAGACCCAGAATGATTCACTAAGGAGTCTCTCTAGGTGGCATATCTTGTAACTAATATTATCAGTTTTCAGAACAAATGCTATACACATGGTGTGACAACCACGGCAGGGAGCAAAAAAAAATCCTCTATGAGATATAATCAAATGTGACACGCCAAGCAAGTAATAATGTGAGTTACATACAAAAGTACAAATTTCACAATCACTCAGGACCTGTATTCTTAGAAAATTTCCTTTAAGCAAAACTCCAACCAAACAGCTAAATACAAAGCTGAAAGAAAATGTATCCATCCATTCACCCACCTATCTACCATCTACATACCTGGGGACTTTTGTAAATGAGGGGGCAATACAGGGGGTAGGGCTAAAACTGGGGCACATAGCGAGTTGTGCCAAAGCCTAGGAAATGGTTGCAGCATGCGCCAAAATAGTGCTAATGGTGGCACACTTCGGCAAACAGTTACAAGGTCTGGTTGAAAAAAGCTAAAGCTTGTTAAAGCTATGCCACGAAGAATGAAGGAAGTTCTGAAGGCAAAAGTGGGTCCAACCCGGTACTAGCAAGGTGTACCTAATAAAGTGGCCGGTGAGTGTATAATTTAGATCAGTACTCTCTGCTAAACTGAGTGAGCCAGATGGTACTAAATGTTCCATAATGTTTGCTTTTTGACCAGTGTAATATTATAAGGCAGACACTCAGGGGCAGAGCCATGGCGCCCTGCACTCACAGTATTTCCTCAATTTTCCAAATTCAGTGACACCTGGAAGACAACATCTAGTGGCCGAACTGAGTTACCACAAAGGACATCACTGGAAAAAAAAAGTGAGTATGGCAGCGAGAGCTATTCTAAGTTTTAAAATTGGCTCAAAGAACTTTTTTACAAATGTAGCAAGGTCCCGGCCTATTGGTGACCTCCAGAGTTAGGGAGAGCTGACATCCGTCTTTGTAGAGTGGGTTACAAGGCATGGTGGGTGTAATGCAAGATGGAGTGATGGGCGTCAAACACTTTTTAAATGCAAAAGAGATTTACTGTCTCTTAACAGAACTGCGGGAGAGAGGGTTAGGGCCAGGACACCCTTAAGTAGATGCAATGTTAATTTGCAGACTCCGAGACTTCTATAGGTAGACATCTATACAGGGGAGGGCCTCCAGCTGGATACCACTTCTGTATAGATAGGACCGCTGTCTCCTATGGCAACAGATCTTGGAACAGTCACTAACGGTAGTTGTACTTAACTTTTGGCAACACAGAATAGTTCTTCTTACACTACAGTCTCTCACTGTAGACTTTCAATCACTGAGCTCCCAGTCTCTCACTAGACTTCCAGATCTGATTGCCATTGAATCTCCTGAACTCTTCCACGGCTAGCACGCTGCATACTCCTCAAGCGTCACCCCCGCTTTCCTGCTAGGTCCCTGGCTTGGCACTTGATGCTCCTCAAGCGTCATCCCCACTATCCTGCTGGGTCCCTAGCTTGGCACCTGCTGAAGCTTTCCCCCTTCTTTACCGTCCCCGGCTGGTGAGAAGACTGCTCAGGTACTGGATCCAGCTTACTCACTGTAGTCTTTGGTAACAAGGTGGATGGTCCCTTAGTGGCGACAGCTTCCCCTCTACCTCCGACCACAACTGGTTCCCCGTCCGGCTGAACCTTCACAACTTGGTTGGACTCCAATCCTGCAGTCTGAACCCTACGCTGCTTCTCTTGCTCCTGGATAGGCTTTAGGCAGCCTAACAGCCAGGTGTCCCCGGGATAGGCCTCTGGCTTGACCTAGCAACCCGGGGTGACGTAAAACACTTCCACTGTCCAGGTGGCACAGAACCCCGATCACTTGACTCCACCCAAATAAATTGGCTCTCTCAGCAGGCCAAGGGACCAAAGAAAACCCCATCCATCCATAGTCTGACCTTGCTACACCTTTGTCAATCTAATGCCACCAGAAAGCACCACCTAGTGACAGAAGAGAAAAGGTACAGCAATCCAGAGTTAGAGAGGAATCAGTGGATCTTCTAACAATCAGCCAGGATGAATAATACCTGACAAACTAAATGTATTAGCAACCCTGCCTAAACACCAGGGTGCTACACAAGAAAAAAAAATACTATTAAAAGAGAGTAAGCTTAGCGAGTACTTTAACCGCTTGCCGCAACCTTTCATTATACTGCAGCAGGTTGGCACGATTCCGCGAACACCGTCGTAGCTATACGTCAGCTCGCGGGATCGGCATATCAGGCACGTACGCGCCCGCTGCACTGCGGGGGTGCCGATGCTCGTGGCCGACGGTCGCGATAACCGCCGGCCACGAACGATCACGAGCACGAGAGGTAGGACAGGGATGTGTGTGTGTAAACACACACACATCCCTGTTCTGTTCTGAGAGGAGTGACAGATCCTGTGTTCCTATTAGCTAGGAATCACGATCCGTCACTTCCTCTAGATCAGTCCCCTCCCCCTACAGTTAGAAACACACACAGGGAACACAGTTAAACCTTTGATCACCCCCTAGTGTTTAAACCCTTTCCTGCCAGTGACATTTTTACAGTAATCAGTGCATTTTTATAGCACTGATCGCAGTATAAATGCCAATGGTCCCAAAAATGTGTCAAAAGTGCCCGATGTGTCCGCCATAATGTCACAGTCCCGATAAAAATCGTAGATCGCCGCCATTACTAGTAAAAAAAAAAAAATAAATAAAAATGCTATAAATCTATCCCCTATTTTGTAGACGCTATAACTTTTGCGCAAACCAATCAATATACGCTTATTTCAATTTTTTTTTTTTTTTTTTTTTACCAAAAATATGTGAGAAAAAATTAGCTTTTTTTTAATTTATATTTTATATTTATTATAGCAAAAAGTACAAAATATTTTTCAAAATTGTCGCTCTTTTTTTGTTTTTAGCGCAAAAAATAAAAACCACAGAGGCGATCAAATACCACCAAAAGAAAGCTCTATTTGTGGGAAAAAAAGGACGTCAATTTTGTTTGGGCGCAGCGTCGCACGACCGCGCAATTGTCAGTTAAAGCGACACAGTGCAAATCGCAAAAAAAAATGGCCTGGTCATTCAGCAGCCAAATCTTCCGGAGCTGAAGTGGTTAAATATCAAAAGTTCTACTTAAATGAACATGAAACTCATAAGAAGAATAAAACTGCACATTAGATTATATAGAGCTGCCAAGGGATTATAACATTTTACAAACCTATCTGTATACAAGACTGATTAGGAGTAGGGATGAGCCGAACACCCCCCCGGTTCGGTTCGCACCAGAACCCGCAAACGGACCGAAAGTTCGCACGAACGTTAGAACCCCATTGACGTCTATGGGACTCGAACGTTCGAAATCAAAAGTGCTCATTTTAAAGGCTAATTTGCATGGTATTGTCCTAAAAAGGGTTTGGGGACCCGGGTCCTACCCCAGGGGACATGTATCAATGCAAAAAAAACTTTTAAAAACGGCCGTTTTTTCGGGAGCAGTGATTTTAATGATGCTTAAAGTAAAAAAAAAAAAGTGAAATATTCCTTTAAATATCGTACCTGGGGGGTGTCTATAGTATGCCTGTAAAGTGACGCGTGTTTCCCATGTTTAGAACAGTCCCTGCACCAAATGTCATTTTTAAAGGAAAAAATCTCATTTAAAACTGCTTGCGGGTTTAATGTCATGTCGGGTCATGGCAATATGGATGAAAATCAGTGAGACAAACGGCATGGGTACCCCCCAGTCCATTACCAGGCCCTTTGGGTCTTGTATGGATATTAAGGGGAACCCCGCACCCAAATTAAAATAAGGAAAGGTGTGGGGCCACCAGGCCCTATATACTCTGAACAGCAGTATACAGGCGGTGCAAACAAGACAGGGACTGTAGGTTTGTTGTTAAGTAGAATCTGTTTGTAATTTTGAACATTTTTAACGTGTTTAGCTCCAGCCAAAAAATCTTTTCTAAGCTTTTTGGAAAACATAGGGAAGGGTTATCACCCCTGTGACATTTGTTTTGCTGTCTTTCCTCCTCTTCAGAAGATTTCACCTCACTTTTTTGTCCCAATGAAAAATGTTTTTTGAAAATTTGGGTTTTTTTGTGGAACAAGGATTGGAAAGCATCAGTGGAAAGGAGAACTTGTTTTCCCATATTAACTCTTACAGGAGAGAATTTCCCTTCCTAGGGGTAGATTTCATCTCACTTCCTGTTGTCTCCTTCCGTTTGCAAGTAGGAGTCGTTTGTAAGTTAGATGTTTGAAAGTAGGGTCCTGCCCTATATACTCAGCAGAAATTTGGGCCTTAGGTGTTGCTGTGGCCACAACACTGTAAGCCCTCACAGGGCCCTGCTGTGAAATATTAGATCAAGAATTGTAATTACATGCCCCTGTTGAACAGGAGCTGAAAAATTAGGCCTTAGGCACTGGTGCTGGTGCCACAACACTGCAACCCCTCACAGACACTCTAGTTGGAACGCAGGAACGAGCCCTGCTGCAAATTATTGCTTCAAAAATTGTAATTACACGCCCCTGTTAGACAGGGGCAGAAAAATTGGGCCTTAGGCACTGGTGCTGGTGCCACAACACTGCAACCCCTCACAGACACTCTAGTTGGAACGCAGGAACGAGCCCTGCTGCAAAGTATTGCATCAAAAATTGTAATTACACGCCCCTGTTAGACAGGGGCAGAAAAATTGGGCCTTAGGCACTGGTGCTGGTGCCACAACACTGCAACCCCTCACAGACACTCTAGTTGGAACGCAGGAACGAGCCCTGCTGCAAAGTATTGCATCAAAAATTGTAATTACACGCCCCTGTTAGACAGGGGCAGAAAAATTGGGCCCTAGGCACTGGTGCTGGTGCCACAACACTGCAACCCCTCACAGACACTCTAGTTGGAATGCAGGAACGAGCCCTGCTGCAAAGTATTACATCAAAAATTGTAATTACACGCCCCTGTTAAACAGGGGCTGAAAAATTGTGCCTTAGGCACTGGTGGTGGCGCCCAGAACCAAAAATGTTCTTACAAGCTATCAGCGTGATGATTGAGGAGGAAGAGGATAATTACTCAGGGATAGTCACTCGGCATCAGCATAGGCAGTCTTTGAAGGGATCTGAGATTTCAAAAAAAATTATTCGGTTACATCAGCATCAGGTGCTTGGTAGCTGGTGGTGATCCAAGACTCATTCATTTTTATGAAGGTCAGCCGATCGACCGAGTCGGTGGACAGACGCACCCTGTGATCGGTTACCACGCCTCCAGCAGCACTGAATGTGCGTTCCGAAAGAACGCTGGATGCAGGACAGGCCAGTAGCTCAATTGCATACTGTGCAAGCTCTGGCCAGTGATCCATCCTCAAGACCCAGTAACCCAGAGGATTTTCGGTGGGAAAGGTGTCCAAGTCTGATCTTGCCCCTAGGTATTCCTGCACCATGTAAAACAGACGCTGGCGATGGTTGCTGGAACCGATCATACCTTGGGGCTGCGGACCAAAAAATTGTCTGAACGCATCGGTCAGACGGCCACCTTCTCCACCGCTCCTTCTTTGACTGACCGAAGCCTCAGCAACACGTTGTCCAGAAACAGGAGTTTGTAACCTCCCAGTCTCTGGGAACGCGTTGCACAGACCTTTCTGCAAGGCCTCCCGAAGATGTTTCATCCTCTGCTCCCTCTGCGATGGCAAGATAAGGTCCGCAACCTTACCCTTGTAACGTGGATCAAGGAGGGTTGCCAGCCAGTATTGGTCCTTCTCCTTGATACCACGAATACGAGGATCCTTACGCAGGCTTTGCAGGATCAGGGAGGCCATGCAGCGTAGGTTTGCTGAGGCATTCGGTCCGGAGTCCTCTGGGTCACTAAGAACGACATGGTCCGCAGCCACCTCCTCCCAGCCACGTACAAGTCCATGTGTTTCTTGGGACTGATCCCTTAAAGACTGCTGCTGATGCTGAGTGCCAGGCTCCACCTCCATACTGACACAATCTTCCTCCTCCTCCTCTTCCTCCTCGTCCTCTTCCTGTGTGATTGGCGGGCACGCAGGAACACTGTCTGGATAAAGGGGGCCTTGAGAGCTAAGGAAGTCCTCCTCTTCCTGCCTCTGTTCTGCCTCAAGTGCCCTGTCCATTATTCCACGCAGCGTGTGCTCCAACAGGTGGACAAGGGGGACAGTGTCACTGATGCATGCACTGTCACTGCTCACCATCCTCGTGGCCTCCTCGAATGGTGACAGGACAGTGCATGCATCCCTGATCATGGCCCACTGGCGTGGGGAAAAAAAACCAAGCTCCCCTGACCCTGTCCTGGTGCCATAGTCGCACAGGTACTCATTTATGGCCCTCTGCTGCGTGTGCAGCCGCTGCAGCATGGCCAACGTTGAGTTCCACCTGGTGGGCATGTCACAGATTAGGCGGTTCTTGGGCAGGTTAAACTCCTTTTGGAGGTCCGTCAGCCGAGCACTGGCATTATATGACCGGCGGAAATGCACACAGACTTTCCTGGCCTGCCTCAGGACATCCTGTAAGCCCGGGTACCTGCCCAAGAACCGCTGCACCACCAAGTTAAGGACGTGAGCCAAACAGGGCACATGGGTCATTTGTCCCTGTCGGAGGGCAGAGAGGAGGTTGGTGCCATTGTCGCAAACCACCATTCCTGCCTTAAGTTGGCGTGGCGTCAACCACCTCTGAACCTGCCCCTGCAGAGCTGACAGAACCTCTGCCCCAGTGTGGCTCCTGTCCCCCAAGCACACCAGCTCAAGCACCGCATGGCATCTTTTGGCCTGCGTACTCGCGTAGCCCCTTGAACGCCTACGGAGCACCGCTGGTTCCGAGGAAGAGGCCATGGAGGAAGAAGAAGAGGAGGGGGTGGAGGAGAGAGGTGTGTCACAATCAGCATTTTGGAGGCGTGGTGGCGGAACAACCTCCAACACTACTGCACCTTGTCCTGCATCCTTCCCAGCTGCCAGCAGAGTCACCCAATGCGCCGTGAAACTTAGGTAACGTCCCTGTCCATGCCTGCTGGACCATGAGTCAGCGGTAATATGCACCTTACCGCTGACCGCCCTGTCCAGCGAGGCATGGACATTGCCTTCCACATGCCGGTAGAGAGCCGGAATCGCCTTCCGTGAGAAAAAGTGGCGTTTGGGTACCTGCCACTGAGGAACCGCACATTCCACAAACTCACGGAAGGGGGCAGAGTCTACCAACTGAAAAGGCAGCAGTTGAAGTGCTAGCAATTTTGCCAAGCTAGCATTCAACCGCTGGGCATGTGGATGGCTGGGAGCAAACTTCTTTCGGCGGTGCAGCAGCTGGGGCAGGGAAATTTGCCTGGTACAATCTGACGTCGGTGTACCAAAAGCAGATTGCCCACAAGTACTTGGCTGTGACACACCTAATTCTACACCTTCATTCCTCTCACTGCAGGTCTCAGAGAGGACTGAAGGTCTAGTGGGGTTGGAAATCTCAGCTGATGAGGAGCAAGGAGAGATCCTCTTTGTTCTTTGGTGTGGGTCTTTTAGATACGCTTGCCAACGAACTGCATGGCAGGTCAACATATGTCTGGTCAAGCATGTGGTACCCAAGCGGGAGATATTTTGGCCACGCGAGATACGCTTGAGACATATGTTGCAAATAGCAGCGGTGCGATCTGATGCACTCGTCTCAAAAAAGGCCCACACCAAAGAACTTTTTGAATAACGCGCAGAGACTGCAGCGCCCTGCACATGTGGAGCTTTGGGGTGTGATGCAGTCAATGTACTGCCCTTAGGCTGGCCCCTGGAGGGCATCCTGCCTCGTTGGTGATGTGCTGCCGCCTCCTCCTCCTCCTCCTCCTCCTCCTCCTCCTCCTCCTCTCTCCTATCAGGCACCCACGTTGAGTCAGTGACCTCATCATCCCCTCCCTCCTCATCACTGGAGCAAACCTGGCAGTATGCTGCAGCAGGGGGAGCATGACTGCCAGATTGCTGTCCTTCTTGGGCACCCCCTCTGTCCGCGCTCATGTTACTGCCTTCATCGAGCTCAGTATCGTCATCAGAGCCTTCCAAACGCTGGGCATCCTCCTGGAGCATGTACCCAACACTGTGGTCAAACAGTTCGAGGGAATCCTCATGAGGACATGGTGGAGCTAGGGAAGGAGTCACTGATGACATTGAGCTGAGGGAAGAGGCCGCTGCTTTGCCAGACAAAGCACCCTGGGCATGGGTGAGAGAGGATGAGGAGGATGAGGACGGCTTGGTCATCCACTCGACCAAGTCTTCCGCATGTTGCGGCTCAACATGGCCAGCTGCCGAAAAAAAGGCCAAGCGTGTCCCATGGCCACGTGCTGATGAGGATGCACCGTCTCCACGACCAGCACTAGACACAGAGCCTGCTTGCCCTCTCTTATTGGCTTGTGACTGTCTGCCTCTCCTTCTTGGCCTTCCAGACATACTAATGGCCTGTAGCTGCACTAAGCTGGGATAGAACACCTGTAATTTTCTTCAAGTAGCTTTATATACTGTAACCAGACAAGCCTGCCTGTCAGTAGGAAGATAACAGGAACGGATCTAGCTGAACACTGTGAGCAGGACGCACTGTACTAAATGTAAATAGTCTAGCTGCCTGACCGTGGTACTAATAGGATCAAATAGAACACCTGTAATTTTCTTCAGGTAGCTTTATATACTGTAACCAGACAAGCCTGCCTGTCAGTAGGAAGATAACAGGAACGGATCTAGCTGTACACTGTGAGCAGGACGCACTGTACTAAATGTAAATAGTCTAGCTGCCTGACCGTGGTACTAATAGGATCAAATAGAACACCTGTAATTTTCTTCAGGTAGCTTTATATACTGTAACCAGACAAGCCTGCCTGTCAGTAGGAAGATAACAGGAACGGATCTAGCTGTACACTGTGAGCAGGACGCACTGTACTAAATGTAAATAGTCTAGCTGCCTGACCGTGGTACTAATAGGATCAAATAGAACACCTGTAATTTTCTTCAGGTAGCTTTATATACTGTAACCAGACAAGCCTGCCTGTCAGTAGGAAGATAACAGGAACGGATCTAGCTGTACACTGTGAGCAGGACGCACTGTACTAAATGTAAATAGTCTAGCTGCCTGACCGTGGTACTAATAGGATCAAATAGAACACCTGTAATTTTCTTCAGGTAGCTTTATATACTGTAACCAGACAAGCCTGCCTGTCAGTAGGAAGATAACAGGAACGGATCTAGCTGAACACTGTGAGCAGGACGCACTGTACTAAATGTAAATAGTCTAGCTGCCTGACCGTGGTACTAATAGGATCAAATAGAACACCTGTAATTTTCTTCAGGTAGCTTTATATACTGTAACCAGACAAGCCTGCCGGTCAGTAGGAATTTAACAGGAACGGATCTAGCTGAACACTGTGAGCAGGACGCACTGCACTAAATGTAAATAGCAGGAACGGATCTAGCTGAACACTGTGAGCAGGACGCACTGCACTAAATGTAAATAGTCTAGAAGATAACAGGAACGGATCTAGCTGAACACTGTGAGCAGGACGCACTGCACTAAATGTAAATAGTCTAGAAGATAACAGGAACGGATCTAGCTGAACACTGTGAGCAGGACGCACTGCACTAAATGTAAATAGCAGGAACGGCTCTAGCTGAACACTGTGCGCAGGACGCACTGCACTAAATGTAAATAGCAGGAACGGATCTAGCTGAACACTGTGAGCAGGACGCACTGCACTAAATGTAAATAGCAGGAACGGATCTAGCTGAACACTGTGAGCAGGACGCACTGCACTAAATGTAAATAGCAGGAACGGATCTAGCTGAACACTGTGAGCAGGACGCACTGCACTAAATGTAAATATAAAAAAATCAGATGTATAAAAATCCGCCCACTCATACACCCAAAAACGCTGCGCTGATGGCAAAAACCTAAATCTGAGCTGCTGCTTAAATGATAAGTATACAGTAAAAAATTGATTCACCACAAACTCGCTCCTAGTGAACTCAAAATAGCAGCGCTAAAGGTGATCCCTAATCAAATAATGAGGTGAAGTGAAGAGTGATAAGCTGATGTATCAACCTGTGCAATGATTACATCACGTCCTCATCCTTCATCATTAATGTGCATACAATGACATACTCAAAAAAATCACAAACGAATGGTGCATATAAACCAATTAAGTGAATAACGTATCTGTGCACATACAAATATAATGTGAAAATTATAACTGAGAGCCAATGTGAATTAACTCGCAAAAAAATTATTATATCTATAAAGTGTGTCCACAAACAATCCAAAAGTAAAATAGTCCAAAACAAAATCCGTGACGTGTTTGTAGTGCAAATCTTCTACTTAAATGAATCTTCCACCGCACCTCTGTGACTGTGAATCCACTCCCCTTAGGTGAATGCAATACTACAGCACAGCTGGCTTTAGACCATGTGACCGACCACCACCAATCAGCTCCTGCGTGAGCTCACGCAGGAGCTGATTGGTGGTGGTCGGTCACATGGTCTAAAGCCAGCTGTGCTGTAGTATTGTCCATGGGAAGCACATGGAGGCGAGGTTTGCGTCTGCCCGGATAGGAGAGAGCTCTTGGGCATTACACTTTGGAGAAGTAAAGGTGTACAGGTTTACCACTGAAGACCAATCTTATCCCTTGTGAGTGTGGGATAAAAGCTTGTTGGCCCTGACACGAGAGTGTGGGCAAAAGGAGCTGGTGAGTGCATTCACCTAAGGGGAGTGGATTCACAGTCACAGAGGTGCGGTGGAAGATTCATTTAAGTAGAAGATTTGCACTACAAACACGTCACGGATTTTGTTTTGGACTATTTTACTTTTGGATTGTTTGTGGACACACTTTATAGATATAATAATTTTTTTGCGAGTTAATTCACATTGGCTCTCAGTTATAATTTTCACATTATATTTGTATGTGCACAGATACGTTATTCACTTAATTGGTTTATATGCACCATTCGTTTGTGATTTTTTTGAGTATGTCATTGTATGCACATTAATGATGAAGGATGAGGACGTGATGTAATCATTGCACAGGTTGATACATCAGCTTATCACTCTTCACTACACCTCATTATTTGATTAGGGATCACCTTTAGCGCTGCTATTTTGAGTTCACTAAATGTAAATAGCAGGAACGGATCTAGCTGAACACTGTGAGCAGGACGCACTGCACTAAATGTAAATTGCAGGAACGGATCTAGCTGAACACTGTGAGCAGGACGCACTGCACTAAATGTAAATAGTCTAGAAGATAACAGGAACGGATCTAGCTGAACACTGTGAGCAGGACGCACTGCACTAAATGTAAATAGCAGGAACGGATCTAGCTGAACACTGTGAGCAGGACGCACTGCACTAAATGTAAATAGCAGGAACGGATCTAGCTGAACACTGTGAGCAGGACGCACTGCACTAAATGTAAATAGCAGGAACGGATCTAGCTGAACACTGTGAGCAGGACGCACTGCACTAAATGTAAATTGCAGGAACGGATCTAGCTGAACACTGTGAGCAGGACGCACTGCACTAAATGTAAATAGTCTAGAAGATAACAGGAACGGATCTAGCTGAACACTGTGAGCAGGACGCACTGCACTAAATGTAAATAGCAGGAACGGATCTAGCTGAACACTGTGAGCAGGACGCACTGCATTAAATGTAAATAGTCTAGATAGAAGATAACAGGAACGGATCTAGCTAAACTGAATACAGTGTATATATATATATGCAACACCTGGGATGCATATATATACACAATACACTGTAAGTGCAGCTAACTGACTGACTGTTCTGCCTAATCTATCTAACTCAAATCAAATGACACTGTCTCTCTCTCTCTCTATCTCTCAGCACACCGGAACACACACTACACAGGGCCGCCGTGCAGGCGGCCTTATATAGTGTGGGGTGTGTACTAAATCCCCTGAGCCATAATTGGCCAAAGCCACCCTGGCTTTGGCCAATTACAGCTCTCTCTACTGACAGCGCTGTGATTGGCCAAGCATGCGGGTCATAGTGCATGCTTGGCCAATCATCAGCCAGCAATGCACTGCGATGCCGCAGTGAATTATGGGCCGTGACGCGCCACACGAATTTAGCGCGAACGGCCCATAACGTTCGCAATTCGGCGAACGATCGAACAGCCGATGTTCGAGTCGAACATGGGTTCGACTCGAACACGAAGCTCATCCCTAATTAGGAGTTACCAGTGTAATGAAACGAGAATGAGCCAAGTATGAAATAAGCAGAAGTCTTCACCGATGAAGTCTGGAAGCTCCTGTAGTCCTCGAGTCCTCTAAGTATATGGGAAGGCTCACAATGGACTATTCTGAAAGATATAGTTAGGAATAGGGATGAGCTTCGTGTTCGAGTCGAACCCATGTTCGACTCGAACATCGGCTGTTCGATCGTTCGCCGAATTGCGAACGTTATGGGCCGTTCGCGCTAAATTCGTGTGGCGCGTCACGGCCCATAATTCACTGCGGCATCGCAGTGCATTGCTGGCTGATGATTGGCCAAGCATGCACTATGACCCGCATGCTTGGCCAATCACAGCGCTGTCAGTAGAGAGAGCTGTAATTGGCCAAAGCCAGGGTGGCTTTGGCCAATTACGGCTCAGGGCATTTAGTACACACCCCACACTATATAAGGCCGCCTGCACGGCGGCCCTGTGTAGTGTGTGTTCCGGTGTGCTGAGAGATAGAGAGAGAGAGAGACAGTGTCATTTGATTTGAGTTAGATAGATTAGGCAGAACAGTCAGTCAGTTAGCTGCACTTACAGTGTATTGTGTATATATATGCATCCCAGGTGTTGCATATATATATATACACTGTATTCAGTTTAGCTAGATCCGTTCCTGTTATCTTCTATCTAGACTATTTACATTTAATGCAGTGCGTCCTGCTCACAGTGTTCAGCTAGATCCGTTCCTGTTAAATTCCTACTGACCGGCAGGCTTGTCTGGTTACAGTATATAAAGCTACCTGAAGAAAATTACAGGTGTTCTATTTGATCCTATTAGTACCACGGTCAGGCAGCTAGACTATTTACATTTAGTACAGTGTGTCCTGCTCACAGTGTTCAGCTAGATCCGTTCCTGTTATCTTCCTACTGACAGGCAGGCTTGTCTGGTTACAGTATATAAAGCTACCTGAAGAAAATTACAGGTGTTCTATTTGATCCTATTAGTACCACGGTCAGGCAGCTAGACTATTTACATTTAGTACAGTGTGTCCTGCTCACAGTGTTCAGCTAGATCCGTTCCTGTTATCTTCCTACTGACAGGCAGGCTTGTCTGGTTACAGTATATAAAGCTACCTGAAGAAAATTACAGGTGTTCTATTTGATCCTATTAGTACCACGGTCAGGCAGCTAGACTATTTACATTTAGTACAGTGCGTCCTGCTCACAGTGTACAGCTAGATCCGTTCCTGTTATCTTCCTACTGACAGGCAGGCTTGTCTGGTTACAGTATATAAAGCTACCTGAAGAAAATTACAGGTGTTCTATTTGATCCTATTAGTACCACGGTCAGGCAGCTAGACTATTTACATTTAGTACAGTGCGTCCTGCTCACAGTGTACAGCTAGATCCGTTCCTGTTATCTTCCTACTGACAGGCAGGCTTGTCTGGTTACAGTATATAAAGCTACCTGAAGAAAATTACAGGTGTTCTATTTGATCCTATTAGTACCACGGTCAGGCAGCTAGACTATTTACATTTAGTACAGTGCGTCCTGCTCACAGTGTTCAGCTAGATCCGTTCCTGTTATCTTCCTACTGACAGGCAGGCTTGTCTGGTTACAGTATATAAAGCTACTTGAAGAAAATTACAGGTGTTCTATCCCAGCTTAGTGCAGCTACAGGCCATTAGTATGTCTGGAAGGCCAAGAAGGAGAGGCAGACAGTCACAAGCCAATAAGAGAGGGCAAGCAGGCTCTGTGTCTAGTGCTGGTCGTGGAGACGGTGCATCCTCATCAGCACGTGGCCATGGGACACGCTTGGCCTTTTTTTCGGCAGCTGGCCATGTTGAGCCGCAACATGCGGAAGACTTGGTCGAGTGGATGACCAAGCCGTCCTCATCCTCCTCATCCTCTCTCACCCATGCCCAGGGTGCTTTGTCTGGCAAAGCAGCGGCCTCTTCCCTCAGCTCAATGTCATCAGTGACTCCTTCCCTAGCTCCACCATGTCCTCATGAGGATTCCCTCGAACTGTTTGACCACAGTGTTGGGTACATGCTCCAGGAGGATGCCCAGCGTTTGGAAGGCTCTGATGACGATACTGAGCTCGATGAAGGCAGTAACATGAGCGCGGACAGAGGGGGTGCCCAAGAAGGACAGCAATCTGGCAGTCATGCTCCCCCTGCTGCAGCATACTGCCAGGTTTGCTCCAGTGATGAGGAGGGAGGGGATGATGAGGTCACTGACTCAACGTGGGTGCCTGATAGGAGAGAGGAGGAGGAGGAGGAGGAGGAGGAGGAGGAGGAGGAGGAGGAGGAGGCGGCAGCACATCACCAACGAGGCAGGATGCCCTCCAGGGGCCAGCCTAAGGGCAGCACATTGACTGCATCACACCCCAAAGCTCCACATGTGCAGGGCGCTGCAGTCTCTGCGCGTTATTCAAAAAGTTCTTTGGTGTGGGCCTTTTTTGAGACGAGTGCATCAGATCGCACCGCTGCTATTTGCAACATATGTCTCAAGCGTATCTCGCGTGGCCAAAATATCTCCCGCTTGGGTACCACATGCTTGACCAGACATATGTTGACCTGCCATGCAGTTCGTTGGCAAGCGTATCTAAAAGACCCACACCAAAGAACAAAGAGGATCTCTCCTTGCTCCTCATCAGCTGAGATTTCCAACCCCACTAGACCTTCAGTCCTCTCTGAGACCTACAGTGAGAGGAATGAAGGTGTAGAATTAGGTGTGTCACAGCCAAGTACTTGTGGGCAATCTGCTTTTGGTACACCGACGTCAGATTGTACCAGGCAAATTTCCCTGCCCCAGCTGCTGCACCGCCGAAAGAAGTTTGCTCCCAGCCATCCACATGCCCAGCGGTTGAATGCTAGCTTGGCAAAATTGCTAGCACTTCAACTGCTGCCTTTTCAGTTGGTAGACTCTGCCCCCTTCCGTGAGTTTGTGGAATGTGCGGTTCCTCAGTGGCAGGTACCCAAACGCCACTTTTTCTCACGGAAGGCGATTCCGGCTCTCTACCGGCATGTGGAAGGCAATGTCCATGCCTCGCTGGACAGGGCGGTCAGCGGTAAGGTGCATATTACCGCTGACTCATGGTCCAGCAGGCATGGACAGGGACGTTACCTAAGTTTCACGGCGCATTGGGTGACTCTGCTGGCAGCTGGGAAGGATGCAGGACAAGGTGCAGTAGTGTTGGAGGTTGTTCCGCCACCACGCCTCCAAAATGCTGATTGTGACACACCTCTCTCCTCCACCCCCTCCTCTTCTTCTTCCTCCATGGCCTCTTCCTCGGAACCAGCGGTGCTCCGTAGGCGTTCAAGGGGCTACGCAAGTACGCAGGCCAAAAGATGCCATGCGGTGCTTGAGCTGGTGTGCTTGGGGGACAGGAGCCACACTGGGGCAGAGGTTCTGTCAGCTCTGCAGGGGCAGGTTCAGAGGTGGTTGACGCCACGCCAACTTAAGGCAGGAATGGTGGTTTGCGACAATGGCACCAACCTCCTCTCTGCCCTCCGACAGGGACAAATGACCCATGTGCCCTGTTTGGCTCACGTCCTTAACTTGGTGGTGCAGCGGTTCTTGGGCAGGTACCCGGGCTTACAGGATGTCCTGAGGCAGGCCAGGAAAGTCTGTGTGCATTTCCGCCGGTCATATAATGCCAGTGCTCGGCTGACGGACCTCCAAAAGGAGTTTAACCTGCCCAAGAACCGCCTAATCTGTGACATGCCCACCAGGTGGAACTCAACGTTGGCCATGCTGCAGCGGCTGCACACGCAGCAGAGGGCCATCAATGAGTACCTGTGCGACTATGGCACCAGGACAGGGTCAGGGGAGCTTGGTTTTTTTTCCCCACGCCAGTGGGCCATGATCAGGGATGCATGCACTGTCCTGTCACCATTCGAGGAGGCCACGAGGATGGTGAGCAGTGACAGTGCATGCATCAGTGACACTGTCCCCCTTGTCCACCTGTTGGAGCACACGCTGCGTGGAATAATGGACAGGGCACTTGAGGCAGAACAGAGGCAGGAAGAGGAGGACTTCCTTAGCTCTCAAGGCCCCCTTTATCCAGACAGTGTTCCTGCGTGCCCGCCGATCACACAGGAAGAGGACGAGGAGGAAGAGGAGGAGGAGGAAGATTGTGTCAGTATGGAGGTGGAGCCTGGCACTCAGCATCAGCAGCAGTCTTTAAGGGATCAGTCCCAAGAAACACATGGACTTGTACGTGGCTGGGAGGAGGTGGCTGCGGACCATGTCGTTCTTAGTGACCCAGAGGACTCCGGACCGAATGCCTCAGCAAACCTACGCTGCATGGCCTCCCTGATCCTGCAAAGCCTGCGTAAGGATCCTCGTATTCGTGGTATCAAGGAGAAGGACCAATACTGGCTGGCAACCCTCCTTGATCCACGTTACAAGGGTAAGGTTGCGGACCTTATCTTGCCATCGCAGAGGGAGCAGAGGATGAAACATCTTCGGGAGGCCTTGCAGAAAGGTCTGTGCAACGCGTTCCCAGAGACTGGGAGGTTACAAACTCCTGTTTCTGGACAACGTGTTGCTGAGGCTTCGGTCAGTCAAAGAAGGAGCGGTGGAGAAGGTGGCCGTCTGACCGATGCGTTCAGACAATTTTTTGGTCCGCAGCCCCAAGGTATGATCGGTTCCAGCAACCATCGCCAGCGTCTGTTTTACATGGTGCAGGAATACCTAGGGGCAAGATCAGACTTGGACACCTTTCCCACCGAAAATCCTCTGGGTTACTGGGTCTTGAGGATGGATCACTGGCCAGAGCTTGCACAGTATGCAATTGAGCTACTGGCCTGTCCTGCATCCAGCGTTCTTTCGGAACGCACATTCAGTGCTGCTGGAGGCGTGGTAACCGATCACAGGGTGCGTCTGTCCACCGACTCGGTCGATCGGCTGACCTTCATAAAAATGAATGAGTCTTGGATCACCACCAGCTACCAAGCACCTGATGCTGATGTAACCGAATAATTTTTTTTGAAATCTCAGATCCCTTCAAAGACTGCCTATGCTGATGCTGAGTGACTATCCCTGAGTAATTATCCTCTTCCTCCTCAATCATCACGCTGATAGCTTGTAAGAACATTTTTGGTTCTGGGCGCCACCACCAGTGCCTAAGGCACAATTTTTCAGCCCCTGTTTAACAGGGGCGTGTAATTACAATTTTTGATGTAATACTTTGCAGCAGGGCTCGTTCCTGCATTCCAACTAGAGTGTCTGTGAGGGGTTGCAGTGTTGTGGCACCAGCACCAGTGCCTAAGGCCCAATTTTTCTGCCCCTGTCTAACAGGGGCGTGTAATTACAATTTTTGATGCAATACTTTGCAGTAGGGCTCGTTCCTGCGTTCCAACTAGAGTGTCTGTGAGGGGTTGCAGTGTTGTGGCACCAGCACCAGTGCCTAAGGCCCAATTTTTCTGCCCCTGTCTAACAGGGGCGTGTAATTACAATTTTTGAAGCAATAATTTGCAGCAGGGCTCGTTCCTGCGTTCCAACTAGAGTGTCTGTGAGGGGTTGCAGTGTTGTGGCACCAGCACCAGTGCCTAAGGCCTAATTTTTCAGCTGCTGTTCAACAGGGGCATGTAATTACAATTCTTGATCTAATATTTCACAGCAGGGCCCTGTGAGGGCTTACAGTGTTGTGGCCACAGCAACACCTAAGGCCCAAATTTCTGCTGAGTATATAGGGCAGGACCCTACTTTCAAACATCTAACTTACAAACGACTCCTACTTGCAAACGGAAGGAGACAACAGGAAGTGAGATGAAATCTACCCCTAGGAAGGGAAATTCTCTCCTGTAAGAGTTAATATGGGAAAACAAGTTCTCCTTTCCACTGATGCTTTCCAATCCTTGTTCCACAAAAAAACCCAAATTTTCAAAAAACATTTTTCATTGGGACAAAAAAGTGAGGTGAAATCTTCTGAAGAGGAGGAAAGACAGCAAAACAAATGTCACAGGGGTGATAACCCTTCCCTATGTTTTCCAAAAAGCTTAGAAAAGATTTTTTGGCTGGAGCTAAACACGTTAAAAATGTTCAAAATTACAAACAGATTCTACTTAACAACAAACCTACAGTCCCTGTCTTGTTTGCACCGCCTGTATACTGCTGTTCAGAGTATATAGGGCCTGGTGGCCCCACACCTTTCCTTATTTTAATTTGGGTGCGGGGTTCCCCTTAATATCCATACAAGACCCAAAGGGACTGGTAATGGACTGGGGGGTACCCATGCCGTTTGTCTCACTGATTTTCATCCATATTGCCATGACCCGACATGACATTAAACCCGCAAGCAGTTTTAAATGAGATTTTTTCCTTTAAAAATGACATTTGGTGCAGGGACTGTTCTAAACATGGGAAACACGCGTCACTTTACAGGCATACTATAGACACCCCCCAGGTACGATATTTAAAGGAATATTTCACTTTTTTTTTTTTACTTTAAGCATCATTAAAATCACTGCTCCCGAAAAAACGGCCGTTTTTAAAAGTTTTTTTTGCATTGATACATGTCCCCTGGGGTAGGACCCGGGTCCCCAAACCCTTTTTAGGACAATACCATGCAAATTAGCCTTTAAAATGAGCACTTTTGATTTCGAACGTTCGAGTCCCATAGACGTCAATGGGGTTCTAACGTTCGTGCGAACTTTCGGTCCGTTCGCGGGTTCTGGTGCGAACCGAACCGGGGGGTGTTCGGCTCATCCCTAGTTAGGAAATATTATTCAATACGTGAATTCTAAGCAGAAAGCTAGAACAGCTTCCACAAACTGTGCTTTTCTTATACTAGACGATCTATTAAAATCTGTATCCAGAAAACCATAAATTACTAAACGGAGAAGAGCAATAAAATAAGAAGCTTACTCAGCAGAAAACTGAAACCTCAAATTGTCGGAGAAAAGAATTGCCTGCCGCTAGTCCCAAGCTGGAAGAGCGAGAAGAGAGTAATGAGGAGCCCGGGGGGAATGTACAAAGGAATAGACATTGGCACTGAAACAAAGAGAATAAAGAGAACCAGTCACAACTGGGCTTGTGAAGGAATCTGGATATTTAGTTTTAAAGTGTATCTAAATCCATAAATAAAAATGTAATATGTTGCAATTTATCAGTCCTCAGGCATGTTGGTTGCCTTCGATTTCTTTTATGCAGGCTTTTTTCCCCTTGTTTTTCATCTGGTGATCCTGCCAGCAACACACTTCCTGTCCTAAGGTGACAACGCTTACTGCCTATGCTGTATCTATGGAGCAGCAGTGTTGTCACCCAAAAAACAGACTACGGAACACTTCTCTCCTCCTCAAAATATTGTGTGTGTGTGTGTGGGGGGGGGGGGGTTAATTCTGTAGTCCATTGGGGACAGTGGCACACCTCCCAACTTTTTGAGATGGAAATGAGGGACACCTATCAGCAAAAGTATGCAGGCATAGGACACACCCCTTGCCATGCCCCCTTAAAGGAGAATTGTACAAAAAAACAAGATTTGTTAAACCCACAAGTGCTTTTTTTTACCACTAATATTCCTTTATTTTGGCTTTTGGAATTTACAAATGCAGCAATTTCGAAATCAGATGAAAGGTTTAGAGCTGGGGAACACTTATTGATAGATAAAAAGTGCATTTTATATACAACTATATAGATCAGACCAAAATGAGGGACAAATGAGGAGGGACAGAGGGACATTGCTCCAAATCAGGGACAGTTGGGAGCTATGCAATGGGGAGGCTGAAAACAATGTTTAACCGCTTCAGCCCCGGAAGATTTTACCCCCTTCCTGACCAGAGCACTTTTTTTGCGATTCGGCACTACGACGCTTTAACTGACAATTGCGCGGTCGCACGACATTGCACCCAAGCAAAATAGACATCCTTTTAACCCCACAAATAGAGCTTTCTTTTGGTGGTATTTGTTCACCTCTGCGGTTTTTATTCTTTGCGCTATAAACAAAAAAAGAGCGACAATTTTGAAAAAGAAAGCAATTTTTTTTTTACTTTTTGCTATAATAAATATCCCCCCCAAAAAATATATATAAAAAAACAATTTTTTTCCTCAGTTTAGGCCGATATGTATTCTTCTGCATATTTTTGGTAAAAAAAAAATCGCAATAAGCGTATATTGATTGGTTTGCGCAAAATTTAGAGCGTCTATAAAATAGGGGATAGTTTTATGGCATTTTTATTATTTTCTTTTTTGTTTATTAGTAATGGCAGCGATCTACAAATTTTTTGGGACTGCGACATTATGGCGGACACATCGGACATTTTTGACACTATTTTGGGACCGTTGTCATTTATACAGCGATCAGTGCTAAAAAAGTGCACTGATTATAGTGTAAATTACACTGGCAGGGAAGGGGTTAACTATTAGGGGGCAATGAAGGGGTTAAGTGTGTCCTAGGGACTGATTCTAACTGTTGGGGGGATGGGCTTCAACACACACTACAGCGATCATTGCTTCCGATGACAGAGGTGACATCTTTTCCTAGTGACATCTCTGTGATATCACTAGCCAGAACGGGGAAATGCTTTTGTTTACAAAAGCATCTCCCCGTTCCACCCCTCCGTGACACGATCATGGGCACCCGGCGGACATCGAGTCCGCGGGACCCTCGGTCACGGAGAATGGGGTACGTGCGTCCGTAGCACCGCTTCCTAAAGGGGACGTACCTGTACGCCCTTTTGCCCACCAGTGCCATTCTGCCGACGTACATCAGCGTGCGCTGGTCGGCAAGCAGTTTAAGTGATTGTAAACCCTCAAGGTTTTTCACCTTAATGCTTTCTATGCATTAAGGTGAAAAACCTCCTGTGATGCAGCAGCCCCCAGAGCCCACCTTTTACTTACCTGATCCCGGTCTTTCCAGCGACGGGGACGAGCACACCAGCTCCAGCCGGTGTCTCGGGTCCTGATTGGATAGATTCATAGCAGCGTCGCCATTGGCTCCCGCTGCTGTCAATCAAATTCAATGGGGGGGGGTGGGGTTGAGTCTTGCTGTCTCTATCAATACATGCAGCAGCAGGACACAGGAGTGCACCCGCCCGAGTGTCCACATGGAAAGCGGCTCTCCAACGGGGGCACTTGAGAAGAGGAGGAGACAGGAGCACCGCTGAGGGACCCCAGAAGAGGAGGATCGGGGCCACTCTGCGCAAAACCAACTGCACAGTGTAGGTAAGTATGACATCTTTGGGGTTTTTTTGTTTTGTTTACATATCCTTCAAAAGCTAAGTTCACCTTTTGCAAAATAAAAAAATAAATAAAAAAATAAAATAAAATAAAATAAATGTACATACACTATGCTGCAAAATTTTTAGGCAGGTGTGAAAAAATGCTGTAAATGAAGAATGCTTTCAGAAATAGGAATATTAATAGTTTATTTTTATCAATGAACAAAATGGAAAGTAAATGAAATGAAGAGAAATCCACCGGGCAAGGGTTGTGGGGATGAGGCCCTTGACCCCAAAACACCCTGCTCATGTTGAGGGCATGTGGCCTGATACGGTTCAGGAGGGGGGGTGCTCTCTCATCCTCCCCTCTTTTCCTGCGTCCATGCAGGTTGCATGCTCGGATAAGGGACTGGTATGGATTTTGGGGGGGACCACTACTCCATTTTTTTTTTAAATTTCGGCACAGGGTTCCTCTTAATATCCATACCAGACCTGAAGGGCCTGGTATGGATTTTGGGGGGACCCCCAAGCAATTTTTTCACCCAACCACAGACAGCTTCAGTTGTCAACCCAAGACAGCTGTCTTTTTGAAGCTTGGCTGTGAGGCCTATTCGGCTGTTATTGTATCAGTAGCCATTCTCTGTTGCGCTGCTCTCGCTATTTATAACCCATTGGCCCATATTATACTGTATTGTTTTATATGGATCGGTTTTCTGACTACTCTTTTATATATTACCTTTTGTAAAAGAAATTTATGATCATTAGCACCTGCTTGGTATAATTGTCTACAAGTGTACCTAGAAGAATTGATGCTGGTTTGAAGCCAAAGAGGAGTCACACCAAATATTGATTTGATTGAACTTTTTCTTCTGTTCACTCACTTTACACTTTGTAAATTGATAAAAATAAATATTATTGAAAACATTCTTACTTTACAGAATTTCTTCACACCTGCATAAAACATTTGCACAATACTGTATAGTATTTTTTTTTTTTTTTTTTAATGAGAATGCAAAGCATTGCAGACTTTCAGTTGTAGAGCTGGAGAAGGTGACAATGGATTCCATTAGGAACTACTCTGTGATCTCTGTGAATGAATGACACTGCTGTGCAGGTGGAAGAATAGCTGCAGTGAGGGTGAAGATGGGGATGTTTTTGGGGATGAGGCTCCTCTTGGCAACATGTTAAACCCTAATTATGAGTACAACATGTAACATGTAGACATATGCAATTCATTTAATTCTGAATTAATTTTTTAACGGATTTAGACAAATTTGTTAATTCGGAAATATCCAAATTAACGAAAACCCGTTTAACTAATTTTTCCGAATATTCTTAAATTCGAATATTCAAAAATTCGGAAATTTGAAAGTTTGGAAATTCGAAAATTCATAAATTTGTAAAGTCAGAAAACCGGAAATTCGAAATCTGAAAATCCGGAAGTTTGTAAATTTGTAAATTCGAAAATAAGAACGAAAATCTGAAAACCTGAAAATTAAAAAATCTGAAATAATAACTAACTAATAATAACTTAACTATTACTATTAAATTATAGGTATTGGAATTTCCTTTCAAATTTGGCTATTAGTCAACGTAACAAATACGAATGTATCCGAAGTTACAAATTATCCAAAATAATGAATGCCCTATCTAAACTAATTGGACGTAATGAATCAATAATAATAAATAATAATAATAAAAAAAATTATTATTATTTATTATTAATTTGTTTCGTTCCAGTTGTTTAGATGTGGCATTCGTTATTTCGGATAATTCATAACTTCGAATAAATTCGTATTCATTACGTTGAGTAACTTTGAAAAGAAATTCCAATACCTATAATTTAATAGTTAGTTATTATTAGTTAGTTAGTTAGCTATTATTTTGAATTTCCAGATTTTCGTTCTTTAGAATTTTCAGGTTTTCTTTCTTATTTTCGGATTTTTGAATTTCTGAATTTTCGAGTTTTCTCATTTCTGAATTTCAGAACTTTCGAATTTTAAAATTTTGGAATTTTCGAATTTACGGGTTTTTGGATTTTGGAATTTACGAATTTTCGATCATAAGGAATGACCCGAAAAACGAAAGAAACTAAAACAATTTTTTTTTTTTCCGGCAGTGAACATGTCTAGTAACATGGTCTCTAAGTGGAAGAAAATCCTAACTATAACTCATCCTTCACCCTTCTTCTTACCTTTCCTGCCTTACCTGTATGTAAGAGATCACTGTACTTAACTGTTTTCACTCTGCTCTGGTCACATGATCCTGCATCTCTGTGTAAGGAAGCGCTCAACAACGGCTCTGAACTCCAGCAGTTGTGACGTCACCCATAGACTCTCATGTCCCAACTGTTGTTGGGGCTTCCTCTTCTCCCCTGCAGCAGCCACTCGCTGACACAGGGGAGCCAAAGCTGTGGGATAGCACACGACCAAACCCATTCAAAAATAGGTAGGTATACAGATCTTTTTGTACAGGTTAGGCAGGATAGGTAAGAAGAGGGGGAGGAAACGTTTTTAGGAATAGTTATATTTATGCTGATATTCAACCTCGAAGGTGGACTGACAGGTGGCCCCTTTCACACGATTGGTCCAATGGGGTCCGCCTGTCAGTTTTTCAGGTGGACATGATCCGATCCTCTATTCATCTCTATGGAGTGACAGGTGTGCTCGTTTACACCCGCCTACCTCCATTTCGATCTGCTAAAATAAAAACCCAAAGGAAATCCGTTCCCCTATGTCTGGGTGAATCGGATCAGAGGAGTGAATCGGATCACAGGGCAGAGTGGGCTATGTCCGTGTTATGCAGCACCTGTCATCCACCCACTCAGCCTTGCTCAGTGGGAGACCAGTGGACAGATTCCCCATGTGAAAAGGGCCTTTGCCTTTATAATTTCAGATCAGTGCACAGGAAGTTACAAGGACACTGGATTTCTAGCAGGATCACCAGGAATGTTTGTGTCCTAAGGTGAAATCTACTTAGCCTGTGAAAAATATTAAACTAAAGTACAACCCGGAGAAGAGAATAGATGGAGGGTCGGCATGAGGACAGCAATTAACAGATCTGACAAGGGTTAAATCTTGGTCATTTAGTGGTGAAGGGGCATATTTCTTACCTATTGGAGTCTGAAGGTCAGATGGGCAGGGAGGAGCCGCAAGAGTGGTCCGCGCAAGGGATGCTGGGTGTTCATTTTGGAAAGTTCAGGGGAAGAGGTAACTTCCCTCCCTTCCACCCTGTATTCTGGGTTACTAGGGTATTAGTGGTCGTGGGGTACTATTTTTTGGTTACGAATTTATAAGTACTTATCATACAAAAAAAAAGAATCATTGACACAGCAGTTTAGCGGGTCGGGGGGTCTTTGGAGGGTCAGTGTGTAACTATATTGTTCCAAAATTGGGGGGTCCATCTAGGACATGGCGCTCCCACCTGGTTGGTTATTGGTGGTTCTCCCAGGAGCTAGGTCCCCTGGGGGAAAATATAAGAAGGTGTGAGGTCATAATGTCTTCGAACCCGGCCGGGGGGGGCGGCTGAGGACATAGACAATTGCAGTAAGGGCCCTTTCACACTGGGGCAGTTTGCAGGCGCTATTGCGCTAAAAATAGCGCCTGCAAACATACCCGAAAGTGACGCTGCTTTGATTCCGGTGTGAAAGCCCCGAGGGCTTTCACACTGGAGCGGTGCGCTAGCAGGACGGGAAAAAAAGTCCTGCTAGCAGCATCTTCGGAGCGGTGAAGGAGCGGAGTATACACCTCTCCTTCACTGCTCCTGCACATTGAAATCAAAGGGACAGCGCGGCTATACCGCCGGCAAAGCGCCTCTGCAGATGGTGGGTTTTAACCCTTTCTCGGCTGCTAGCGGCCGAATACCTATGGTAAAGCGCCACTTACAATAGCGGCGCTTTACCGCCTACACCGCCCCCGCCCCAGTGTGAAAGGGCCCTTATAAAGTGTGTCTTAACCACTTAAGGACTAGCCTTGTTTTGGAATTTAGGTGTTTACATGTTTAAAATATTTTTTTTTTTTGCTAGAAAACATTATATATTGTTTTTTTTCTAACAACCTAGAGAATAAAATGGCAGTCATTGCAATACTTTTTTTCACACCGTATTTGAGCAGCGGTCTTACAAGCGCACCTTTTTTAGAAAAAAATCACTTTTTTGAATAAAAAATAAGACAACAGTAAAGTTAGCCCATTTTTTTTTTATATTGTGAAAGATAATGTTACGCCGAGTAAATTGATACCCAACATGTCATGCTTCAAAATTGCGCCCGCTCGTGGAATGGTGTCAAACGGTTACCCTCAAAAATCTCATAGGTGAGGTTTAAAATTTCTACAGGTTGTATGTTTTGCGTTACAGAGGAGGTCTAGGGCTAGAATTATTGCTCTCGCTCTAACGATCGCAGCGATACCTCACATGTGTGGCTAGACCACCGTTTTCATATGCGGGCGCTACTCACGTATGCGTTCGCTTCTGCGCGCGAGCTCGTCGGGATGGAGCGTTTAAAATTGTTTTTTTTTTTTTTACTTTTATTTGATTTTATTTATTTTTACACTGTTTTAAAAAAAAAAAAAATATTTCGGTCACTTTTATTCCTATTACAAGGAATGTAAACATTCCTTGTAATAGAAAAAAGCATGACAGGTCCTCTTAAATATGAGATCTGGGGTCAAAAAGTCCTCAGATCTCATATTTGGACTTAAATGCAATAAAAAAAAAAAAATGTCATTTGAAAAAATTAAATTGAAAAAATGTAGCTTTAAGAGGTATGGGCGGAAGTGACGTTTTGACGTCGCTTCCACCCTGCAGTGTCATGGAGACGGGTAGGGGCCATCTTCCCCTCACTCATCTCCATGCACAGCTAGGGAACGGACGCGATCGCCTCCGCCGCTGCCGACGGCTCCGGTAAGCGGCGGAGGGCACCAGATCGTGGCGGGAGGGGGGGGGGGCGCAAATTCGCCGCAGAGACCACTTTTGTCTTGTAGCCGACCACCGGCTAAAAATGGGGATACCGGGGTTATGGCAGCTAGCTGTTGCCATAACAACGATATCCGTCCTCAAAAAAGGGACGTACATCGGCGTGCTTAAGTGGTTAAGGACACCAATAGACCCTTTCCCGGACCCACCTTCAGTGACTGTTGCCACACTCGAATTTCATGGCTAGCCTGTAAGTATGGGGATGGTACGCCACTTCCCCTCAACAATTTTGTATCCCCACACCTAGTTCGACTCAATGTTGATACCTCATATTTTATACTTTTTAGACACCCTGGTCGCATCTGCTCCTGATGAGTGGTAACTAAGCACGAAACGCGTCGAGCTACGGATGCCATACCAATGCGTTTTCCATTTAGAGCATCATCTAGATATGTGTTCCAATATGTCTGACCACTGTCCTACCAGATATTCTATCATGTTATCAACAATTCATGATTTTATTGAAATGAGGTGTAAGCCACTATGAATTACTGTGTCCTTGCATTGATATGTATTTTTATTATGTGTATTATATATGAAATTGACATCATACTTGTGTGTACGTATGTACCAGCTTGACCATTCATGGTTATAATTATGCAATAAAAATGTCTACAAAATTACAGTTCGGTACTCATTCCCTAATTGCATGCTTCATTTAAAGTTCCACCCCTTTCTTGTTTTTTCCTGGTTGCATTGTTGAAATGTTTTAATTCATGTTATTTATTCGTTTATTATTGTTAACAAAAGGTTAATAAAAGGTCTGCCTTGACCATTTAAACCCATGGCACGCAGTTTTGTGTCTTTATTTAAGAAAGGTTAAGGGACCAAGGTTGACAAATCTTTTAGTCATGCAGCCATCATATTGGAGGACTAGAAGTCTTCGATACGTTAAATTCTTGTTTGAGTTTAATGAAAAAAGCTATTAAAACACATTAGCTCATTTAAAGTAGGTCTAAACCCAAACTGGATGCCGCTGACGTGCAGTCACTAGAGGTTGGCTATGGTAACCTGCAAAGCGGAGACGTTTTAGCTAAAGTCATTCAGGGGTCACCTTGTTCTTGCCGCTTTTTCTTCAAGTGCAGTACAAAAATCATCTGTCCCTGAAATGAAAACATTGAATCAAACAGGTATGTGGAGTGGAATAAAATGTCACTTTGATTTTTTTCTACAGGGGTACAAGTATACCTTCAATACAGAGAAAAGCTTCCAAAGCTGCAGCAAATTTGTGAATGTAAACCCTGCTACAAGTCAAGAGGGAGAACTCACAGCCCATAGGGTACTTGGCGCTCATTTTCTGCTAAGGGTAATTATCCGATCATTCGTCACAATGGAATTATACCTTGTGCCAGGCATCTCCATCTCAGAGCATAAAACAAGGATATTACGCTGTCAAAGTGCGTTGGGATAAGCGGCGGTTCTGATAGGTGCTGTCTGCTCCTGCCTGTCACTCTGACATTAACATCAAATGGTTTCTTTTAATAGGATATGACTTTCTGAACGTCGTTTGGCTCTCGCTCCAGATGTCGACAGTGAGGTACAGCTTTGGCATATGTGCCTCTGGCACGTGTTGATGGCTGGGGACCCTGTTTACGTACAAACATATTCTGAATGCCAGGTCAGGGTAGTTTAAATCCAGCACATAAACTATAAAAACAAAATTTAAAAAAGCAGGCATGTAGCTTGGGTAAACCATCTGAAGTGGACCTGTCTTTCACATAGTATACGGTAAGAGCATTTTTTTGTCAAGCCTCGAATAAAATCGTTTGTGCTGTGCTGCAGTCCAACTGGGTGAGAATGGCTACATGTAACTCACAATAAGTGTTATGCCCCGTACACACGGTCGGACTTTGTTCGGACATTCCGACAACAAAATCCTAGGATTTTTTCTGACGGATGTTGGCTCAAACTTGTCTTGCATACACATGGTCACACAAAGTTGTCGGAAAATCCGATCGTTCTAAACTCGATGACGTAAAACACGTACGTTGGGACTATAAACAGGGCAGTGGCCAATAGCTTTCATCTCTTTATTTATTCTGAGCATGCGTGGCACTTTGTTCGTCGGATTTGTGTACACACGATCGGAATTTCCGACAACAGATTTTGTTGTCGGAAAATTTTATATCCTGCTCTCAAACTTTGTGTGTCGGAAAATCCGATGGAAAATGTGTGATGGAGCCTACACACGGTCGGAATTTCTGACAACAAGCTCCTATCACACATTTTCCATCGGAAAATCCGACCATGTGTACGGGGCATTAGGCTTGGGTTTGGTCTGAACCAAGTTTCGTACAAACCCAGAAGTTAGCTCCCACTGCTGAGTCAACTTTAAGGTACAGGTGAATTTGGGTTCAAACCCAAGTTCATTCAAACCTGGAAGTAAGCCCAACAATGCCAGCTAACTTTTTGGGTTTGTACCAAACCTGGACCAAACCCAAGCTAAACCCTATTAATATCATTGAACCCTCTGCAGAGAAAGTGCTACGTATACCTGCATGCACAGCTGTCCTCTTTTTTGACTTGATGTTATTCTCCAATGCTTAAAGTATATCTAAGCCCAACAAAAAAAATGTAATATATTGCATCTTATCATTTCTCAGATGTAATGGCTGCATTTGTTTTGTATTTTCTGAAAGAGAGCACAATAGAGATTTTCAGTGTAGTTCCCCCAAGCCCTCATTAAACTTCTCTACTGTGTTTGCAGCTTGGGAAATCATTTCTATAAAGCCCTTTGAAGGTGGCACCCAATTTGTGCTGCATGGCAACCATGCCCTGCCAGCTAGGAATGTTCCTGGAGGGCTAAATAAGTAGGTTGGTAGGCTTTTGAAAAGGGCCTTTAAACTGTGGAAATAAATAAGTAGCACCCATCTTGAACCTGTCCATGGGGACCATGGAAGGCATGAAGTCTTTCCACATTAGCTTCCCATCCACATTAGCTTCCCACATTACTGTTCCCATCTGGTGGGGTAAGACTAATTGTATTCCTCCCTTGGACTATGTTCTACCCACTGCTATGGCATGGATCTCTCTCGCTCTTTTTTGCCTTGTTACAGGTACTGCTGCAACCTGTTAGTTATCAAACCACTATTATCTTACACAGTTCTTTCCACATTTTTCAGTAAACATAAACATCTTATTTAAGGAGCCTGGGGTGGCTTGCGCTCAGAAAAAGGAAACGGCCAGGGCTGCAGGAACAGACAATGATTGGAGGGCCCGAGTTCAGGTTATGCCAAGATGGTTTGCCCACAGGGAGTTTCCAAAAGGATGAGGTCTTGAGACTGTGGGTGCAATGTAAGACTCCTGCAGACCGTTAGTGTAAGCTGTCTGCTCATACGAGCAGGCAGTTACGCAATGACAGGAAGAAGCAATGAACTACATAGAATGCTCAACAGTGCCCTAGTAGTTCATTGGGAACAACAAGCCAACAGCCGCAAAGGTTGTCAGCACTTGTAGTTCTTCCATTCACAGAACTCTGTGAATGAATGACGGGGCTGGGTGGGCAGAGCCCTGCATAATTTTTTAAATTGTGACAGCGAGTTCAGGGAGAAGATTCCTTGTTCGCTGTCACTATGGATGGTGGGTTGGGGAGAGGCTGCAGCAGTGGAAACATGTTACATGTTCCACCCTAAAAATGTGTGGAACATGTAACATGTTCAGAAAGGTGAACTTATCCTTTAACCCCTTGACGCCAACAGTATGCATATATGCGGCCCCTCGGCGGGTGTGCCTTAATGCTGAGTGGCCGCATATACGCGGCCCTGTGTAAGAAACTTAGAGTGCTGAGAGCGCGCTCCCTGCACGCTCCCAACACGGTAGCCAGTGGAGATCAGTAAGCTCCCAAAGCATACTTGTTATCTGGAGCTTTCTGATCATGTGACCGCTGTGAGAGCCAATCACAGCAGTTACATGACAGGAATGCCTGCCTCGAGCTCCCAGCTTTTAGAACTCTTAAAGGGCCAGGGGAAGGTTGGTGGGAAGGGGTTAAAGTACACCAGACAGTACATGGCCCTGTTACATTACAAAAGCGCAAAAATACCTGTTGATCCTATGAGAACTCCAATGTCCTTGTAACTTCCTGTACTCTGAAATCTCAAACAGGAGTTTTCCTAGCTATCGTCTGTGAACTACAGTACACCTTTCCTATGTTGTGGAGATGAGAAGGGGGGAGTTGTTTGATGTCCCAATCAGGAAAGCAAACAAAGGGTGCATATATATAAAATACTGATTGGCTGAAGCAGCTGGGATAAGTTGTCTGTACACAGCCAGCATCAACAAATGCAAATTAACAGTGAATACGGCAAATGGTTGGCATGTTTTTGGAGCCGCACGCCCTTTCACCAGACCTGAGCCATAATTCAATACTAGAAGACAGGATCTTGCTGATTACACATCGCCCTAATCCAGTTAGCTACTGTCTGCATTAGAAATAGCAGCAATAGCCGGTTGCAGGGCGGGGCCAGAAAGGTTAAAGAGATCTTTTAAAAAAAGCATCTCAAATATTTTGTCAGCAGAATCTTAAAATTAAGGAATATCTTCTATAGGACAGTAAGATGTTCGATTAAGACTGAAACAACAGGGTCTATGACCGGAACAGACCACTTTTTAGTAAACTATTTTTCTACTGAATAAAGTATTGCAATGATTTTCAGAGGGGTGAAAATCTTTTCAGGGTTAACCCAAGTCATTAATTGCCCACTGTGTTGGTTGATGAATACATTTTTGACAGATGAGAATCAAGTACGTTGATACTGAGGCTTCTGCACAAGTGGGCATATCTACATTGGCAAGCATATTGTGTGAAGCCATAACATCAGGTGTATAAGAGGCTGGGGGTGAGGAATTTTCTGCTGGCTCCTTTAACATCGCCTCTGGCTTCTCTTTATTCCCCTCAATGTCTGTATTTTCTAGAGCAGGGGTCTCCAAACTGCAGCCCTTTACTAGCCTTTATCTGGCCCTTGGGGCACTATTCTTCCAAATGATATGAGCCACTATTCCTCCCACTGAAACCATCAATGGGACATTACTCCTCCTCTTGCCGACCACCAACTCTGAAGCCAAGTTTACCCTCATTGATGCTGGGCCCAAAATTTTTTTTACCCCCAATAGCTACAATCTGGCCCCCTTAAAGTCTGAAGGACAGAAACCTGGCCCTTTATTTGAAAAGTTTAGAGACCCCTGTTCTACAGGAGGCATTATACTCTCCCACTCCGACAGATGGTAATGGGTGGAAAAGGAGCCTGGTTCTTTTGAACTCTGGACAATGATGGCCAAATTAAAGCTGTCCAAGAAAATATGACATAGTTGTAGAAACAATGTGTGATATAACACCTAGTCATCAATCTGAGACTAAGCTCTGAAAGGTAGATTTTTACTGCCAAGTTTGAAAAATTTAACACTGTACAAGTGAATAATTTTCAAACATGATTCTTGGTTTTCTGATCATTTTAACAAATACTATTCAGGAAACCTGTAATAAGTGAGGCTAGAGTATTGGTCAGTAAAGGCTAAACCTATCTTGCCTATCCATTTGACTGGTCCCTAATCTAGATCCAGGCATCGCTCATCATGGTGGACATACCCCCAGAGGGGTCTTTAGATTCTGGGTTCCAAAGCAGTGGCGTACTAACTGGGGGGCAGGGGGGTGGTCCACCCCTGGTGCCACACACTGGGGGGGTGTCAGGTGGCGCCCTCAATCTCCCTTGTATAAAACAATGACAGCGGGGCAGGATTGGTAGCACAGCGGCGATGTGACACGCTGACAGCCTAGGGAGAGCCCAGCTGTGACAGGGTACAGGAGTGCCCGGGCTGGGTGTGGACTGTGCCGCTACCCGGGTGACACGATGGACCGGCCGCCGGAACAGCAGAAAAAAAACCACTGTCTCTCGCTCTCTTGTACAGCAGTGGATGGAGAGCAGAGGACAGGAAATGCTGGAGGAGTAGCAGGTGATTGGTTGCTAGGTGGTCCTAGCAACCAATCATTATCTTGTGAATACGAAAGTGCAGAGTAAGGTAGGAACGGGCAGAGCTATGCATCATGCAGGGGGTCAAGAGCTGTGGGGGAGGGCTAATGCGCAGGGGGTCCAGAGCTGTGGGGGAGCTGTGTATTGTGCAGGGGATCCAGAGCTGTGGGGGGGGAGGTAATGAGCAGGGGGTCCAGAGCTGTGGGAGGGTAATGTACAGGGGGTCCAGAGCTGGGGGGGGGGGGCTGTGTAATGTGCAGGGGATCAGAGCTGCGGGGTGGGAGGCTGTGTAATGTAAAGGGGTCCAGAGCTGGGGGGGCTGTAATGTGCAGGGGTCCAGAGCTGCCGGGTGGGAGGCTGTGCAATGTAAAGGGGTCCAGAGGTGCAGGGTGCTGTGCAATGTAAAGGGGTCCAGAGGTGCAGGGTGTTGTGTAATGTAAAGGGGTCCAGAGGTGCAGGGTGCTGTGTAATGTAAAGGAGTCCAGAGGTGCAGTGGGTTGTGCAATGTAACGGAGTCCAGAAGTGCAGGGTGCTGTGTAATGTAAAGGGGTCCAGAGGTGCAGGGGGGCTGTGTAATGTAAAGGGGTCCAGAGCTGCAGGGGGACTGTGTAATGTGAAGGGGTCCAGTTGTGGAGAGGGGGTACAAAGTAGTGACAAAGAGATATTGGGGGATGCAGAGGTATGCAGGGGGCACAGTGGAGTGTTTTTACATTTTTAAGTTGGGGGGGTGCCAGATATAGGATCCGCCCAGGGTGCCAAATGCTCTAGGTATGCCCCTGTTCCAAAGGGAAGTCCTGGAACTGTATATTGTACTATACTATACTATACTATACTATGTACTATATTGTATTATACTGTATATTTCACTGGTCCCTAATCTAGATCCAGGTATCGCTCATCATGGTGGACATACCCCCAGAGGGGTCTTTAGAGTCTGGGTTCCAAAGCAGTGGCGTACTAACTTGGGGGCAGGGGGGTGGTCCGCCCCGGGTGCCACACACTGGAGTCCAGAGGTGCAGTGGGTTGTGTAATGTAAAGGAGTCCAGAGGTGCAGGGTGCTGTGTAATGTAAAGGGGTCCAGAGGTGCAGGGGGATGTGTAATGTAAAGGGGTCCAGAGCTGTGGGGGGGCTGTGTAATGTGAAGGGGTCCAGTTGTGGAGAGGGGGTACAAAGTAGTGACAAAGAGATATTGGGGGATGCAGAGGTATGCATGGGGCACAGTGGGGTGTTTTTACATTTTAAAGTTGGGGGGGTGCCAGTTATAGGATTCGCCTCGGGTGCCAAATGCTCTAGGTATGCCCCTGTTCCAAAGGGAAGTCCTGGAACTGTATAGCATCCAAGCAGGATCCAGTGCCCGAACCAGCATTACAGGCTGTCCCCACAGAGAAGGGTTTGAGTATGGCTACCAAGGTTTTACAGAGGTGCACTGATCCAGATGCACTGCTCCTACTGTTGAATTAGAAGACAGACAGGAGTTGATTGAAGAATGCAAAGTAAAAAAATAAACTAGTGAAGCAAATTACTTCTCCGTAAGGGAGAAGAGGTCCATCACCTAATGACACTAACAAAAAAATAAGGTCTTACAGAGTGAGGTAAGGTTATCCAGGTGCATCCAGGAGGCATGTCCATGAATGTTTTGCCAATGTCAAATCATCTGAAGGTACCAGCATGCAGGGCCCTCTTTAATATTGACTGGACCCTGGGCAAACATTTTCTTGGGCCCCCTCTTCCACGCAATTTCGCTCTCCACATGCTTTGAGACATACAATAAATAGCAGCTAGTCTCAAAATCAGTTTACTGATTCAGATCAGGCAGTGATTGCGATTGGTTGCCAGAGGTTACAGTGTATCATTACCGCTCACTGACTGGCTGCTAGAGGTTACAGCACACATTATGGCTCACTGTTATTTTCTAGAGGTTAAAGCACATGACTTCTGCTTGTTGATTGATTGCTAGAGGTTACTGGACATCTATACCACTCACTAATTGGTTGTTAGAGGTTACTGCACATTATTACTGCTCACTGATTGATTGCTAGAGGTTACTGGACATCTATACCACTCACTAATTGGTTGTTAGAGGTTACTGCACATTATTAATACTCACTGATTGACTGCTAGAGGTTACTGAACATCTATACCACTCACTAATTGGTTGTTAGAGGTTACTGCAAATTAGTACTGCTCACTGATTGATTGCAAGAGGTTAGTGCACAGCATTACTGCTCACTGATTGGTTGCTAAATGTTACAGCACATCATCTCCTCACTGCCTGCCTGCGTATTCACATGCACCAAAATTCAGGGTGCTGTGGCACCATGTTATTTTGAAGAAGGGTTCCACCTCCAATTTACTTACTTTTGCAGAACAGGCTGATGTTAGGCTTAATGACCACAGTTGTAGGCAGGACTTTAAAGCATGCTCCTTTACCTCCCCAGTGGGCAGCATTCAGCAGAAGTAATGGTGGATGTGACCTCAGGGGGACATGATATACATATGAATGCCACCTCTATTTACATATCAATGCCGCGGTCCACGACTATTTACATATTATGCCGCCACTATTTACATATCAATGCAGATTATTTACATGTAAACACAGGGTCTGCAGGTGACTCATCTGCACATGGCAATAGGGCAGAGCTGTGCAGCAGAAGTTTACACTGAGAAGTTTACAGAAGTTTACACTGGGCAGCAGCAGCAGAAGTTTACACTGAGATATCGGGACACAGCACGGGACTAAAACTTCAAGGGATAAGGGAATTTAAACTGGGATAGTTGGCAAGTATGAGGCAGCCGCTTTGGGCCCCACTACAATGATGGGGCCCAGGGCAGCTGCCCCTTTTGCCCTGCCTTAAAAACAGTCTTGCCAGCATGTACCCACAGTCTATAAATATCCAGTCTGTGTTCTGTACTGTACAAGTAAACCAAAAAATGTTTGCATTTAGGCCCCATTCATACTTGAGCATTTTGTAGCTTGTAGGTCAAAAATGCTCAACAAGCAAAAACATATTCTTTTAATAGCCATTGTTCACATCTGAGCTTTCTGTCTCTTGTTGCAAAGTTCCTATTGCTCAAAAAAGTGCATGTACTACCGGTATTTTTCAGGGTTTTTGTCCCCTTAGGCTTCAATAGAAACGCCTAAAAAGCACGACGTGACTTTTTTGAGCGTTTTGTTGTGCGTTTTCTACTCAAACAGCAGATCTCTGCCTTTTTCCAGCAGAACTCCACACCTATCAATTGAAAAATGCCTTAAAAAAAACACTTGAGAAAAGCTGCCAAAACTTGCAATTCTGCTTCAATAAAAGCTCAAAAACTCTTGAAAAAAACACTTGATACTTAGGTGTGAACGTAGTTTTACTGTAGTTGGAAAAACTTGTCAATGCATTGCATGTTATGCTGTTCCTATGAGTTTATGTTCAATCTAAATTTATTATAGAAAAAAATGAAGTTTTAACATACAAAATATGAAAACACCAGACATAAGCCCCGGCAATTTTGGGCAAGGATAAAACAGAAATAAAAACAACAGAAAAAAAAACAATAGAACAGAAAACATCAGTAATAAGAGAAATACAGCAATGTTCCAAATCAGGAACATGGGTTGGTAAGATTGGTACAAAGGATATATGGGCCAGTGTACAGGAGCCTGAACAGGAACACAATGACAAGTGTCGAAATACAATCCGTGCAATCATGATCAGGAGCAATAGATAAACAGTCCATAGACAATGTTGAAAACCCATATATCTCCATCCCTGGCAAGCTTATAAACCAGATATAACGGTACCAAACTGACCAAAGCCCACCATGGACAAAAACAAAACAAAGGAAAAAAAAAAGGGTGAAAAAAGAGGGGGGAGGGAAAGGAAAAGGGCACAAAAGAGAAAGGAAGGAAGAAGAATAGGCAAGAAAGAAAAAGCATAGTCCAAGGAGAGCGCCCTCAGGCACAAAAGGGATCGACCAATTGGATCAGAGAGGCTAGTCTGCCTTCAACTCATTAGTAGGTCCCAACGCTCAGAAGATTCTATGTACATTTTCCAGGAGGGCCACGTAGGATGACTACATTCCTGGGTACCCAGGTCTTGTACCAGAAGTGATTCCATGCGTTCAGTGTGGTCCATTGAACCCACTCCACCAGAGTTGGAGGTGGAACACGGTTCATATGCCAATAGAGGTGGATAACAAGCCTGGCAGATGTCAAACAGTGATGTAGATTACCCCTTTTTATATGTTTCTATTGTAGTGCATCCCCCGTAGGAGCCGCTGGTCAATTGGGATTCCTTACCCTGCACAGCCAGGCACACCAAATTTTCCACAGGCTCACTGAGACAGTAAACTTTCCGTTTTTTTTTTATATACTGTATATTTTTTTTTTAGGGGTTATAAATAGGGGTATTATGGGATGCCCACTTGATCTGAACAAAGTTTCTTCAGGGACACTTTAAATATATAAATATAAAATGTAAATATGTACATTCCTCTTCTTCCAGCACATCACCTGCTTGCAGAAACACTGTTTAGGTGGGATCTGATAGGCCGCTCTGTCAGGTCCAGCAAAAGCCCATTACAGGCAGGTACCGCATGCCCTTTTGGTGTGTAGAAAAGTACCAGTGTCCAGCTACCTTCCTCTGGCTACTGATCTCAGCACCACCTCTTTAGGCACTGCCAGCCCACCTGGTTGCAGCTGCCCCTTTCACTAGCCTTCCTAGCTAATCTTACACAGTCCTCACAGACTGAATCTACAGCCATCCCAGGCTACCACTCCTCAGTCCTCTCAGGCTGTCTCTCAGTCCTCCCTGACTGTCTCACTCACCAGCCACCCAGCTGTCTTCTCCCTGGAGATCTCCTTAACGTTCTCGCTGGTTCCTGCTGTCCTCACACCTGCTCCCTTGCCTCTGGACAGGACTCCTCCTTGTGTTTTCAGAGGATCCCTCCAGCACCCGAGCCCCACTCCCAAGGTCGCCCCCCCCAGACTAGTGGGTGAACCTCAAGGGCCTCCTCAGTACTCCATCTCCAGCTTCCATTCAAACTCACACTGCCCCTGCTAGAGTATTTAAGAGGTGCCTTCCCCCTGCCAGCCCATTTGGCTGGGGATTGGTTTGAGCCCTCATCAATATTCCAGGCAGCTCCTCTAAACCTCCCTCCCCTTCTTCTGGAATTTTCTAAAAAGATCCAGCAAGTAGGGGAGGTACCAGAGATGCTGCCTGATGAGTCATCCAGCCTCCCTGAGTCACTCACCCTGACCCAGATTCATTTTACCTACACTACAAAAAAAAAACTGTGTATATACCTAGCACTCTACACTAGAGGGTGCTACACTATGATTTTAATGGAATAAAGAATCCGTTATATCTGTAGGGCCGTGTGTGGTCTGGCTTATTTTGGAAAATTTCTGATAAGGACAAATCTAAGAACCTTGCACCAGTTCCAGTGTGGAGGTGAGCAATCTATGTAGCAGTTTCAGAACTTTTGTACTGCTTTAAAAAATAATTATTGGTGGCTTAGTCAACATATATTGATAATTTATTATAATAACATTAAAAGAGGCTTTAGTAGCATTTATAGATGTTTTATAAATGTTTATTTTTCACAAAAGTAAAGTTACCCTTTCCAAAAAATAGTTTTGAAAGTGGATGTGTAGACTTACAGCTGCATTACATTTGACCAATTGCCCTCCCAGCATAATCACTGGCAAGCGAACAGCATTTCTGCTTCAGCTACAACAAGGCTTTGAAACCCCCGTCCTCGTGGGGATCCATCAGATCGCTTTTTCTGGATCTCACACAAGTGTGTCAATCAAAATGACTGTGCTGCTGATTGTACCATCTGTGCCCAAGCAGAAGTTCGCTTATATCCCAGCCTTATGGGAAAATAGAGGGAAAGAGCAGCAAATGTGGCTTGTATTCAATAGTCAGATGGGAAAAAAATAACAGACACTATAGGGCTTATTTAGTAAAGCAGTACAGTGACCTATGAAGATGTGCAAAGTAAGGCAAGCCATACCAAACCATCAAATGTCATGACTCTATTGCTAGATTAAAAAACTGCTCCCTGTAAAGAAAAGAATTGGTGATCTGCATCTATACTTTGCGGGAAAGCACACATTACTGCAACACATGTTACATGCATTGACACATTGCAGTGCCATTCATCTTGAATTGCAACCTAATACACTAAGGCAGGGTTTCTCAACCAGGGTTCCACGAAAATCTAGGGTTGTATGAGAGGTTCCCAGGAGTTCTGCCGCGATCTACCCATCAGTCGCAGGCAGCTGATGGGTAGATCCCAGATAGCAAGGATGACTTTCCACAAATTTATGGCAGTGTTGAATTGTAAGGCCTCGTGTACACTGCTGCTGGTGAACGGACGTTCAGAGGCAGTTGGATGCTTTTTTCAGCTGCCCCTGAACTCATCCAATGTTATCTTATGTGTACATGTACACAGGTTCGTTTAATGTCGTTTTTAGGCAGTTGCCTTTAGAGGCTTTTCTTTGAAGGCAAAAAAATAAGTTCAGACGCAGAAGTTTCTGACGTTTCAGATGCCAAATGCTGCTAAACGCCGGGCAAATGCAGTACCAGCGTTTAGCCGCATTTCGTTGTTTGGCGTTTTTCATTTTTGGCTATTTAAAAAAAATATAATTTTTTTTTCAAACGCTTCTAAACGCAAATGCGGCAAAACGCCGATAAATGCGTCATGTACACATGGCAAAACGGACGTTTTAAACGTGCGTTTTTATCTGCCAAGTTAAATCGTTAAGGAGAGATTGTAAAAACGTTCCGTGTACATTAAACCTTAGTCTGTTGACTTGTGGCACATTTTCACTGGCAAGTTGTACACTTGCAGAGCACTGGAAGCACAAGTTCCTTCAGTCTCCTCTCGCATTACTCAGGGCCGTCTTTAATTTTGATTGGGCCCTGGGCAAACATTTTCTTGGGGCCCCCCCCTCCATTCTAAGACATACAAAAAATAGCAGGTAGACTCAAAATCAGTTTACTGCAGCAGATCACGCAGCAGATTGCAATTGTTTTCCAGAGGTTAAAGCCTATCCTTACTGCTCACTGGCTGGTTTCTAGAGGTTACAACACATAATTTCTGCTTGCCGATTGGTTGCTAGAGGTTAATGTACATTATTAGCGCTCACTAATTGGTTGCTAGGGGTTACAGCACATCATTACCACTTACTGATTGGTTGCTAGAGATTAAAGCAGATCACTACTGTTCGCTGATTGGTTGTTAGAGGTTAATGCACATCATTACCTCTCACTGAGCAGTGGAGCAATCCCAAATATTTGAGCAAGTAAAGGGGCATAATAATACACATACTACAGGAGAGTGTCAGAGAGTGCAGACATACTACAGGAGAGTAGGGATGAGCCGAAAACCCCCCTGTTCGGTTCGCACCAGAACATGCGAACAGGAAAAAAGTTTGTTCGAACACGCGAACACCGTCTATGGGACACGAACATGAATAATCAAAAGTGCTAATTTTAAAGGCTTATATGCAAGTTATTGTCTTAAAAAATGTTTGGGGACCTGGGTCCTGCCCCAGGGGACATGGATCAATGCAAAAAAAAGTTTTAAAAACGGCCGTTTTTTCAGGAGCAGTGATTTTAATAATGCTTAAAGTCAAACAATAAAAGTGTAATATCCCTTTAAATTTCGTAGCTGGGGGTGTCTATAGTATGCCTGTAAAGGGCGCATGTTTCCTGTGTTTAGAACAGTCTGACAGCAAAATGACATTTCGAAGGAAAAAACCCATTTAAAACTACTCGCGGCTATTGCATTGTTGGTCCGACAATACACATAGAAGTTCATTGATAAAAACGGCATGGGAATTCCCCACAGGGGAACCCCGAACCAAGATTTAAAAAAAAAATGACGTGGGGGTCCCCCTAAATTCCATACCAGGCCCTTCAGGTCTGGTATGGATATTAAGGGGAACCCCAGCCAAAATTTAAAAAAAAAAATGACGTGGGGGTCCCCCTAAATTCCATACCAGAGCCTTCAGGTCTGGTACGCATTTTAAGGGGAACCCCGCGCCAAAAAAAAAAAAACGGCGTGGGTGCGAGGACGAGAGAGCGCCCCCACTCCTGAACCGTACCAGGCCACATGCCCTCAACATTGGGAGGGTGCTTTGGGGTAGCCCCCCAAAACACCTTGTCCCCATGTTGATGAGGACAAGGGCCTCATCCCCACAACCCTGGCCGGTGGTTGTGGAGGTCTGCGGGCGGGGGGCTTATCGGAATCTGGAAGCCCCCTTTAACAAGGGGACCCCAAGATCCCGGCCCTCCCCCCTGTGTGAAATGGTAAGGGGGTACTTACCCCTACCATTTCACTAAAAAACTGTCAAAAATTTTAAAAATGACAAGAGACAGTTTTTGACAATTCCTTTATTTAAATGCTTCTTCTTTCTTCTATCTTCCTTCTTCTGGTTCTTCTGGCTCTTCTAGTTCTTCCTCCGGCGTTCTCGTCCAGCATCTCCTCCGCGGCGTCTTCTATCTTCTTCTCATCGGGCCGCTCCGCACCCATGGCATGGGGGGAGGCTCCCGCTCTTCTCTTCATCTTCTTCATCTTCTTCTCTTCTTCTTTTCTTCTCTTCTTCTCTTCTTCTCTTCTACAGAGTCTCATAGGGAAACATTTAAAGTTCAAACTGTCAATCACCTTTTGTGTGCTGGGGGGGGGGGGTCTCTCCCTGGATTGCTTGGTATTGGCATAGACTGTTGTAAGTGACTCTTGCAGATAGCAGAGGAATGACAGGACAGGCAGAAACCACACTAGGTGTGTTGGATCAAGACAAGTACACACTATAGAAGGATATGCTTTGTTCATTTTTCATTTGAAAGGTCTACAACCACTTTAACAACTTCAATACCGGGCACTTTCACCCCCTTTCTGCCCAGGCCAATTTTCAGCTTTAAGTGCTGGCGCACTTTGAATGACAATTGTGTGGTCATGCAACACTGTACCCATATGACATTTTTATTAAAAAAATTTAGACCGATAGAGCTTTCTTTTAGTGGTATTTAATCACTACTGTTTTTTTTTCTTTTGCTAAACAAACTAAAAAAGGCCGAAAATTTTGAAAAAAAAATATCTTCGTTTCTGTTATAAGATGTTACAGTCATTTTTCTTCTTCATTGATGTGCACTGATGAGGCTGCACTAATGGGCACTGATAGGCTGCACTGATGGGGCTGCACTAATGGGCACTGATAGGCTGCACTGATGGGGCTGCACTGATGGGCACTGATAGGCTGCACTGATTGGGCTGCACTGATTGGCGCTGATAGGCTGCACTGATGAGGCTGCACTAATGGGCGCTGATACTGTAGGCTGCACTGATGGGCACTGATACTGTAGGCTGCACTGATGGGCTCTGATAAGCTGCACTGATTAGCACTGATGGGGCTGCACTAATAATCAGAACACTGATGATCAGTGCCCTGATTATCAATGTAAATGTGCCCTGTCAGAATTGCCAGCATGGACGCACTCCCAGAATGAGAGAGCCGCGCTGTAGCTGTCGTTCAGCTATAGTGTAGTCATGAGGTGGTTAAGGTGATCGTAGCTTAAGGGTACTATTGCAACAACACAATTGAGTATTGTGCATGATAATTTTTTAAATTTGCACCAACAATTATATTTTAATGCAAGCTTTTAGGGCCTACCCCCTTCTAAGACCCAAGCATGTTCTTATTGACATCCCACTGGAAAGCAGATGATGCAGAATTTCCACATCCTGAACTTTCTAGAGTAAACAATGTAGAAGTGTAAATATCCACATGGCCTGGAAACACTGGTAGCTTAGTTGAAAATCCAAGCTCAATCTATCATGGCCACACCAAGGTTGGTTGGTGCATCTGTGTGGCACTTGCTTCACTCCACTCCCTTGGTTGATGTTGATCTTCAAAGACTAAAAAATGAAGAGGTGAAATAGCTTACAGCACCTTCTCCTGCCGAAAACCCTAGCCGGTGTAACAGGCCAGACACTTGACAATTTCACTACACTAACCCCGAAAGTTGTGTACCATCACAAGGCAAGAAATGGGGAGCTATCGCAATTCTGAATAAAAGAAGACTCAAAAGATCGAAAAATAGATTTTCAATAATTGTCATGGTCACATGACCATGCTGACCAAAGACAACTCCGCATTAGATGCATTGTAATGGTACACAGCCTCACACAGGCTGTGTAGTGAAATTTTCATTGGTGCTGGCTGTTCTACTGGCTGGGATGGTAAGTGAGAGGGGGTGATCATAACAAATAAATTAAGGGGGGGCTGGGGGGGGGGATTGGTGAGGGTGCTGTGAGCTAGTCCTTTTAATTTTTTAGCCTTTAAAAGTTCAACATTGCCCAAGTTATTGGAGTGAGGAAAGTGTTGAGCAAAGGATGGATCCCATGAAGCCGCAAATCAATGCAGAAACACTCGTATTTGAATGAATGGCAGTCTCAGCCTGGGCTCCCTGGGTGGGACTGCCATTCATTCCAATACCAGTGGGTCGGCATCGATGTGCGGCTTCATGGGATCCATCCTTTCCTCAACAGCTGTTTGTAGCCATGACAAGCTCCTTCTCTGGCCTGCACTCACAGTGGTAGCCTTTAAAGTTCAACATTGGACAAGTGAGTGTAATGAGGCAAGTGTTGAGCAAAGGATGGATCCCATGAAGCTGCACATCAATGCAGACCCCAATGGTATTGTAATGTATGGCAGTCTCCACCTGGGCTCCCTGGGTGGTACTGCCATTCATTCTAATACCAGTGGGTCTGCATTGATGTACGGCTTCATGGGATCCATCCTTTGCTCAACAGTTGTTTGGAGCCAAGATGAGCTCCTTCCCTGGCCTGCACTCACAGTGGTGAACACAGGATAGAGAAGCCCGTAGCAAAGCTTGCCAATTAAGGGTTAACTCCGTGTTTTGAGTTGGTCAGAGTAGAGGGGGTGGCCAGAATGGTATGCAGCATAGTTAGGGAGGGGCCAGTGTCCGGTGATCACTGAATGAAGAAACAGCTCCCACCCTTCTGCCCTGTTGTCTGTATTATATTTGGAACATTTGGCATTTATTGTTGTAAGTTATGGTCTTTGATCTTTGGAGGCCTTCTAAAATTAGGACCAGTATGGCATAGTGGGGAACCATCTTGGTATGGGATCCTTGGGAAGATGCCAGTTAACTGAGGTTTAACTGGCCATTTGGATATGGGTATCAGCCTTGGAAGTTGAAGAGTTGGTATTGTCCCCCAGTCGGCTTGCTGCAACTGGGAACCTGGTGTGTCACGCTGATACGGTATAAATTTGGGGTCTTTTCAGTGCCTTCAAAGATCTACAACATGGTTACGATTGATCTGAAAAAGTATTGTTTGTAAATATTATGTTTATGATTTATTGTTAATAAAATGGCCGATATGGGCAAGTTTACACCAAAAGGGTGTTGTCTGGTTATTGAAGATGGTAAACATAATGGTAGGGTATGTGCAAAGGTATTAGGCCAGCTTGCATCTGTCTTACCATAGTCATGCTTTCCCTCGTAACCTGAGCGGCACACATTTTCCATTACCGGTCCACAGGGAGTGAGGCAAGTGCCACACAGATACACCAACCATCCTTGGTGTAACCATGATAGCAGCAGGACAAGATGATCATAATAGATAAGTGCAGCAGGGACTTGGGAGGGTGCTGTTTAATTTTTCATGAAAAGGTGAACTTGGCCTTTAAACCAATTTAGATTTTGTCAACGCTGGGAAGAATGTAATAATGCACAAAAACTACCTTGATTCATTGATTTTGACAGCGGCGTACTTTAAATATCGCGCAATCTATTATTTACTGGAGTCCTCCGACCATCAACCTCTACTTGGTAGTGAATCTTATTAATATCTCAGTGTATGCATCGTGTATACTGCAGAGCTTTAAGTTGCGCTGCAGATTGTCACAACAGATGTCAGCTTAAATCTCCGGAGGCAGAATATTCAGGACACTCGCATATAAAAAAACAAAAAAAAAAAACAAAAATAAATCTTTCATCACTGACCACTAAAACCATGCATTTCATAAGCAGGTCGTTCAACTATATTGGAAGAGGTGATGACCTGGTGGCCTTATCAATTTGCATGCTAAAGGGGGGGATCTCCGTAAAGTGGACCTGTGTGGTTCATCACGAGTTTATGGGATTTGCCCGGACTGCCTTAGCAATAGAGTGGACACAAAAATGAATCCCTATTAAGAGGTTTAGAGGAAAGTAAAGAGCTTATAAGCAGACATCTCTAAAGGCCGAACAAAGGATTACAAAGAAAGGATAACAGAGTTTATTACAAATTTAGAAAATCATCATCGTACAGGTTTTACATAACAGAGGGATATTTCGCGTAGAGGAGGAAAAATTGAAAATCCGGTGCTTTTGTGAAACACCAGAATCGCCTTGAGATTGGAAAAGGCAATTTCACTTCACTCGGTGGGATGTGAGTTGACCTATTGTGTGGAGTGTTAAAGTGTATCTAAACCCAAAACCAAAAATTTAAAATATTGCAGCTTACTAGTCCTTAGTGTGGTGGCTGTATACGCTTTCTTTTGTGGAGCTGTATTTGCTTTATTTTCACATGGTAATCTTGCAAATAACATATTTCTTGTCCTCTTCCTTCTCTGTATCTATGGATGGAGCCATGGTTGTCACCCTAGGCTTCTCTTCTGATATAGACTACAAACATGTATCTCTTCATCTCCATTACATGGGGAGGGGGGGAGGCGTGGGCAGGGCAATTGGTAATTACCAGAAGTTAGCTAGGGAGGACAATATTCTTCAGAGCAGCTCACAGGAAGCGACAAGGGTGCAACATTTCCTGCAGGAGCAACAGGCATATTCTGTATTTGTAAAAAATAGAATTAGTGCAGCACAATATATAAGTCCATAAGCATGTATGGGAAAAACAATACAATGAGTCTTCAACAATGGAAGGCAGGGACACCTCCTGAGGAGACACACAATTCAAATCCGCTGAATATTCTGGGTGACTAATCCTCCACCAACAACTCCAAACTCTTACCAGATACGGTGGACTTATGAGCTAACAGAAGGTCATATGCACTTGTATCCACAAATGGGATGAGGGCAGTTGGTAGGCATGACAAATGGAACCGGATAATTCAGGATCGGATATGTATGTGTAGCAAGAATCTTGCTGTCGTAACATAAAAGCGATGAGACAGCGATGGTGAAACCGATAAAAAAGGCCATGAAAAGTTGCGGTGTGCCAGAGATATTCTGTATTTGCTGAAAATGCTTTTAGCTTGAAAAAAAAAAGAAAAATCATTGCAGCCGCCGCATACAAGAACTATAAGCTGTTTGTTCTTGGGTTTAGTTATCCTTAAGGCTTGGTAACGTTTATTTGCTTGGCATGAAACTGCCCACTGATTATGCCAAAATTACCTATACCATGCATAAAGACCAGCATGCTCTGAGGGCAGGAAAGGAGATACTCCATTTTAATTTCCTGAGGGGAATTCAGACTACATGAGGCAGAGAAAGAGGTTAGAACTTGGGAGAGGGGGTGCCTCCCAGGTCAGTCCACCGCATAATTTCAGGCATCCACAGCTGGTCGGAACATCCAGCCTAAGAGAGAGGGATCCTAGGCGCATATCCAGATGCCCCTGCACCGACGGTGTGAAGCCTTCTGGTGTGAGGTGATCAGTCAAGTCACTAGAAGAGCCTTGCCTGTTCCGGGACATTAGTTTGGGCCTTGATCTGGGTGAGATGGCTTTTGACCATTTTCAGGAAACAAGGACACTGCACACAGAGAGAGTTGTATGGACACTGTATACAGACATCATTGCTCTTAGACACCCTCCTGACACCTGTAGTGCCACAGGACAAAGCCATTCAGATACAGAGACACTGTCTACAGACACCATTTCCCTTTCACCTTGCTGAGGAAGATCCTGCATTCTTTACTTTAATCTGGGCCAGTTGTGTTGTTTGGCCCTGTTATTAAATTTAAAGAGGAAGTAAACCCCGGCCAATTTTTCTTATTTTTTCAATTCTCACATACAATAGCTCATTACAAGGGATAATAGATTGAAATCGGCCGAAAACGAGGTCTGTAAATACCTTATTTAGGCTCTTTGTAATTCCTTCATTTCCGGGTATTGGCCACACCATTGTTTGTGCTGTTTGCTGAATCTGTTCTGGACGTCACTTCCGCCCTGACTGTTTCCCTTCTGAAATCTCGCGCATGCGCTGTAGCGCCGTATCAGGAAGGAGATAATCAGAGCAGCATCGCGAGACTTCCCCTTTGTGCCATTCAGAGGGGAAGCTCGTCCATAGCAATGTTCCGACATGCAGGGAATACAGAACCGGCACACTTTAGGTGCTGTTAATGAAACATCCTACTGTGCAATCGCGCATGACGTCATTTTCGATTACAGGACGATTTACAGCAGTGATTACACTTTCACAGGCAGCAATCAGCTGCCTGTGTTATCTACATTATGAAGAGCTAAAGTTGTCTCGGAGGGTTTACAACCACTTTAAGGGCACCAAAAAGAGTGGCTAGCTGAAGATACAAAGCCTCATCTTTCTTCAAAGGGACGGAAGCTACTAATGTCATAGGGGCCCGCACACACATGTTCAGGGCTCTGTGTATGCAGTGGGTGTGAGGGATAGCTTATCTGAGAAATTAAACCATTGAATATTGAACTGAGTACAGTGTTTGTAGTTGGGCCAGTGGTGTCAGGGGACAGAAGAGAGAGGCCTGACATAAAAAGGGTCATGGTTCTGCTCTCCTCCTGCCTAGACACATAGAGCCTAATTTGAGAAGAGGTAACCGATCCAATATAAAGTGTCATATTGCATACCTCCCAGCTTTTTGAGATGGGAATGAGGGACACCTATCAGCAAAAGTATGTTGACATAGGACACACCCCTTGCCACGCCCCCTTAAAGGAGAATTGTACAAAAAAAACCAAGATTGGTTAAAGTGGGAGTCCAGCGACCAATCTTTTTTTTTTTTTTTTAGGTCATTGAGACACTTTGCAAATCCCAAAATAATACTCACAGTTTGGGTGTAATATTTCCACCTCTGTCTGTTTTCGTTCTGAAGAATAACTTTAAAAATGTGATGCTGGCTGTTTCCATCTTGCTTGTGGGCATGTGAAGCCCACAAGCATTGATTTCCGGGATGCGGTGAATGCTGTTCATTCACAGCTTGTTCACAAGCATGATCATTGTTCCCGCACTGAATCTTGGGAAGCCTGACACTAAGCTCCTAGGAGACAGTGCGGCACCGGGGAAAGGCAATAAACACGCCTACTCCCATGGGAGGAGAGACAGGAAGTGCCAGAATAAAGTACAATATAAAGGTAATTACAGCTATAAAAAAAATTTCGTGCGGCATTTGAACATCTATGCAATTAACTAAAGGGGGTAAGATTAAGTTAAAAATTTGAGTGGAACCCCGCTTTAAACCCACAAGTGCTTTTTTTACCACTAATATTCCTTTATATTGGCTTTTGGAATTTACAAATGCAGCAATTTAGGAATCAGATGAAAGGTTTAGCACTGGAAAACACTTTTTGATAGATAAAAAGTGCATTTTATATACAACTATATAGATCAGACCGAAATGAGGGACAAATGAGGAGGAATGAGGGACATTGCTGCAAATCAGGGACAGTCCCTCCAAATCAGGGACAGTTGGGAGCTATGATATTGTGATTTATTTGCCATTTAAGTGTGCCTCTGCTCTTGGGGTTATTTTCTGGTTTGCAATCCCCTGAAAGCAGCCTGAATATTGTATTGAGCTATATTGCGCTTAATCTCAGTTATTGCTCTCCAGTTGATTACTTAAATATATATACTGTTACTGTCTGTTAGGTTGGCCATACACTATACAATTTTCTTGTTCAACTTTCCTTTAGATGTACCAAAACCATATAATATAAGGTTAGACCTAAACCCTTTCAATTTGTATGCAATCAGGCAGGCCCTTGTACTACATAGTTGAAGGTAAATCTAAAGGAAATTGAATAAGAAAATTGTATAGTGTATGGCCAGCCTTACTTTTCCACAGAAATATTGCAGTAAAGACAATTTCTGTGTTTTATCATAACGTGTGTGTTTCTCTGGTCATCGTACTTACACTATTACCAGGTGTGCCAAGAGGGGCTGAGACTGTTATTGGGGTAGAGTACACAACAAACATACCTAACCACTTCCGGACCGCCGCACGCCAATATACGTCCTTACTTTGAAGGGGGATATCGTTGTTATGGCAGCAGCTAGCTGCCATAACCCCAGTATCCTCTTCTTCGGCCAGTGGTCCGCTTTCCAATAAGAATGGTCTCTGCGGTGGATTCGCCGTAAGATCACTTTTATCGGCGGCGGGAGAGGGCCCTCCGTCGCTTACCGGAGCCATCGGCAGCGGCGGGGGAGGAGGCGATCGTATCTTCACCCTTGGTGGGCATGGAGACGAGTGAGGGGAAAATGGCCCCCACTCATCTCCGTAACAATGCAGGGCGGAAGCGATGACACAAAAAGTCACTTCCGCCCATAGCTCTTAAAGGGACATTTTTTTAATTTTTTTTTTTTAAATGACAATTTTTTTTTTTAATTGCATTTTAGTGTAAATATGAGATCGGAGGTCTTTTTGATCCCCAGATCTCATATTTAAGATGTCCTGTCATGTTTTTTTTCTATTACAAGGGATGTTTACATCCCTTGTAATAGGAATAAAAGTGACACAATTTTTTTTAAAAAACAGTGTAAAAATAAAAAATAAAAGGTAAAATAAATAAGAAAAAAATTTTTTTTAAAACGTGCCCCGTCCCGCTGAGCTTGTGTGCAGAAGCAAACGCATACGCGAGTAGCACCCTCATATGAATACGGTGTTCAAACCACACATGTGAGGTATCACCGCGATCAGTAGAGCGAGAGCAATAATTCTAGCCCTAGAACTCCCCTGTAACTTAAAACATGCAACCTGTAGAATTTTTAAACGCTCACCTATGGAGATTTTTAAGGGTAAAAGTTTGTCGCCATAACATGAGCAATTTTGAAGCGTGACATGTTGGGTATCAATTTACTCGGCGTAACATTATCTTTCACAATATAAAAAAAAAAATGTGCTAACTTTACTGTTGTCTTATTTTTTAATTTAAAAAAAAGTGTATTTTTTCCAAAAAAAGTGCGCTTGTAAGACCACTGCGCAAATATGGTGTGACAGAAAGTATTGCAACGACCGCCATTTTATTCTCTAGGGTGTTAGAAAAAAAATGGATAATGTTTGTGGGTTCTAAGTAATTTTCTAGCAAAAAAAACTGTTTTTAACTTGTAAACAACATATCTAAAAAAGAGGCTCGGACCTTAAGTGGTTAAGCGGCTCCTGCGGGGGGGGGGGCAGCGCTACACATACATGAAGATGTGCTGTAAACCAGGGTTTCCTATAATGTCTAAAGCTGTTAAAAGTTTGTTTGATGGAGAAAAGTTTCCGATCACGCTCTTTCAAATTTTCTCGCAACAAACGTAAATTTGATGCCAACATTCCAAAAATCGAATGAACCTTCCAAAATGAAAGTTTTCTAAAAAAATTCTTCCAGTGTATGGGCAGCTTCACTGATACTACGGTGATTCTGATGCCAGGACATTGTCAGAATCGTTATGACGCAATGCCTCCTCTTATGGTCACGTCACTCCCCCCCCCTCAGATTCGCCAGCATGTTGATCCCGGCAAAGAGAGTGACTTTTTCCAATGTCAACATCAGAATCACCAGTGTTACATGATGCTTCCTCCTGGTTCAAGGTAAGGCTCAGGATTTATGTATTGTAAGGCCTTAAACCTGGAACAATGGGGACTAGGCGGAGGAGGGGTAGCTGACTCTAGCGCCAATGTTTTCATATGAGGGGGCACCGAGTGGCTAGCTGTGCCAACTACATCATATGGCACTATCGATCTCAGACCCCACCAAATTACTCTGCCCTTCCTGCCATGGTCTCCTGGCAACCACCAGGGCTCAGTGGGATTGAGATGGAGGAGGCAGGAATGGGTAACTAATAAAGTAATGGGATCCAGATTATGTTGGAATAAGAGAGGGGAAGAATAGGGTTCATGACTGGCACCCCCCCCCCCACCTGATACACACAGGCTGCTATAAGGTAAATGGAGATGTTGCCCCTGGCTCGATACCTGGTTAGTTGCTATGGGCACTTGCTTAAGATGTGTGTTTAAGGCCCTGCCAATGGAGGATGGGGGTGATGTTACCCATAGATGGATGAATGCAGTTGGGACAGGCTGGTCCAGTGCTATTCACAATTAGAGTTGGGCAAACTGTTTGAACCAAACAAAAATTTGGCCTGAACATTGTCTCTTTGCCCGTTCGGCGAACACCCGAATTTGCAGGGCACTTGGCGGGATGTTCACCTGTCGAGTGCCCCACAATGCACTGTGTGCTGCACAGTGCATTCTAAGCCCTGATTGGGCAAAGCTTTGCTCAATCAGGGCACAGTGAAAAGCTGATTGTTAAAACGGAGTTCCACTCAAAAGTGGAACTTCCGCTTATCCGTCTCCTTCCCCCTCAGGTGCCACATTTGGCACCTTTCAGGAGGGAGGGTGGAACAGGTACCTGTTTTTGACAGGTACTGTTCCCCACTGCCGGAGAGGGCACCGTGGGGAACTCGACAGGTGAACATCCCGCCAAGCGCCCTGCAAATTCGGGTGTTCGCCGAACGGGCAAAGAGACAACGTTCAGACTAAACTTTTGTTTGGTTCAAACAGTTTGTCCAACTCTAATTGTGAATAGCACTGGACCAGCCTGTCCCAACTGCATCCATCCGTCTATGGGTAACATCACCCCCATCCTCCATCGGCAGGGCCTTTTAAACATGTAAACACCAAAATCTCAAAACGAGGCTGGTCTTTAAGTGGTTGAACCAACTTTTGGTAGGCTTTGGCAGCTCAAATGGTTAACTTATTTCAAGGTTTAATAATATGCAAATTTATACGCTAAGGCTGCCAGGCCCCCCTTTCACTCAATGGATGCGTCTAATTGAGATTTCCAGGGTCGCTCTGCTTTATATCTTATCTGGCGAGAACTTAGAAGGCTAAAATAAACCCAGGTAAAGAGAGCACAAACGTCCGCAGCTCATAGACTGTTTACTGTAACATTTAAAATGCACATTCAGTAACGAGAAAGATATAGAAATCTGATGAATGAATTCTTCCATGCACATGTTTAGGTGAGATATGATAGCACAAGCAGCAAAAATATTTAAAACATAGTAGAAAGAAATATTGAAATAAGACTTGGAGTGACATATATTTCGTTTTATCTATTTTTCTTTTATGACATGTTTATATAATTCCAGGAATGGCATAACTACGAAGAGGTACGAGCAGTAAAATTATTTACATACATAAAAGAGATTACATATTGAAATAAGCTAGAAAACTGACAAAGAGAACTATATACTGTACATTTATATTTTTCATATTTTTTTTCCTCTTTAAGACATGTAGATTTATTTCCAGGAATGCCTTAGCTCAAAAATTGATTTTCTGGGGTGCCTGGAGAGATAACCTTTCTACATTATTTTGCCTCAAAGAAGAAGGAAAAAAACATCTTTATTAGATGCGATCCTTGAGGAAATATATTCCTTCAATGCCAAGATCTTGTTCCCGGGAAGAGAATACATTAATGTATAGGAGAAAAAAAAAAAAAAAACAGCAAAGAAATTAATGTCTTGATTAGACGACTGTAGTCTTAAAGCGGTCCTCACTCCATGAAGAAATTATAAACAGAAAAATGGTTAAAGGGGTTGTAAACCCTCGTTTTTTTGTTTTTTTTTTATAATAACAAACATGTCATACTTACCTCCACTGTACAGTTTGCACAAAGTGGCCCTCGATCCATCTCTTCTGGGGTCCCCCGGTGGCGCTAGCAGCTCTTCCCCGCATCGGTAAACCCCCTAGGATGCATTAAGGTGAAAAAACATGAGGGTTTACAACCCCTTTAAGTGACAATCATATTGCAGCTTCTTCATATACAGTATCTCACAAAAGTGAGTACACCCCTTTTTGTAAATATTTTATTCTATCTTTTCATGTGACAACACTGAAGAAATGACACTTTGCTACAATGTAAAGTAGTGAGTGTACAGCTTGTATAACAGTGTAAATTTGCTGTCCCCTCAAAATAACTCAACACACAGCCATTAATGTCTAAACCGCTGGCTACCGCTAAAAGTGAGTACACCCCTAAGTGAAAATTTCCAAATTGGGCCCAATTAGCCATTTTTCCTCCCCGGTGTCATGTGACTTGTTAGTGTTACAAGGTCTCAGGTGTGAATGGGGAGCAGGTGTGTTAAACTTGGTGTTATCGCTCTCACTCTCTCATGCTGGTCACTGGAAGTTCAGCATGGCACCTCATGGCAAAGAACTCTCTGAGTATCTAAAAAAAATAAACCGCTGGCAACAAAAGTGACCCAAAGTGGGCCCAAAGTGTCAATATTTTGTGTGGCCACCATTATTTTCCAGCACTGCCTTAACCCTCTTGGGCATGGAGTTCATCAGAGCTTCACAGGTTTTGTGGATGTTAGAGACCTTGAACTCCTCCACCTTCCATTTGAGGATGCCCCACAGGTGCTCAACGGGGTTTAGGTCTGGAGACATTCTTGGCCAGTCCATCACCTTTACCCTCAGCTTCTTAAGCAAGACCGTGGTGGGGTGGTTATCATGTTGGAATACTGCCCTGCGGCCCAGTCTCTGAAGGGATCATGCTCAGCTTCAGTATGTCACGGTACATGTTGGCATTTATGGTTCCCTCATTGGGAGATTGCTGGAACTTATACCAAGTGGAACTTTTCTAAGTGGTGAGTTAAAACCAGACGGAGAGTGAACAAGTTTTACTTTTTGTTTGCTGGGTAGCATTTTTGGGGCTTTTCCTTTTAGCTTTTCAATTAGCCTTTTCTGTCACTTTTTAAATAGCTTTTTTTTTTTTTTTTTTTTTTTTTTCTTCTTTGGTTCCTTCAGGCTATTAAGTAGGGGGAGGGGTGATTGCTCACAGGTGCCTGCAGTCTATATAACTGTGTGTAGGACTCATCCTGAGCCTGCTCATTGGGAGATTGCTGGAACTTATACCAAGTGGAACTTTTCTAAGTGGTGAGTTAAAACCAGACGGAGAGTGAACAAGTTTTACTTTTTGTTTGCTGGGTAGCATTTTTGGGGCTTTTCCTTTTAGCTTTTCAATTAGCCTTTTCTGTCACATTTTAAATAGCTTTTTTATTTATTTATTTTTTTTTTTTCTTCTTTGGTTCCTTCAGGCTATTAAGTAGGGGGAGGGGTGATTGCTCACAGGTGCCTGCAGTCTATATAACTGTGTGTAGGACTCATCCTGAGCCTGCTCATTGGGAGATTGCTGGAACTTATACCAAGTGGAACTTTTCTAAGTGGTGAGTTAAAACCAGACGGAGAGTGAACAAGTTTTACTTTTTGTTTGCTGGGTAGCATTTTTGGGGCTTTTCCTTTTAGCTTTTCAATTAGCCTTTTCTGTCACATTTTAAATAGCTTTTTAATTTTTTTTTTAATTTTTTTTCTTCTTTGGTTCCTTCAGGCTATTAAGTAGGGGGAGGGGTGATTGCTCACAGGTGCCTGCAGTCTATAGAACTGTGTGTAGGACTCATCCTGAGCCTGCTCATTGGGAGATTGCTGGAACTTATACAAGTGGAACTTTTCTAAGTGGTGAGTTAAAACCAGACGGAGAGTGAACAAGTTTTACTTTTTGTTTGCTGGGTAGCATTTTTGGGGCTTTTCCTTTTAGCTTTTCAATTAGCCTTTTCTGTCACATTTTAAATAGCTTTTTTATTTATTTATTTATTTTTTTTTCTTCTTTGGTTCCTTCAGGCTATTAAGTAGGGGGAGGGGTGATTGCTCACAGGTGCCTGCAGTCTATATAACTGTGTGTAGGACTCATCCTGAGCCTGCTCATTGGGAGATTGCTGGAACTTATACCAAGTGGAACTTTTCTAAGTGGTGAGTTAAAACCAGACGGAGAGTGAACAAGTTTTACTTTTTGTTTGCTGGGTAGCATTTTTGGGGCTTTTCCTTTTAGCTTTTCAATTAGCCTTTTCTGTCACATTTTAAATAGCTTTTTAATTTTTTTTTTTATTTTTTTTCTTCTTTGGTTCCTTCAGGCTATTAAGTAGGGGGAGGGGTGATTGCTCACAGGTGCCTGCAGTCTATAGAACTGTGTGTAGGACTCATCCTGAGCCTGCTCATTGGGAGATTGCTGGAACTTATACCAAGTGGAACTTTTCTAAGTGGTGAGTTAAAACCAGACGGAGAGTGAACAAGTTTTACTTTTTGTTTGCTGGGTAGCATTTTTGGGGCTTTTCCTTTTAGCTTTTCAATTAGCCTTTTCTGTCACATTTTAAATAGCTTTTTAATTTTTTTTTTTATTTTTTTTCTTCTTTGGTTCCTTCAGGCTATTAAGTAGGGGGAGGGGTGATTGCTCACAGGTGCCTGCAGTCTATAGAACTGTGTGTAGGACTCATCCTGAGCCTGCTCATTGGGAGATTGCTGGAACTTATACCAAGTGGAACTTTTCTAAGTGGTGAGTTAAAACCAGAGTTTAAAACAGGAGATTATAACAGGGGTCATAGTACCTGTGTAGTGTGAGTACATGAGTGTTGTCTGAGTAGTGTGTGTGGATCGTTAGTACTTGTGTATTGTGTATTGTATACTTGAGTATTGCGAGTGTACATAGGTCTGCGACTGTTCTGCGATTGCACGTAGGTCTGTGAGTACCTGTGTATTGTCTTGTTGTGTACCTGTGTATTGTCTTGTTGTGTACCTGTGTATTGTCTTGTTGTGTACCTGTGTATTGTCTTGTTGTGTACCTGTGTATTGTCTTGTTGTGTACCTGTGTATTGTCTTGAGTATTAGTGCCAGGAAGCTAGCTGTTAGGTAATTTGGACAGGGTAAAATCCTCACTAAATTTAATAGGTACGATGCCCGGCGGGTGTGGAGAGGCGACTCTTTGTACATCTTGCCGCATGTATGCGTTCCTTGATCATCAGATCGAGGGCGAATACTGCTGTGCAAAATGTAAGCACATTGTTTCCCTGGAAGCCCAGGTTCTGAATCTGGGGAAGCAACTGTCAGCACTGAGAAGTCCCTCCATACTAAAGGAGAGCCAGGAACGTACACGGCAGGTGCCGGCAGGGGCCAGCACAGAGGCGGGTGGAGACAAAGAGGTGCTGGCACTAGCAAAGAGTAGATGGGTGACAGTCAGGAGGGGTAGAGGGGGAAAAGCCAGGGAGGCCGATCCAGGACTGGAGCATCCCAATAAGTACGCTACTTTGAGTGTCATTGGTGAAACCAGTCAGGGACCAGCACTGCTGGAGATGAGGGACTCTCCTAGCTGCCGGGGGAAGAACTCCTCCAGTGAGAGTGGGGGGGCAGCAAAGGGAAAGGAAAGACAGATTCTGGTGGTAGGGGACTCAATTCTTAGAAGGACAGAGAGGGCAATCTGTAACCAAGACCTGAAGCGCCGAACAGTATGTTGTCTACCGGGCGCTCGGGTTCGGCACATCACGGATCTTGTGGACAGATTACTGGGAGGGGCTGGGGAAGACCCGGCTGTCATGGTGCACGTTGGCACCAATGACAAAGTCAGAGGCAGATGGAGTGTCCTAAAGAACGATTTTAGGGACTTAGGAGCTAAATTGAGGAAAAGGACCTCCAAGGTAGTATTCTCAGGAATACTACCGGTACATCGAGCCACACCAGAAAGGAAGAGGGAGATTACGGAAGTAAACAAGTGGCTGAAGAGCTGGTGTAGTAAGGAGGGGTTTGGGTTCCTGGAGGACTGGGCCGACTTCTCAGTTGGTAACCGGTACTATAGAAGGGACGGACTGCACCTAAATGAGGAGGGTGCAGATCTGCTGGGAAGGAAGATGGCCAAAAAGTTAGAGGGGTTTTTAAACTAGGCGATGGGGGGGAGGGTCCAGAGGCAGAGATAGCCAGCGCGGAAGATATTCCAGAGGCTAGTATTGGGGGCATTAGTGGTAGGTTAACCAAAGCACAAAAACACAAGGTGAGTATAGTAGCAAGTCCTAGTTGCAATCTCGAAACACCCAATACGAGGACAATATGCGACCGGTCTAAACTATGTGGCATGTTCACCAATGCCAGGAGCATGGCGGACAAGATGGGTGAACTAGAGATACTGTTGTACGAGGAGGATTTGGATTTTGTGGGAATTTCAGAGACCTGGTTCAACAGCTCTCATGATTGGCTGGCAAACATTCAAGGGTATACCCTATACCGCAAGGATAGAGAGGGTAAAAAGGGGGGAGGGGTATGCCTATATATCAAGAATAATGTACAAGTGAATGTGAGAGATGACATCACTGAGGGAGCTAGAGAGGAGGTGGAATCCTTATGGGTAGAGCTCCAAAGGGATAAAGCTAAGGGGAAAATAATACTGGGAGTATGCTATAGGCCCCCAAACCTGAGGGAGGAAGTGGAGACGGATCTCCTATCACAAATTGGATTAGCAGCAAGAATGGGAAGTGTTATCATAATGGGGGATTTTAATTATCCAGACATAGACTGGGCGGAGGGAACCGCACATTCATTTAAGGCTCGCCAGTTCCTTAATGTCTTGCAGGACAATTTTATGGGTCAGATGGTAGACGCACCAACTAGAAATAAAACATTACTGGATCTACTGATTACCAACAATACAGACCTGATCACGGATGTGGAAATGCGGGGCAATTTAGGTAACAGTGATCACAGGTCAATTAGTTTCAGTATAAATCACACAAATAGGAAACATAAAGGGAATACAAAGACACTGAATTTCAAAAGAGCCAACTTCCCTAAACTACAAACCTTGCTAAAAGGCATAAACTGGGATAAAATATTAGAAACAAAGAATACGGAGGAGAGATGGGTTTGCTTTAAGAGCATATTAAATAAGGGCATTAGCCAATGTATCCCATTGGGTAATAAATTTAAAAGAGCGAACAAAAGTCCTGGATGGCTTAACTCCAATGTAAAAATGCATATAAAAGCAAAGGAGAAGGCCTTCAAAAAATACAAGGTTGAGGGATCATCCTCAGCATTCAGACTTTATAAAGAATGCAATAAGAAATGTAAGCGTGCAATTAGGACAGCTAAGATAGAACATGAAAGACACATAGCGGAGGAGAGCAAAAAAAATCCCAAGAAATTCTTTAAGTATGTAAACAGTAAAAAAGGGAGGACAGACCATATTGGCCCCATAAAGAATGAGGAAGGACATCTGGTTACAAAGGATGGGGAGATGGCGAAGGTATTGAATTTATTCTTCTCCTCAGTCTTCACGAGTGAATCGGGGGGCTTCAGTAACCAAAACTGCAGTGTTTATCCTCATGACACAACACAGGAAGCACCTACATGGTTAACAGAGGACGGAATTAAAATTAGACTTGAGAAACTTAACATTAATAAATCACCGGGACCAGATGGCTTGCATCCGAGGGTACTTAGGGAACTCAGTCAAGTGATTGCCAGACCGTTGTTCCTAATTTTTACAGATAGTCTACTGACTGGAATGGTACCAGCTGATTGGAGAAAAGCCAATGTAGCACCTATATTTAAAAAGGGCCCAAAATACATCCCTGGGAATTACAGACCAGTTAGCCTAACATCGATAGTATGTAAACTCTTGGAGGGGATGATAAGGGACTATATACAGGATTTTAGTAATACGTACGATATCATTAGCAGTAATCAGTAGGGATGAGCTTCGTGTTCGAGTCGAACCCATGTTCGACTCGAACATCGGCTGTTCGATCGTTCGCCGAATTGCGAACGTTATGGGCCGTTCGCGCTAAATTCGTGTGGCGCGTCACGGCCCATAATTCACTGCGGCATCGCAGTGCATTGCTGGCTGATGATTGGCCAAGCATGCACTATGACCCGCATGCTTGGCCAATCACAGCGCCGTCAGTAGAGAGAGCTGTAATTGGCCAAAGCCAGGGTGGCTTTGGCCAATTATGGCTCAGGGGATTTAGTACACACCCCACACTATATAAGGCTGCCTGCACGGCGGCCCTGTGTAGTGTGTGTTCCGGTGTGCTGAGAGATAGAGAGAGAGAGAGACAGTGTCATTTGATTTGAGTTAGATAGATTAGGCAGAACAGTCAGTCAGTTAGCTGCACTTACAGTGTATTGTGTATATATATGCATCCCAGGTGTTGCATATATATATACACTGTATTCAGTTTAGCTAGATCCGTTCCTGTTATCTTCTATCTAGACTATTTACATTTAATGCAGTGCGTCCTGCTCACAGTGTTCAGCTAGATCCGTTCCTGCTATTTACATTTAGTGCAGTGCGTCCTGCTCACAGTGTTCAGCTAGATCCGTTCCTGTTATCTTCTAGACTATTTACATTTAGTGCAGTGCGTCCTGCTCACAGTGTTCAGCTAGATCCGTTCCTGTTATCTTCTAGACTATTTACATTTAGTGCAGTGCGTCCTGCTCACAGTGTTCAGCTAGATCCGTTCCTGTTAAATTCCTACTGACAGGCAGGCTTGTCTGGTTACAGTATATAAAGCTACCTGAAGAAAATTACAGGTGTTCTATTTGATCCTATTAGTACCACGGTCAGGCAGCTAGACTATTTACATTTAGTACAGTGCGTCCTGCTCACAGTGTTCAGCTAGATCCGTTCCTGTTATCTTCCTACTGACAGGCAGGCTTGTCTGGTTACAGTATATAAAGCTACCTGAAGAAAATTACAGGTGTTCTATTTGATCCTATTAGTACCACGGTCAGGCAGCTAGACTATTTACATTTAGTACAGTGCGTCCTGCTCACAGTGTTCAGCTAGATCCGTTCCTGTTATCTTCCTACTGACAGGCAGGCTTGTCTGGTTACAGTATATAAAGCTACCTGAAGAAAATTACAGGTGTTCTATTTGATCCTATTAGTACCACGGTCAGGCAGCTAGACTATTTACATTTAGTACAGTGCGTCCTGCTCACAGTGTTCAGCTAGATCCGTTCCTGTTATCTTCCTACTGACAGGCAGGCTTGTCTGGTTACAGTATATAAAGCTACCTGAAGAAAATTACAGGTGTTCTATTTGATCCTATTAGTACCACGGTCAGGCAGCTAGACTATTTACGTTTAGTACAGTGCGTCCTGCTCACAGTGTACAGCTAGATCCGTTCCTGTTATCTTCCTACTGACAGGCAGGCTTGTCTGGTTACAGTATATAAAGCTACCTGAAGAAAATTACAGGTGTTCTATTTGATCCTATTAGTACCACGGTCAGGCAGCTAGACTATTTACATTTAGTACAGTGCGTCCTGCTCACAGTGTTCAGCTAGATCCGTTCCTGTTATCTTCCTACTGACAGGCAGGCTTGTCTGGTTACAGTATATAAAGCTACTTGAAGAAAATTACAGGTGTTCTATCCCAGCTTAGTGCAGCTACAGGCCATTAGTATGTCTGGAAGGCCAAGAAGGAGAGGCAGACAGTCACAAGCCAATAAGAGAGGGCAAGCAGGCTCTGTGTCTAGTGCTGGTCGTGGAGACGGTGCATCCTCATCAGCACGTGGCCATGGGACACGCTTGGCCTTTTTTTCGGCAGCTGGCCGTGTTGAGCCGCAACATGCGGAAGACTTGGTCGAGTGGATGACCAAGCCGTCCTCATCCTCCTCATCCTCTCTCACCCATGCCCAGGGTGCTTTGTCTGGCAAAGCAGCGGCCTCTTCCCTCAGCTCAATGTCATCAGTGACTCCTTCCCTAGCTCCACCATGTCCTCATGAGGATTCCCTCGAACTGTTTGACCACAGTGTTGGGTACATGCTCCAGGAGGATGCCCAGCGTTTGGAAGGCTCTGATGACGATACTGAGCTCGATGAAGGCAGTAACATGAGCACGGACAGAGGGGGTGCCCAAGAAGGACAGCAATCTGGCAGTCATGCTCCCCCTGCTGCAGCATACTGCCAGGTTTGCTCCAGTGATGAGGAGGGAGGGGATGATGAGGTCACTGACTCAACGTGGGTGCCTGATAGGAGAGAGGAGGAGGAGGAGGAGGAGGAGGAGGCGGCGGCACATCACCAACGAGGCAGGATGCCCTCCAGGGGCCAGCCTAAGGGCAGCACATTGACTGCATCACACCCCAAAGCTCCACATGTGCAGGGCGCTGCAGTCTCTGCGCGTTATTCAAAAAGTTCTTTGGTGTGGGCCTTTTTTGAGACGAGTGCATCAGATCGCACCGCTGCTATTTGCAACATATGTCTCAAGCGTATCTCGCGTGGCCAAAACATCTCCCGTTTGGGTACCACATGCTTGACCAGACATATGTTGACCTGCCATGCAGTTCGTTGGCAAGCGTATCTAAAAGACCCACACCAAAGAACAAAGAGGATCTCTCCTTGCTCCTCATCAGCTGAGATTTCCAACCCCACTAGACCTTCAGTCCTCTCTGAGACCTGCAGTGAGAGGAATGAAGGTGTAGAATTAGGTGTGTCACAGCCAAGTACTTGTGGGCAATCTGCTTTTGGTACACCGACGTCAGATTGTACCAGGCAAATTTCCCTGCCCCAGCTGCTGCACCGCCGAAAGAAGTTTGCTCCCAGCCATCCACATGCCCAGCGGTTGAATGCTAGCTTGGCAAAATTGCTAGCACTTCAACTGCTGCCTTTTCAGTTGGTAGACTCTGCCCCCTTCCGTGAGTTTGTGGAATGTGCGGTTCCTCAGTGGCAGGTACCCAAACGCCACTTTTTCTCACGGAAGGCGATTCCGGCTCTCTACCGGCATGTGGAAGGCAATGTCCATGCCTCGCTGGACAGGGCGGTCAGCGGTAAGGTGCATATTACCGCTGACTCATGGTCCAGCAGGCATGGACAGGGACGTTACCTAAGTTTCACGGCGCATTGGGTGACTCTGCTGGCAGCTGGGAAGGATGCAGGACAAGGTGCAGTAGTGTTGGAGGTTGTTCCACCACCACGCCTCCAAAATGCTGATTGTGACACACCTCTCTCCTCCACCCCCTCCTCTTCTTCTTCCTCCATGGCCTCTTCCTCGGAACCAGCGGTGCTCTGTAGGCGTTCAAGGGGCTACGCAATTACGCAGGCCAAAAGATGCCATGCGGTGCTTGAGCTGGTGTGCTTGGGGGACAGGAGCCACACTGGGGCAGAGGTTTTGTCAGCTCTGCAGGGGCAGGTTCAGAGGTGGTTGACGCCACGCCAACTTAAGGCAGGAATGGTGGTTTGCGACAATGGCACCAACCTCCTCTCTGCCCTCCGACAGGGACAAATGACCCATGTGCCCTGTTTGGCTCACGTCCTTAACTTGGTGGTGCAGCGGTTCTTGGGCAGGTACCCGGGCTTACAGGATGTCCTGAGGCAGGCCAGGAAAGTCTGTGTGCATTTCCGCCGGTCATATAATGCCAGTGCTCGGCTGACAGACCTCCAAAAGGAGTTTAACCTGCCCAAGAACCGCCTAATCTGTGACATGCCCACCAGGTGGAACTCAACGTTGGCCATGCTGCAGCGGCTGCACACGCAGCAGAGGGCCATCAATGAGTACCTGTGCGACTATGGCACCAGGACAGGGTCAGGGGAGCTTGGTTTTTTTTCCCCACGCCAGTGGGCCATGATCAGGGATGCATGCACTGTCCTGTCACCATTCGAGGAGGCCACGAGGATGGTGAGCAGTGACAGTGCATGCATCAGTGACACTGTCCCCCTTGTCCACCTGTTGGAGCACACGCTGCGTGGAATAATGGACAGGGCACTTGAGGCAGAACAGAGGCAGGAAGAGGAGGACTTCCTTAGCTCTCAAGGCCCCCTTTATCCAGACAGTGTTCCTGCGTGCCCGCCGATCACACAGGAAGAGGACGAGGAGGAAGAGGAGGAGGAGGAAGATTGTGTCAGTATGGAGGTGGAGCCTGGCACTCAGCATCAGCAGCAGTCTTTAAGGGATCAGTCCCAAGAAACACATGGACTTGTACGTGGCTGGGAGGAGGTGGCTGCGGACCATGTCGTTCTTAGTGACCCAGAGGACTCCGGACCGAATGCCTCAGCAAACCTACGCTGCATGGCCTCCCTGATCCTGCAAAGCCTGCGTAAGGATCCCCGTATTCGTGGTATCAAGGAGAAGGACCAATACTGGCTGGCAACCCTCCTTGATCCACGTTACAAGGGTAAGGTTGCGGACCTTATCTTGCCATCGCAGAGGGAGCAGAGGATGAAACATCTTCGGGAGGCCTTGCAGAAAGGTCTGTGCAACGCGTTCCCAGAGACTGGGAGGTTACAAACTCCTGTTTCTGGACAACGTGTTGCTGAGGCTTCGGTCAGTCAAAGAAGGAGCGGTGGAGAAGGTGGCCGTCTGACCGATGCGTTCAGACAATTTTTTGGTCCGCAGCCCCAAGGTATGATCGGTTCCAGCAACCATCGCCAGCGTCTGTTTTACATGGTGCAGGAATACCTAGGGGCAAGATCAGACTTGGACACCTTTCCCACCGAAAATCCTCTGGGTTACTGGGTCTTGAGGATGGATCACTGGCCAGAGCTTGCACAGTATGCAATTGAGCTACTGGCCTGTCCTGCATCCAGCGTTCTTTCGGAACGCACATTCAGTGCTGCTGGAGGCGTGGTAACCGATCACAGGGTGCGTCTGTCCACCGACTCGGTCGATCGGCTGACCTTCATAAAAATGAATGAGTCTTGGATCACCACCAGCTACCAAGCACCTGATGCTGATGTAACCGAATAATTTTTTTTGAAATCTCAGATCCCTTCAAAGACTGCCTATGCTGATGCTGAGTGACTATCCCTGAGTAATTATCCTCTTCCTCCTCAATCATCACGCTGATAGCTTGTAAGAACATTTTTGGTTCTGGGCGCCACCACCAGTGCCTAAGGCACAATTTTTCAGCCCCTGTTTAACAGGGGCGTGTAATTACAATTTTTGATGTAATACTTTGCAGCAGGGCTCGTTCCTGCATTCCAACTAGAGTGTCTGTGAGCGGTTGCAGTGTTGTGGCACCAGCACCAGTGCCTAAGGCCCAATTTTTCTGCCCCTGTCTAACAGGGGCGTGTAATTACAATTTTTGATGCAATACTTTGCAGCAGGGCTCGTTCCTGCGTTCCAACTAGAGTGTCTGTGAGGGGTTGCAGTGTTGTGGCACCAGCACCAGTGCCTAAGGCCCAATTTTTCTGCCCCTGTCTAACAGGGGCGTGTAATTACAATTTTTGATGCAATACTTTGCAGCAGGGCTCGTTCCTGCGTTCCAACTAGAGTGTCTGTGAGGGGTTGCAGTGTTGTGGCACCAGCACCAGTGCCTAAGGCCTAATTTTTCAGCTCCTGTTCAACAGGGGCATGTAATTACAATTCTTGATCTAATATTTCACAGCAGGGCCCTGTGAGGGCTTACAGTGTTGTGGCCACAGCAACACCTAAGGCCCAAATTTCTGCTGAGTATATAGGGCAGGACCCTACTTTCAAACATCTAACTTACAAACGACTCCTACTTACAAACGGAAGGAGACAACAGGAAGTGAGATGAAATCTACCCCTAGGAAGGGAAATTCTTTCCTGTAAGAGTTAATATGGGAAAACAATTTCTCCTTTCCACTGATGCTTTCCAATCCTTGTTCCACAAAAAAACCCAAATTTTCAAAAAACATTTTTCATTGGGACAAAAAAGTGAGGTGAAATCTTCTGAAGAGGAGGAAAGACAGCAAAACAAATGTCACAGGGGTGATAACCCTTCCCTATGTTTTCCAAAAAGCTTAGAAAAGATTTTTTGGCTGGAGCTAAACACGTTAAAAATGTTCAAAATTACAAACAGATTCTACTTAACAACAAACCTACAGTCCCTGTCTTGTTTGCACCGCCTGTATACTGCTGTTCAGAGTATATAGGGCCTGGTGGCCCCACACCTTTCCTTATTTTAATTTGGGTGCGGGGTTCCCCTTAATATCCATACAAGACCCAAAGGGCCTGGTAATGGACTGGGGGGTACCCATGCCGTTTGTCTCACTGATTTTCATCCATATTGCCATGACCCGACATGACATTAAACCCGCAAGCAGTTTTAAATGAGATTTTTTCCTTTAAAAATGACATTTGGTGCAGGGACTGTTCTAAACATGGGAAACACGCGTCACTTTACAGGCATACTATAGACACCCCCCAGGTACGATATTTAAAGGAATATTTCACTTTTTTTTTTTTACTTTAAGCATCATTAAAATCACTGCTCCCGAAAAAACGGCCGTTTTTAAAAGTTTTTTTTGCATTGATACATGTCCCCTGGGGTAGGACCCGGGTCCCCAAACCCTTTTTAGGACAATACCATGCAAATTAGCCTTTAAAATGAGCACTTTTGATTTCGAACGTTCGAGTCCCATAGACGTCAATGGGGTTCTAACGTTCGTGCGAACTTTCGGTCCGTTCGCGGGTTCTGGTGCGAACCGAACCGGGGGGTGTTCGGCTCATCCCTAGTAATCAGCATGGATTCATGAAGAATCGTTCTTGCCAAACCAATCTATTAACCTTCTATGAGGAGGTGAGTTGCCATCTAGATAAAGGAAGGCCTGTAGACGTGGTGTATCTGGATTTTGCAAAAGCATTTGACACAGTTCCCCATAAACGTTTACTGTACAAAATAAGGTCTGTTGGCATGGACCATAGGGTGAGTACATGGATTGAAAACTGGCTACAAGGGCGAGTTCAGAGGGTGGTGATAAATGGGGAGTACTCAGAATGGTCAGGGGTGGGTAGTGGGGTGCCCCAGGGTTCTGTGCTGGGACCAATCCTATTTAATTTGTTCATAAACGATCTGGAGGATGGGATAAACAGTTCAATCTCTGTATTTGCAGACGATACTAAGCTAAGCAGGGCAATAACTTCTCCGCAGGACGTGGAAACCTTGCAAAAAGACCTGAACAAATTAATGGGGTGGGCGACTACATGGCAAATGAGGTTCAATGTAGAAAAATGTAAAATAATGCATTTGGGTGGCAAAAATATGAATGCATTCTATACGCTGGGGGGAGAACCTCTGGGGGAATCTAGGATGGAAAAGGACCTGGGGGTCCTAGTGGATGATAGGCTCAGCAATGGCAGGCAATGCCAAGCTGCTGCTAACAAAGCAAACAGAATATTGGCATGCATTAAAAGGGGGATCAACTCCAGAGATAAAACGATAATTCTCCCGCTCTACAAGACTCTGGTCCGGCCGCACCTAGAGTATGCGGTCCAGTTCTGGGCACCAGTCCTCAGGAAGGATGTACTGGAAATGGAACGAGTTCAAAGAAGGGCAACAAAGCTAATAAAGGGTCTGGAGGATCTTAGTTATGAGGAAAGGTTGCGAGCACTGAACTTATTCTCTCTGGAGAAGAGACGCTTGAGAGGGGATATGATTTCAATTTACAAATACCGGACTGGTGACCCCTCAATAGGGATAAAACTTTTTCGCAGAAGAGAGTTTACCAAGACTCGTGGCCACTCATTAAAATTAGAAGAAAAGAGGTTTAATCTTAAACTACGTAGAGGGTTCTTTACTGTAAGAGCGGCAAGGATGTGGAATTCCCTTCCACAGGCGGTGGTCTCAGCGGGGAGCATTGATAGCTTCAAGAAACTATTAGATAAGCACCTGAATGACCACAACATACAGGGATATACAATGCAATACTGACACATAATCACACACATAGGTTGGACTTGATGGACTTGTGTCTTTTTTCAACCTCACCTACTATGTAACTATGTAACTATGTAATAAACTGTAGCTCCCCAGTGCCAGCAGCACACATAAATCTATTTCCCAAAGACAACCTCTGGATATGACGCTGAGCACATGCACTCAACTTCCTTGGTTGACCATGGCGAGACCTGTTCTGAGTGGAACCTGTCTTGTTAAACCACTGTATGGTCTTGGCCAACGTGCTGCAGCTCAGTTTCAGGGTCTTGGCAATCTTCTTATAGCCTAGGCCAGGGGTCTTCAAACTATGGCCCTCCAGTTGTTCAGAAACTACAATTCCCATCATCCCTAGTCATGTCTGTGAATGTCAGAGTTTTACAATGCCTCATGGGATGTGTAGTTCCGCAACAGCTGGAGGGCCGTAGTTTGAGGATCCCTGGCCTAGGCTATCTTTATATAGAGCAACAATTAATTTTTTCAGATCCTCAGAGAGATCTTTGCCATGAGGTGCCATGTTGAACTTCCCGTGACCAGTATGAGAGAGTGAGAGCGATTACACACCTGCTCCTCATTCACACCTGAGACCTCCCCAACCGGGGAGGGAAAATGGCTAATTGGGCCCAATTTGGACATTTTCAGTTAGGGGTGTACTCACTTTTGTTGCCAGCCGTTTAGACATTAATGGCTGTGTGTTGAGTTATTTTGAGGGGACAGCATATTTACACGGTTATACAAGCTGTACACTCACTACTTTACATTGTAGCAAAGTATCATTTCTTCAGAGCTGTCACATGAAAAGATATAATAAAATATTTACAAAAATGTGAGGGGTGTACTCACTTTTGTGTGAAACTGTAAGTCACTATTTCTCAGGCATCTACTGTCCTTCTTTGGCCCCCCGCCATGATTTAGACCTAGAAGCTGCCATACTAGGTATTAACAAAGACAAGAAGTTGTCTTTCCTACATTTATACAGGTAGGAGAGTTCTGTACCATGTTAACCATTGATAAATGCAGAACGTTTGGCGTTTCAGTGAATTGGCCAACTTAACCGATTGCATGGTACGAAAATGGACATCCTTGGGTTGCAGTGGTTATACCGGAATGATGCCTGCACCTACAAGTATCATCCCGGAATCATTCTTTTCAGCCGGAAATTCTGTTTCAGGCAGATTAGCCACTAATTAGCCACTCGATCACTTCTGTGGGTGGCGGTCCCATCCCCATCACGCCGCCACAGCGATGTAGCCGACGGCGATGGTGGCCCTGTACAGAAATGTACTGATGTTGTTCCTCTCTCTCTGTAACCATGTAAACCAGAAGTGATGAGTAGTCTGTCACTTCCGGTTCCACTTCTTTACTCACCTGGCCGTCAGCGGCCATTAAAGCATCCGATCATAACCATCTGTGTATGATCGGCTGCATGGGAGGCCAGAGGAGAGATTTGGGGTCTAATAGACCCCCCATCTCTCCATAAAGAGGACCTGTGACTGACCGATGGTATTTATCCCTTGTGATAGCAATAAACTTAGTACAAAAAAAAAAGTGTAACAAAAAAAAAATTGTATAAAATAAATAAATAATAATACATTTTTTTTAAAGCACCCCCGTGCCACCATGCTTGCGTGCAAATGCGAACGCATACGTTACTCCCGCACGCATATGTAAACGGTGATTGCACCACACATGTGAGGTATTGTCAGGAATGTCAGAGCAAGAGCAGTAATTGCAGCACCAGATCTCCTGTGCAACTTTAAACTGATAACCTGTAAAGGCGTTTAAAACATCGCCTATGGAGAATTTTAAGCACCGTAGTTTGCCGCCATTTCACGGACGTGCGCAGTTTTAGAGCATGACATGTTAGGTATCTGTTTACTCAGCGTAACATCATCTTTTACATGACTGATGTACAACAGATGTGTTTAACTCCCCCATAAACTATATCACCCCACTCAAACGACTTCATTAACCGAGACCACACCATGCTCATGGGGTAACAAAGGCCGTAGCAGCCTACTTTATTTAACAAATAATGAGTCAAATATCCACCATATAAAAACGTATAAGTAGAAAAAACATATCTGTTATAAACCTATGAAAAACTAACGTTGGTCTGAGCAGGAAATTAGTAAACCTCTGTGTTAAAACCTTCTTGCACTGCAGTCCCTCTCACATGTATTATCCCTGCTTCAAGCCGACAAGCTGGCTCAAAGACTACCCCTGACCGCAGTGCCCCATTCTCATTTCCCGGCTAACCTCCGTTAACCGGGAACCACCATCAGGACCCCTCCAACGATAGTCCCGATCTCATCCTTCTGATATCTTCTTTCCCTGCACAGACCAACGTCCGCCACCGCTACGACATCCTAGCGCCAGTACCTATGAAGAAAAAACAGAGAAAACACTTCCCGATCGACACAACCTCTATCCCTAGGGAGGGTGGGTGGGAACTTTCCCCCACGCTTTGGTGACTCATCCCAGGCGGGGGCCCCCTTATCAAAATTCCTACAGCCCCTCCCCCTCGGCTCTATACTCACCACCCCTAATCAGGGAAGTTAATTCCCTGTTAACCCTGTCATGCCCGCCCTACGCTTATTTGCTTGGTTGCTATTGCTCCGGGCTTTCTTGACTGATGTACAACAGATGTGTTTAACTCCCCCATAAACTATATCACCCCACTCAAACGACTTCATTAACCGAGACCACACCATGCTCATGGGGTAACAAAGGCCGTAGCAGCCTACTTTATTTAACAAATAATGAGTCAAATATCCACCATATAAAAACGTATAAGTAGAAAAAACATATCTGTTATAAACCTATGAAAAACTAACGTTGGTCTGAGCAGGAAATTAGTAAACCTCTGTGTTAAAACCTTCTTGCACTGCAGTCCCTCTCACATGTATTATCCCTGCCTCAAGCCGACAAGCTGGCTCAAAGACTACCCCTGACCGCAGTGCCCCATTCTCATTTCCCGGCTAACCTCCGTTAACCGGGAACCACCATCAGGACCCATCCAACGATAGTCCCGATCTCATCCTTCTGATATCTTCTTTCCCTGCACAGACCAACGTCCGCCACAGCAGGCAAGGGTAATTCCCTTACCCTTGGATGCCCCTCCACACCCGAAGCGCTCGTTGTATACCATCCTGAAGGCCCAAAGCCCACATATCTATGCCTACCTCGTTCAAATGGACCCCATCTTTTTTCAAATATCGCCAGGTCTCAAATTCCAGCTCTAGGTGACGTATCGCCAGCCCTCCTTTCTGTACCATGAATTTGCTAACTGCCCTATTAATCTTTCTCCTGGCTCTATTAATACCTTCCACTGATCTGGCCATTCTCCATGTCCTACGCGCCACTATATCTGACCATACAATGACCATATCAGGAAATTGCTCCATCAAGCGGTCAATATCTGATTTGATGTCCCGTGTAATGTCTAACATGGACCTAATCCCCAAATCATTGCCGCCCACATGTAATACTAACACATCAGGCGGTCTGTCCCTAGCTGCAAAACGCTGCACCTCAGGAACCAAGCGGCTCCATAACATTCCCGGGACTCCAAACCATTTTATGTAGGCATCCTTTCTATCAAAACCCAACTGCCTACCCTCGTACCTCGCGTCCCCTCTCCGTGCCCCCCAGCAGACATAGGAATGGCCCATGATCCAGACCATCCCGGTCGCCGAACCTGAAATTAAAGAGGAAAAACAACATACACTATGGTACAACCATCATTTTTTTTTTTTTTTAAAAAAAAAAAAAACCATACCCGGGCAGACTGAAGAGTCCTACCCACCTGATTACCTCACAAACCTACCACCAGGTGGGGCCTAACGTAAGACCTGAACCTGTTCGACTCCCACCGCCCAATCCTTTTTACCGCCTCCATATCCATCCCTTGCCTTGCTGCTTCTGTCGCTGCCCCTATCCTGAATGAGTGGGATGAAAAGGCTTTGCCATCCAGACCCAACTGCTCCAAGCATTTTCTAAATATAGCCCCAAACTGAAAACGTGACAACGGCGTTCCGTCCTCGTGTACCAAAAACGCGCCTAGCCCCGCTGGGCGAACCCGTTTGAAAACCCTTACTGCTTCCAATGGTCATAAAGGCGAACCCGGAATTGGAAACACCTGAACCAGTTTTCCTTTACCTTCTTGATCCGTTTTTGATTTGTTAAACCACAAGGACAGCCTTCCCCCGCTGCACTCCACCTCCTGGCTCCCAATTCCCCCATGTACTTTCTTTGAAGGGCTGACCAGTTCCCCAATTCTAAATGCCCCAAAAAACGCCAACAAAAACGCGACTGTAAATAATTTTATCTCAAATTCCGATGAACACACCTCCCGCAACTTGGCTACAATACCCTTGAGAATCTCAAATGTCACGGGCTTCCTGGTATCCCTCCGAGTCACCGATCGCCTGTAACCTTTTACGGCCTGTCTCACCCAGAAATCTTTTGTAAAATCAGGCTGCCCCTGTAGTTTGAACAAGAAGGCTAAACCTGACAGTTGCGTATTCACTACAGATGCGGACACCCCCTCCTCCATTTTTCTGGCCACGTAGTATAAAACGAGTGAACGTCCTGCTTGTCCACTCGGATCCTCACCCACCTCTTGTACGAACGCCAACCACTCTTTCCAGACCCTCGTGTAAGCTGACCACGTAGACCCACTTACCGACCACTTTATCCATCCCGTGATGATTCCAACGCTATCCCCCACAACCATTCGGGACAAGGCACTCCTTGTTGCTCCGCCTCCGGCGCCAACTCTCGGAACCTGTCCCACTGGAAGCGAGATAATGCGTCAGCTATCACATTTTCTACTCCTGGCAGGTGGACAGCGTGAATGAAAACATTCAGCTGTAAGCATCTCAGCACCAAATGTTGAAGTAATCTAATAACCGGCGGAGAAGACGCCGTGTTCTTATTGATTACCTGCACTACCCCCAAATTGTCCCCATGGAAACGCACCTTCAGATCCCTGAAAGATGCTCCCCATAATTCCACTGCAAGCACTACTGGGAATAGTTCCAACAGCACCAAATTCTTCGTGAAACCCGCCGCTATCCAGGACTGCGGCCAGGGGCCTGCACTCCATTGTCCCTGGAAGAAAGCTCCGAACCCTGAGGACCCCGCTGCGTCCGTAAAGAGCTCCAGGTCGAAGTTACTGACCGGTCCTGCCATCCACAGCGCTCTTCCATTGAATGACTCCAAAAAGGTATGCCATACCCTCAGGTCGTCCCTATGTGCTTTGACCAAGCGTACAAAATGTCTCGGGGACTTAATGCCACTCGTACTAGCTGCCAGACGACGACTGAACACCCTCCCCATAGGTAAAATGCGACAGGCAAAATTAAGCTTGCCTAACACCGATTGCAATACGCGCAATTGCACTTTTCGCAATCCAATTAGCCGCGCAACCTCTGTTTTCAGGTCTGCCAACTTTTCCGCCGGCAACCTACATTCCATGGCCACTGAATCCAGGATGATGCCTAGAAACGTAATCACCGTACAAGGTCCCTCAGTTTTGTCAGGCGCCAATGGAATGCCAAACCTGTCTGCTATGTGTTCCAGCGTTGCCAAGAGCACCGCGCAGATCCTCGACTCAGCTGGTCCTATGCATAGGAAGTCATCCAGGTAATGAATTATAGAATTCAAACCCGAAACCTCCCTTACCACCCACTCAACAAAAGAGCTGAATTGCTCAAATATCGCACATGATATAGAGCAACCCATCGGAAGGCATTGGTCGACATAGAACTCATCGTCCCATTGACATCCGAGCAACCTAAAACTTTCAGGATGCACTGGTAACAGCCTAAAAGCCGATTCAATATCAACCTTAGCCAACAGTGCCCCTTTTCCGTACCGGCGCACCCACCCTACGGCTGCATCAAAATGATGTATACGTCACAGAGCACGCTTCCTGATCTATGGCGTCATTAACCGACCCCCCTTTTGGAAAGGACAGGTGATGGATGAGCCTGAATTTATTGGGTTCCTTTTTCGGTACTACCCCCAGTGGGGACACCACCAGATCAGCCAAAGGTGCCGACGAGAAAGGCCCCGCCATCCTTCCCATTGCAACCTCCTTACGTAGTTTTTCACTAACCACGTCCGGGTGTTGCAAAGCGGACCGGAGATTGGGTGGAACGGGAGGGACTACCGCCAGCGAACAGGGGATCCAGAAACCTACGGAGAAACCTTCTTCCAATAATGTTGCCGCTTTCTTATCCGGATACCTACCGAGAAACGGCCGCATCCTTCCCACTCTCACCGGAGTCCTCCCTCTTGTGTCCAGTTTCCCCTGAGCGGCCCTTAGCTTGTTTGAAGCATTTGGATGCTGAGTGGGCTCCATTGCACCCCGAACACTCATGCTTGAACCTACAAGAACTTCCGAACTTGCATGTTCCTGAGTTATACTGCCAGCACACCCCTTTTTTGTTTCCGGCCGACTGTCCCTGTGCTGAAGGTCCGCCGGCCCCCCCCTGAAAAAACTGGGTCGGTGCCCGCGCAGAGGTCATTAAACGCATCCATAGGCTTATATCCTTGTGGTCCCAGCGTAGCTCTTTTCGCACTGCCCTCCGTTGCCGAAACTGCTCATCATACCTCAGCCACGCAGTCCCACCATAAACTCTATACGCTTCCCCAATAGAATCCTGATAACAAAACAGCGCCGAACAATGTTCGGGCTGTTTTTCCCCAATGACACTTGCCATTATGGTGAACGCCTGCAGCCAATTGGTAAATGTACGCGGGATTAACCTATATCTCCTTTTCTCTTCATCCTCTTTTTTGGAATCATCGGGCTTTACTCTGTCTAAATTGAATTTTTCCAAAGGGAGTAGCGAAAAAATCTCCACATACTCACCTTTCCAAAGCTTTTCTCTGACCTCCTGCTTCAGATGTGCTCCTAACGGCCCTTCATAACACACATATACTTCACATTTGGCTGCATCTGCAATTCTAATTATATCCTGCCTCGCCACCGTCTCATTGGCCACAGCCGTCTTACTTACCTCCGGAGCCACTACCGTATTTTCACCATCCTTGGCCGTCGCCGAGCCGGCCCCCGCGATCCCCGGCGTTTCCGTACACCCCCCTGACCCTGCGCGTTCCCCCGATCCTGCTGCAGGTGGGACCCAAGCTGCTGCTGGCCCCACTGCTGTGTTGCCTGCCTGCTCAAACTTACGTACTAGCTCTTTGATTCCTTCCAAGAAACCCAATAAGCCTGCAGCACCCAGGGGGTTCTCCCCCGTCCCTCCCCCTGATGTCCCTGGCCCAGACCCACTACTAGGCCCACTGCCCCCTTGCAAATGTGTCTCAGGTGTAAGAGGTGCTGACTTACCGGGCTGCATAGGTGACGCCCCATCAGCCGATCGTCTGCAGACCACCTCTGCTGTCCTCCCCGAGCGGGGGGCTGCCTCTTCTTCTGACTCCGATTGTTCCTCCGAAAGGTTCAGCACCATGTCTTCCTCCTCTTCTGAAGAAAGCCTATCAGGCCCGCTGGCTGTTGCTGCTTCAGACATCCTCTCCCTCCTCTGCGCAGCGCGTCCGTGTGGCGACTTTTGGACAGCCTTACCAGGACCGGTGTGTGGAACCTCAGTCCTGGCGGCCTCCGCTCTGCCCCTTCTCTGCTCTCTCTGCTCCGGATCAGGCCGCTGTGGATCTCTTGCCGCTGAAGGCCCGGGGATCCCGACTGCTTTGCTCCTCTGTGTGTGACCCCGTGCCGACTCTGGTAGCCTGGGGGAGGGGCCAGCGCGCGTGCGTTCGCCGGGTCTACTAGGCCTCGCTGAAGCCCTGTACTTTCCCTGCCTCGCGCTGCCCGTTCTGAGCTCCCGGTCTGTGGTTCTTACCGGGCTGCTGCTGTTCGCACGCGCCGTCCGTTTTGGGGGTGGGCCCGCTGCTGACACTCCGCGGCTCCCCCCCGACTGCCGCTGAGACTCACCGCGTTGCTCCGGCGAATACCGCTCCGGAGGTCTGGCCCTGCGGGCTCTAGTACCGCTCCTGCCCGCCAGCCCGGACGCTGTCTCTGTCCTCATGAGCGCTGTACCTAGCGCCGCCTGGAGCCACTCGGGACCCCGCACTGCTGCCTCCTCTCTGAGCTGGGCCAGAATTCTCTCCACCTCTGACATGATGCTTCTCTCACTGAACTTTCCCCCACGCTTTGGTGACTCATCCCAGGCGGGAGCCCCCTTATCAAAATTCCTACAGCCCCTCCCCCTCGGCTCTATACTCACCACCCCTAATCAGGGAAGTTAATTCCCTGTTAACCCTGTCATGCCCGCCCTACGCTTATTTGCTTGGTTGCTATTGCTCCGGGCTTTCTTTATACAAAAAAAAGGGGCTAACTTTAGTGTTTTGTTTTTTTCAAATACATGAAAGTGTTTTTCTTTTCCCAAAAGATTGCATTTGAAAAACTGCACAAATACTGGGTTTGGGTGACAGGTCTGAGCCCCGCCGTGTGTGTCTACAGTGAGATGCGCGAGTTCCCCCATGGGAAGCGGCTCCCTATATGGGCACTTGCTAGAGAGGAGGAGCCAGAAACACTGGTGGGGGACCTGGGAAGAGGAGGTTTGGGCCTGCTCTGTGCAATGGTAACAGGCCCGGACTGGCCATAGAGCACACCGGGCGTTTGCCCAATGGGCCGCGGTCCCTGGGCTGCATGTTTTAGGAAGAGCGGGCTCTTGATGACTGGGCTGCACAGTGGGAGGTAAGCGGTGACCGCGTTCCGGACAGGGTTAACACAGGCCCAGGCCGCCGCTCACCTCCCGCCATACGGACATTCCTAAAGCAGGGCCGGCGCCAGCACACTTACGAGGTGCAGAAGGAGGCGAGAGAGAGAAAGCGCCTGTGACATGCAGGAAGCGCCTGCAGGGGGCGGACACCTCGCGGGCCAGGTGCACTGGAGGTATAGCTGCACTCATGCAGACAGCGGCCTCTCTCCTAACATCGGCCAGGACACTGTGATGGCTGCACAGGGAGGAGGGTGAGTGCAGTGAGAAAAACCCTCATATGTTCCAGTGCGACATCCAAAGTCCCACTCTGTAATGGCGGGGAAAGGGAGTGGATTGTGGCTGTCTCTTTACAGGTATGGGGCTGTCTCTTTACAGGTATGGGTGGCTGTCTCTTTACAGGTATGGGGCAGCTGTCTCTTTACAGGTATGGGGCAGCTGTCTCTTTACAGGTATGGGGCAGCTGTCTCTTTACAGGTATGGGGCGGCTGTCTCTTTACAGGTATGGGGCTGTCTCTTTACAGTTATGGGGCGGCTGCCTCTTTACAGGTATGGGGCGGCTGTCTCTTTACAGGTATGGGGCAGCTGTCTCTTTACAGGTATGGGGCTGTCTCTTTACAGTTATGGGGCGGCTGCCTCTTTACAGGTATGGGGCGGCTGTCTCTTTACAGGTATGGGGCTGTCTCTTTACAGGTATGGGGCTGTCTCTTTACAGGTATGGGGCTGTCTCTTTACAGTTATGGGGCGGCTGCCTCTTTACAGGTATGGGGCGGCTGTCTCTTTACAGGTATGGGGCAGCTGTCTCTTTACAGGTATGGGGCTGTCTTTTTACAGGTATGGGGCTGTCCCTTTACAGGTATGGGGCGACTGCCTCTTTACAGGTATGGGGCGGCTGTCTCTTTACAGGTATGGGGCGGCTGTCTCTTAACAGTTATGGGGCGGCTGCCTCTTTACAGGTATGGGGCGGCTGTCTCTTTACAGGTATGGGGCGGCTGTCTCTTTACAGGTATGGGGCTGTCTCTTTACAGTTATGGGGCGGCTGCCTCTTTACAGGTATGGGGCGGCTGTCTCTTTACAGGTATGGGGCAGCTGTCTCTTTACAGGTATGGGGCTGTCTCTTTACAGTTATGGGGCGGCTGCCTCTTTACAGGTATGGGGCGGCTGTCTCTTTACAGGTATGGGGCAGCTGTCTCTTTACAGGTATGGGGCGGCTGTCTCTTTACAGGTATGGGGCTGTCTCTTTACAGTTATGGGGCGGCTGCCTCTTTACAGGTATGGGGCGGCTGTCTCTTTACAGGTATTGGGCGGCTGTCTCTTTACAGGTATGGGGCTGTCTCTTTACAGGTAAGGGGTGGCTGTCTCTTTACAGGTATGGGGCTGTCTCTTTACAGGCATGGGGCGGCTGTCTGTTTACAGGTATGGGGCGGCTGTCTGTTTACAGGTATGGGGCAGCTGTCTGTTTACAGGAATGGGGCTGTCTCTTTACAGGTATGCGTGGCTGTCTCTTTACAGGTATGGGGCTTGTCTCTTTACAGGTATGGGGCTGTCTCTTTACAGGTATGGGTGGCTGTCTCTTTACAAGTATGGGTGGCTGTCTCTTTACAGGTATGGAGCTGTCTTTTTACAGGTATGGGGCGGCTTTCTCTTTAAAGGTATGGGTCTGTCTCTTTACAGGTATGGGGTGGCTGTCTCTTTACAGGTATGGGGCGGCTGTCTTTTTACTGGTCTGGGGCCATCTATTTACTGATCTGAGGCCATCTCTTTGCTGGACTGGGGCTGTCTCTTTGCTGGCCTGGGGCTGTCTCTTTGCTGGACTGGGGCAGTCTCTTTGCTGGCCTGCGGCTGTCTCTTTGCTGGTCTGGGGCTGTCTCTTTGCTGGCCTGGGGCTGTCTCTTTGCTGGTCTGAGGCTGTCTCTTTGCTGGTCTGGGGCTGTCTCTTTGCTGGTCTGAGGCTGTCTCTTTGCTGGCCTGGGGCTATCTCTTTGCTGGTCTGGGGCTGTCTCTTTGCTGGCCTGGGACTGTCTCTTTGCTGGTCTGGGGCTGTCTCTTTGCTGGCCTGGGGCTATCCCTTTGCTGGTCTGGGGCTGTCTCTTTGCTGGCCTGGGGCTGTCTCTTTGCTAGCCTGGGGCTGTCTCTTTGCTGGTATGGGGCTGTCTCTTTGCTGGCCTGGGGCTGTCTCTTTGCTGGTCTGAGGCTGTCTCTTTGCTGGCCTGGGGCTGTCTCTTTGCTGGTCTGGGGCTGTCTCTTTGCTGGCCTGGGACTATCTCTTTGCTGGTCTGGGGTAGTTTCTTTGCTAATCTGGGGCCATCTCTTTGCTGGATTGGGGATGTCTCTTTGCTGTTTTGGGATGTCTCTCGAGATGAATATCTGGTCACCAACCACCCCCCGTGACCGCCCGCCTCACATCTCCGACCTACTCCCCCCAGGGATTGAGCTGCCCAGTTTAAAATGCCCGGGCCTATTTCTTGTCCCAGTCTGGGCCTGAATGGTAAGTATAAACCTGTTTGTTTTTAAAAGAAAACAAAATTGTATTCAAAGTCACTTCAAGTTAGTCAATAAAGGGTATCACTTAAACGCCGAGTTTTCTGCATTCAGCCTTGGAATTCTTGCATAAAGTCACAATCTAAAGTCTTCCCCTCTCTTCATTTACATAATTTAAATAGATGCTAAAAGCACATTTAAAAAAAATATATATATATTTACCTACTCTGTGCAATAATATTGCACAGAAAGGTCGCTTACCTACTCTTCTGCCAGTCCCCGCCAGCACTGTCTGCTCCTCCCTCCTTTGGCTACCTCTTGTAGCAAGCCAAATGCACGCTGTCCAGAGCCAGGCTGCGCGCATCTCCAGACACACACAGTGCCAGCAAACCATGCCCCTGCTCCACAACAGGAGCCTATGGCTGAGTGATCACAACAGGAGCCAATGGCTGACTGATCACAACAGGAGCCAATGGCTGACTGATCACAACAGGAGCCAATGGCTCCACTGCCCTCAGTTTTCTCCCTGTGAAAGGCAAAAAGGCTGTTCACTTTAACTACTTAAGGACCGGGCCTACTTTTCAGACTTAGTGTTTACAAGTTAAAATAATTTTTTTATGCTAGAAAACTACTTAGAACCCCCAAACATTATATATACATTTTTTTCAGACATCCTAGAGAATAAAATGGCGGCCATTGCAATACTTTATGTCATACCGTATTTGTGCAGCGGTCTTAGAAGCGCAATTTTTTTTTGAAAAAAAAAACACTTTTTTTAATTAAAAAATAAGACAACAGTAAAGTTAGCCCAACTTTTTTTATATTGTGAAAGATAATATTACACAGAGTAAATTGATATCCAACATGTCACGCTTCAAAATTGCGCCCGCTTGTGGAATGGCGACAAACTTTGACCCTTAAAAATCTCTATAGGTAACGTTTAAAAATTTCTAAGGGTTACCAGTTTTGAGTTACAGAGGAGGTCTAGAACTATTGCTCTTGCTCTAACAATCGCGGCAATACCTCACATGTGTGGTTTGAACACTGTTTTCATATGCTGGCGCAACTTACGTATGCGTTTGCTTTGGCGCACGAGCTCGGCGGGACGGGGCGCTTTACATTTTTTATTTTTCTTATTTTCTTATTTATTTTAGTTTTAAATTTTTTTTTTATTTTTACACTGTCCTTTAAAAAAAAAAATTAGGTCACTTTTATTCCTATTACATCCCTTGTAATAGAAAAAAATGACAGGACCTCTTTAATGTGAAACCCGGGGTCAAAAAGACCTCAGATCTCATATTTACACTAAAATGCAATAAAAAAAAAATTCAAAAAAGGCTTTCTTTTTTTTTTTTTTTACCAAAAAAACCTATTCCCCTTTAAGACCATTGGGCGGAAGCGACTTTTGACGTCGCTTCTGCCATCCAATGGTATGGAGCCGAGTGGGGGCCATCTTTCCCTCACTTGGCTCCAGGCTGTTGAGGGGAGAGGACCCGATAGTCTCTGCCGCTACCGACGGATCCGGTAAGCGGCGGAAACCACCGGAGCGCGGCGGGAGGGGAGTGCCCCTCTCCCGCCCCCGTTAAACGTGATCTTGCGGCGAATCCGCCGCAGAGACCAATTTTATCTGAAAGAGGACCGTCCACTGTTGAAGAGGATACAGGGGTTATGACAGCTACCTGCTTCCACTTCAAACAGCCGACGTACAATGACGGCGGGCGGTCCGTAAGTAGTTAACAGGAAATTTTCCCCAGAGCTTAGTGAATGAGGTGAAGTTCTGTTGACTTCCATCATTCAATCAAGTGCATTTTCCTTTTAGGTAATTGGGTATTCCATGCAAAGGGAATTTTTTACCGCAATCACTAAGCCTAGGGAAAATTCCCTTTCAAAGTGAACAGTCTATTTGCCTTCAGTAAATCAGCCCCTATACCTGGTCTAAGCGTGGACACAGTAGGGTCTTTCAATCACGTATGTTGTGGCCCTACAACAAAGAAGTCTGCAATCTCACTGAGAAGCACGTTCTTGGTGTCCTCCAAACGCTTTCTGTTCTACATTTGCTGATCTTAAGTGTTCCTAAAACAGCTGTGTGTGCATAGCTGGCATTGGTTCTGTCTAATTATACAGAATTAAAAGAGAGGAAGCGTCACATTGTTATTTTTCTCAATGACAGATGGATTTTTCCAGTACTGCCATGAAAAACAAGTGAATCTTGGAAGACAAATGCAAATTCTGCAGATTAATACATGTGTTTAATTATGGCTATGAGTCAGAGTAGAGTGTGTAGGATATTTCCTGAATTAAAATGGACTGGAATGGTTTATTTGCCCAGAGAATAAATTGATCTAATTTCACCAAGACTTAGGAAAGATCTTTCATTCACAATGAAAAGGCCCACTCGGTAGCTCTGTGGTGTCCATACCCTGGGGATTTATGGCATTTGGTGCCATCCAGTCTTCCTCATTAAAGTACTGGGCACTTTTAGAAGAGATGTTTTGCCATGGTAGAATTAGTATTTCAATAAACACTGAAATTCATTGCTACTTGCTGAGAAGTCATTAACAGACACTCACTTCACTATTCATTTGTTTTCTAGCAGCAAGTAAACAACCTCAATTCAGGATCATAGCCGTATGCTTCATATATACTCTATAATTTACTTTACTTTTATAGCTAAAAGAGTCCTCTCCTTGCCAATCATAATAATAGTACTTTCCCATCTCATGGTTGACAATTTTCTGCTCCCTTACTTACCTATTCTCCCTCAGGCTAGCTGGTAAAGCGGCTGCAGAACATTGAGGAACATTGAGGAACCTACCTATGCTAGGCCTACATTAACAAATAAGAACAACCTCCTGTTCTCAAAAGAAGGGCTCTGGTACCTGGTGCTGGGGGTGTCCTGCTATAGTCTTTTTGTTAAGGTCTTATGTGTTTATTAAGTGTGTCTCTCCCATTGTGTGCCTCCTAGGTGTGCATTCCCATTGTTAATGAATTTAATTGAGTCACCTATTGTTTCTGTCTGTTGGCTAATTTGTCTAGCTCTTGGAGGATCCTCTATGATGGGATTAGCCATTGTGTGATGTTTTGTGTAAATATTTGTTTTTATTGTTCATATAAATCCTGTATATTATTAATGTGGTGACTGACCTACTTTTGAAGTGTATACAAACCTGTATTTGTGTTCAATAAACAGTCATTCCTTCCTAGTTCTATCTCAACATCTAAAAATTGTACCAACAACCCAAGTGTAGCACTCACCCCCCTCAGGGGCTGCTGGTTTGCCTTGGGTTCTTTTCCCAAACCGTTCTGAGCAGACGAGCGCTAATACCAGCCCTTTTTACAACCAGCATCGTACACAGACAAGATGTTGGGATAGAACCAGAAAGGAATGACTGTTTATTGAACAGAAATACAGGTTTTTATACACTTCAAAAGTAGGTCAGTCCCCACATTATTAATATACAGGATTTATATGAACAATAAAGCCAAATATTTACACAAAACATCACACAATGGTTTAGATAACGAGGTGGAGCTGACACAAGGCTAATCCCATCATAGAGGATCCTCCAAGAGTTAGCCAAATTAGCCAACAGACAGAAACAATAGGTGACTCAGTTAAAATCATTAACAATGGGAATGCACACCTAGGAGGCACACAATGGGAGAGACACACTTAATAAACACATAACACCTTAATAAACAGACTGTAGCAGGACACCCCCAGCACTGGGTTGCTTGAGCTGATTATAATAACATCTGCTCTGAGTCTCACAGTCTGAAGTAGTCACTTCTGGTTTGGGCATAGAGACCCCCCAAATTTGTATATGGGTCCTCAAGTTCCCAGAGTCTGTGTATTTTGGGGAATCATGGACTTGAATCTGAAGCAAGACCATTCAAGGGTCCCCCAGGCACACATCTACCAAAGAGTAGTGTTCCCTTAAAAGCCAGGGCCCATAGTTAGTAGGCAAGAGGTTAGCCTGCAGTCCCCTCCAAAAGCACCTGTCCTGGTTGAGTTTGTCACAGCAATGCCCAAGGCCAGGCAAGCACTAGTTTAGATGCAAAAAGGGGAGTTGCAGCTGCCACAGTCACCAGTATCCTACACTCAGGTCTGAACCCACAATGTCCTTGGATATTTGGATGCCTCCTTCCAACATCAGCCAGAAATTTCTGTAGTGAACGCTCCAGACTGGACTCTCAGTGAAATCCCCTTCTCAGCTTCAGGAATTCTTAGCAGAACAGGCCCACCAGCTTTGCCACAGCTGGGACCTCGATGAACACATATAGAACTGCAGCTGGGGCTTCCTAGAAGGGCAGCAGCCCTTCATGTGGGGAACTTCTCTTCCTGAATAACAACCTTCTGGGCACGCTCCCCCATAGATTGGTTGGAACCACATACATATTAAGCCTGCTTTTTTGACCCTTCCAACCCATTATATTCTAGAATCCTCTAGAAACAGGGAGAAGCAATCAAACCTGTAGCCTGCAGAGCCCAGAACAGTGCAAAGCAATAACGAGCTGCTCAACTGATTACAGGAGAGCCACAAGAACTAACTTGCTTCACAAGTATAAGCAATATATAGAAAAGAAAGATTAAGGGTCTTTCAAAGTACTAGAGAAAAGTCATAAAGTACTGTACAGGACAGTAGGGATGGGTCCCTAAAGGCAGGTATACATCATCGTTGCTTGGGTTTTGGTCAGTTTACAACAAGGTATAATTGGAGTACTCTGACTTGCAGCTTTCCTAGCATTGTTAAGTCCTGATATGGAAACCCCAGCGGCTCGGAGAGATCTTAGGTGGCAAACAGCATGCAACCCTGACTACAGGTATGTGGAACTGAAACCCACCTGTAAGTGAGGGCTTAAATGGAAAAGGAAGCAGTCAGCAAGTGTCCATGAGGTGTGGTGTGGAACAGCATACATTTGTGAGAGGACTGGGGGCTGTTGATCGGCTAAGACTCTGCTGAGCTCTTGCGAAGAAGCTAGTTTAGTTTGTCTTTTGGGAAACGAAAGATTGTTTTGCTTTTATCAATACGGCTGGCTGGTGATCCGGACCCCCAACATATTACAGTACATACAATGTAATTGATGGTCTTTATTTGAACAGTCATAAAATTGCACAGCAAGACTCACAGATAATTAAACATCCTATAAATGATAACACCATGCTCAGTTTCCCCATGTTCCCTGTCTAATATTCTAAATAATGAGAACACTGTCTTCCAAAAGTATATTATTTATAGTACAATTGCAACATTATTGAAAGAAAATGTGCAGTCGACTCATTACCTTGATGATTTACAAATTCCTCATTTGTTAATGATGGGTAAACAATCTAAAGTATATGATACAAAAAAGACTATTCTGTGGATTTTTGACATATGTAATTATTTGTAGTCTTTTTGTTTCATTTACTTTAGATTGTTTATCCACCATTAACTCTTGAAGAAGTTGGAAAAATTTAACGATTGCTCATCTTTCACCATTAATGTTTCAATTATATAATACTATAATGTACTTTTAGAAGATGGTGTTATTATTTAGAATTATAGGCAACATTGGGAATAAGCATGGTGGTGTCCTTTTTAAGATGCTTTATTTTGTGTGATTTTTGCTGTATCAGGCTCGATTGTTTACAATTTTATGACTGTTCAGATAAAAACTATCCATTTTTATTATATTGTACGTACTTTATGACTTTTCTCTAGTGCCTTGAAAGTCTCTTAATCTTTTTCTCCTATATACTTTTTTGGTTTTTGATGGAATGAGACATGGATACCTTCTGTTTTAAGAAGGCTGTGCTGTGATACACACTGATTAAACTGAGGGCTTTTTGATTACTTTATTCTCTGCTCACCATAACTTGTATGGTGGAACTCTCTTAGACAGTTATTGTCAATAAAGTTAGTTCAAGAGAAAGCAGCACATAATGGACATAATGAGAGCAATTAGGCATAAGGGAAGGTCAAGAAATGCAGAATGAGGCTTGCTTTGGAAGAAGACCATAAACTGGATAGGGAGAAGCAGCAGAAACTGCTTCCAAGGACTGAACCAGGGGAAGCCATCTATATAGCTCTGCAGAGCTGAAAACATTTCCTGCCTGCCCACTTTCTTTTTAGTTTTAGTCAACGAGGACAGATCTTTTCACATGGCAGCTTATCAGGTTGGGGTTTTTTTGGTGCTTGCAAAATCAACAGGTTTTTTTTTTTTTTTTTTTTTTTTTTTTAGTAAAGGTGATGATGGCACAGAGCCCTATGGTGTTGGAGGTTGACTTTGTCCTTGGGGCTTGGTTCCTCATGGATTTGTAGTGTTTCAGTTAAAGGTCATTGCGTTGATGACATGTGGCTTAGGACAAAGTTTAGATAGGATTCATCTAAAACACACGGCAACCAAAAACCCCCTTAGGCTAGGTTACAACACTGGTGTGGCTCTGTGAGCCGCGTTTTGCATGGGCATAGCATTAATTTGAATGGGCTGCCGTGCCTCCTGAAAATTCAGGTAAAAGGTCTGAAAACACACCCAGCATGGAAACCGCAAGTGCAATGTGGCTCCCAGTGTGGTTAACCATGCTGTGGTTTCCAGTGCGTGGAGGTGCCATTAGGATTAATGGCAGCCCTGCGCATCTCCTAAACTGCAGTGCGTTTTTGCCTACAGGTGGTTGCGGGTTCGGGAACAAGTGAGGTCCCACACCCAGAAAAGTGTGAACCTAGCTTTACTGTTTACTTCACTATGAGCTAGTTAACTGTTTTTGGTAAAAGTTAATTATAATATTTTTAGGTACATTGTTGTTAATTGTTTAATCACTATAAAGTGGCTGCTGTGGCAATTTAAACTCAGCGTCACACAGTCTAGTTACTGAAGCCCAGGTTTGCCTGTTTTAGTGGTTAAGTGTATAGCTTGGTGCTTAGGTGGCAAAGAGCCTCCAACCCTGACTACAGGTATGTGGGCCCTGAAACCCACCTTTGCAAGTGAGGGCTTAAATAGAAAAGGAAGCAATCAGCAGATGTCCATGAGGTGTGGTGTGGAACAGCATACATTTGTGAGAGGACTGGGGGCTGTTGATTGACTGAGACTCTGCTGAGCTCTTGCGAAGAAGCTAGTTTTGTTTGTCTTTTGGGAAAATAAAGATTGTTTTGCTTTTATCAATTTGGCTGGCTGGTGATCCGGACCCCCAACATATCACAGTACCTACAATGTAATTGATGGTCTTTATTTGAACAGTCATACAATTGCACAGCAAAACTCACAGATAATTAAACATCCTATAAATGATAACACAATGCTCATATTCCCCATGTTGCCTAAATAAAATTATAAATAATGAGAACACCGTCTTCCGAAAGTATATTATTTATAGTATAATTGAAACATTATTGAAAAAAAATGTGCAGTCGACTCATTACCTTGATGATTTCCAAATTCCTCATGTGTTAATGATGGGTAAACAATCTAAAGTATATGATACAAAAAAGACCATTCTGTGGATTTTTGATATATGTAATTTGTAGTCTTTTTGTTGCATCTACTTTAGATTGTTTATCCACCATTAACTCTTGAAGAAGTTGGAAATATTTAACAAAATGCGTTGATTGCTCACCTTTCACCATTAATGTTGAAATTATATTATAAATAATGTACTTTTAGAAGATGGTGTTATTATTTAGAATAATAGGCAACATTAGGAATAAGCATGGTGGTGTCATTTTTAAGATGTTTTATTTTGTGTGATTTTTGCTGTATCGGGCTTGATTGTTTACAATTGTATGACTGTTCAAATAAAAACTATCCATTTTGTTATATTGTACGTACTTTATGACTTTTCTCTAGTGCCTTAAAAGTCTCTTAAACTTTCTCTCTTTTTTCTATATACGTTTTTGGATTTTATTGGAATGAGACATGGATACCTTCTGTTTTAAAAGGCTGTACTGTGATACACACTGATTAAACTGAGGGCTTTTTGATTACTTTATTCTCTGCTTACTATAACTTGTATGGTGGAACTGTCTTAGTTATTATCAACAAAGTTAGTTCAAGAGAAAGTAGCACATAATGGACATACTGAGAGCAATTAGGCATAAGGGAAGGTCAAGAAATGCAGAATGAGGCTTGCTTTGGAAGAAGACCATAAACTGGATAGGCCAAAGCAGCAGAAACTGCTTCCAAGGGCTGAACCAGGGAAGCCATCTAGATAGCTCTGCAGAGCTGAAAACATTTCCTGCCTGCCCACTTTCTTTTTAGTTTTGGTCAACGAGGACAGATCTTTTGTCAGCTTATCAGGTTGTTTTTTTTGGTGCTTGCAAAATCAACAGGGTTTTTCTTTCTGTTTTTTTTTAGTAAAGGTGATGATGGCACAGAGCCCTGTGGTGTTGGAGGTTGACTTCGTGCTTGGGGCTTGGTTCCTCATAGATTTGTAGTGTTTCATTTAAAGGTCGTTGTGTTGATGACATGTGGCTTAGGACAAAGTTTAGATAGGATTCATCTAAAACACACGGCAACCAAAAACCCCCTTAGGCTAGGTTACAACACTCGTGCGGCTCTATGAGCCGCGTTTTGCTTGGGCATAGCATTCATTTGAATGGGCTGCTGTGCCTCCTGAAAATGCAGGGAAAAGGTCTGAAAACACGCCCTGAATGGAAACTGCAAGTGCAATGTGGCTCCCAGTGTGTGGGGGTGACATTAGGATTAATGGCAGCCCCGCACATCTCCTAAACTGCAGCACGTTTTTTGCCTGCAGGTGGTTGCGGGTGAGGTCCCACACCCAGAAAAGTGTAAACCTAGCCTTACTCTTTACTTCACCTTGAGCTAGACAGTAGCTCATTTGATAAAAAACAATTTGGCCCTAAATATAACATTCAAATACCTTCGCCTGCATGTTATCCTCACAATATACCCCCCACCTCCAAATAAATCTAGGATGAGAGGCAGGGCATCATCCCCTTGTAGCTGTACTTCCCAAGCCAATGACCCCTAGTCACTCTGAAATCCTCAAAATATGGAGCCCGATCCGGAAAAAACAAAATACTGAGAAAGCTGCAAAAGCATACCTCCCAATCGTCCTTGATTCGCTGGGACTGTCCTGGAAATTGGCGCTTATCCCAGAGTTCCGGCGAATTAGGGTTGATTCCTGGATCACCCGCGGCATGTGCAGGGGGTCTAGGTTCCCGCACACTGCGAGCTACACTGTGAATTGCAGCCACCAGCCGGCATCTCTCCTCGCCAGTCTGGCTGCCTCTGTCACACATACACGCACAGTGCAGAGTGGAGCGCACTGAACCCGCCCCATACTCCTACTGCATTGTTTTTAGTGCTAGGAGAGGGGATTTGGGGGGGGGGGTAGGTGCTGGGAGAGAGGGATTTGGAGGTGAAGGGATTGGATTTATGCTCAGAGGGGAAATTTGAGGGGTAGAGGATTTGTTTAAGGAGGGGGGATTTGGAGAGGGATAGGATTTGAGCTGGGAAGGGGGTATTTGTATTGGGAAGAGGAGGGATTTTTCTTTGTGGGACAACTTTGGCTTGCAATGGGAATTTATGCTTAGGGGTAAGTGTGCAGATTAGTGCTTGATATTTTTTTTGGGGAGAGGGAGGAATTTTGCTGACATACTTTATAATTTTCATACATTTGGGGGGTGGGTGTCATTTGGCATCTTTGCCTTGGGTGCTAGATGACCTGGTCCCGGCACTGATGTCACTGCAACTTTTACTAGGTAATCAATGGGTTTGCAAAAGTATTGGGACACCTGTCTTTGCGCACACATGAACTTTATTTTTTAATACACATTTTTATTGAAAATTAGAACAAAATACATAGTGTGTCAGAAACAATACATGTGGCAAGCATGTCTGGTCCAGAACTCTGAATAACAGATGTACATACAGTAATCACAAAGATATAAGTTACCAAATGGAATAACACGAGCTGGGGAGGCCTCCCGGAAAGGAGGACCCGGGTCCTAAGAACGAGCTGGAGGGTCTGGTCACTTAGTGACACTCATGATATGCAAATGAACGAAAGAGAGTTTAAATAACTGAAAACAAAAAGAAACAAAAAGAACAAACACACAATGGAAAGAAAAAACCCTGGATATGCAACCACTAACATGTGGAACAAATCAGGTTACGGGAGACCCATGTGGACAAAATGGAATTGATGCCATAAAAATTAAGGAGACCATGTAAACTTATACTAGGGAATCCTGGGTGTTTAGGGAACCCAGGATTTCCATTTCCGGTCATAGCACACATGAACTTTAATGACATCCCAGTCTTATGCCCCGTACACACGGTCGGATTTTCCGACGGAAAATGTGTGAAAGGGCCTTGTTGTCGGAAATTCCGACCATGTGTGGGCTCCATCACACATTTTCCATCGGATTTTCCGGCACACAAAGTTTGAGAGCAGGACATAAAATTTTCCGACAACAAAATCTGTTGTCGGAAATTCCGATCGTGTGTACACAAATCCGACGGACAAAGTGCCACGCATGCTCAAAATAAATAAAGAGATGAAAGCTATTGGCCACTGCCCCGTTTATAGTCCCGACGTACGTGTTTTACGTCACCGCGTTCAGAACGATCGGATTTTCCGACAACTTTGTGTGACCGTGTGTATGCAAGACAAGTTTGAGCCAACATCAGTCGGAAAAAATCCTAGAATTTTGTTGTCGGAATATCCGAACAAAGTCCGACCGTGTGTATGGGGCATTAGTCTGTACGGTTCAATATTGAGTTGGCCCACCCTTTGCAGCTATAACAGCTTCAACTCTTCTGGGATGGCTGTCCACAAGGTTTAGGAGTGTGTCTATGGGAATGTTTGACCATTCTTCCAGAAGCGCATTTGTGAGGTCAGGCACTGATGTTGGCCCGCAGTCTCAGCTCAAATTAATCCCAAAGGTGTTCTATCGGGTTGAGGTCAGGACTCTATGCAGGCCAGTCAAGTTCCTCCACCCCAAACTCACTCATTCACACTATATTGCCAAAAGTATTGGGCCATCCTTCCAAATCATTTGGTGGAGGGGGGATTATGGTGTGGGGTTGTTTTTCATGGGTTGGGCTTGGTCCCCCAGTTCCAGTGAAAGAAACTCTTAAGGTGTCAGCATACCAAGACATTTTGGACAAAGTCATGCTCCTAACTTTGTGGGAACAGTTTGGGGATGGCCCCTTCCTGTTCCAACATGGAGGTCAGGCACTAATATTGGAGAGAAGGCCTAGCTCGCAGTCTCCGCTCTAATTCAACCCAAAGGTGTTCTATCAGGTTGAGGCCAGGACTCTGTGCAGGCCAGTCAAGTTTCTCCACTCCTCCCTCATCCATGTCTTTTTGGACCTTGCTTTGTGCACTGCTCCAAATCATTTGGTGGAGAGGGGATTATGATGAGGGGTTATTTTTCAGGGGTTGGGCTTGGCCCCTTAGTTCCAGTGAAGGGAACTCCTACATTTTGGATAATTTCATGCTCCCAACTTTGTGGGAACAGTTTGGGGATGGTCCCTTCCTGTTCCAACATGACTGTGCACCAGTGCACAAAGCAAGGTCCATAAAGACATGGATGAGCAAGTTTAGGGTGGAGGAACTTGACTGGCCTGCACAGAGTCTTGACCTCAACACCTTTGGGATGAATTAGAGCGGAGACTGCGAGCCAGGCCTTCTCTCCAACATCAGTGCCTGACCTCACAAATGCTCTTCCGGAAGAATGGTCAAACATTCCCATAGACACACTCCTAAACCTTGTGGACAGCCTTCCCAGAAGAGTTGAAGCTGTTATAGCTGCAAAGGGTGGGCCAACTCAATATAGAACCCTACGGACTAAGACTGGGATGCCGTTAAAGTTCATGTGCGTGTAAAGGCAGGTGTCACAATACTTTTGGTAATATAGTCTAAATTAAAATGAAAGTTCAGCTTTAATAAACACATGACTACATAATGTGGTGTTCTATATACAACGTATATCTACAATGTAGCTTTATCTTAAAATATACATCTGATAATGTTTCTGTGACGTGTGGGAAGATGTTTTTTTATTCATAAGGAACAAAAAGTCTAAATATACATGTACTCATTTTCCACAGTAATAGATATGTATTCAGCACTTGAACTTTGCTTAGATGGAATATTTTTACATATTCCCACTGCGTATGAACGCGGCACCGAAGGGCTGCCACAGCGTTACTCCGCAAAGCTCTCTATGTGCATCAAAGGCTCTTTGAGATCACACACAGCGACTCCTATTATCGTCACATACGTCTATTGTGCTGGAAAGTGATCTAATAGAGGTCGCCGAGCTCTTTGCGTCTGCGGCTCGGAGAATATGTTTAGCAGCTCCCATGAAGAGCAAGTAGTAGGGTTATTGAGTACAAATATCTCACTCCTTTGAATCTGAGATCACAAATATAGTGTGATTGTTAGTACAGGCTGTGCGCGTAATTGCAGCCTGAGCGCGCCTGCCAGTCACCGAGGTTCTCATACAGAGTGCGAAGCTCCGAGCCTGCTTTCGGGACATACAGCTCATTTATTCTTCCTTGTCAAAGAAAATGATTAGGTTTATTTTTTGGGAGCTTACAAAAGGCTAAAAATAAAACCCCCAAGTTATATCTTATTATCTTTTTTTATCCCCTTATTGCTTCTTTACTGTATTGTGTCCATCTGGCTCTGTCACTTTCTAAAATGATACTGGTTGCCCTGGGTGTTCAGTACAGAGTGGGAATCACCTGCATTGCACGGAAGGCAAAGAGGTTTCTTTACTTCATTAGCCACGCCAATCATGTACAGTGAAGGAACAAAGTATTTGATCCCCTGCTGTTTTTGTACGTTAACCCGCTGACAAAGAAATGATCAGTCTATAATTTTAATGGTAGGTTTATTTTAACAGTGAGAGACATAATAACAACAAAAATATCCAGAAAAATGCACGTAAAAAAAAAAGTTATATATTGATTTGCATTTTAATGAGTGAAATAAGTATTTGACCCCTTCGCAAAACATGACTTAGTACTTGGGGGCAAAACCATTATTGGCAATCACAGAGATCAGACGTTTCTTGTAGTTGGCCACCAGGTTTGCACACATCTCAGGAGGGATTTTGTCCCACTCCTCTTTACAGATCCTCTCCAAGTCATTAAGGTTTCGAGGCTGACGTTTGGTAACTCGAACCTTCAGCTCCCTCCACATATTTTCTATGGGATTAAGGTGTGGAGACTGGCTAGGCCAGTCCAGGACCTTAATGTGCTTATTCTTGAGCCAACTTTGTTGCCTTGTCCGTGTGTTTTGGGTCATTGTCATGCTGGAATACCCATCCACGACCCATCTTCAGTGTTCTGGCTGGGGGAAGGAGGTTCTTAACCAAGATTTGATGGTACGTGGCCCTGTCCATCTTCCCTTTGATGTGGTGAAGTTGTCCTGTCCCCGTAGCAGAAAACACCCCCAAAGCATAATATTTCCACCTCCATGTTTGACGGTGGGGATGGTGTTTTTGGGGTCATAGGCAGCATTCTTCCTCCTCTAAACACGGCAAGTTGAGTTGATGCCAAAGAGCTCGATTTTGGTCTCATCTGACCACAACACTTTCACTCAGTTCTCCGCTGAATCTTTCAGATGTTCATTAGCAAACTTCAGATGGGCCTGTACATGTGCTCTCTTGAGCAGGGGGACCTAGCAGGATTTCAGTCCTTTGCAGCATAGTGTGTTACAAATTGTTTTCTTGGTGACTATGGTCCCAGCTGCCTTGAGGTCATTGACAAGATTTTTTTCTTGTAGTTCTGGGCTGATTCCGCACTGTTCTCATGATCATTGTAACTCCACGAGGTGAGATCTTGCATGGAGCCCCAGACCTGGGGAGATTGACAGTTATATTGTGTTTCTTCCATTTGCAAATTTAAGGGAGTGCTCCTAATTTCAGCTCGTTATCTGTATAGAAGACCCCTGGGAGCCAGAAATCTTGCCGATTGATAGGGGATCAAATACTTATTTCACTCATTAAAATGCAAATCAATTTAGAACTTTTTTGAAATACTTTTTTTCTGGATATTTTTGTTGTTATGCTGTCTCTGGAGTTTGAATGGTTATTAAAAAGTAACCACCCTCACCTGTGATCTGTTTGCTTCTAATTAGTGTGTGTGTGTATAAAAGGTCAATGAGTTTCCGGGCTCCTGACAGACCCTTGCATCTTTCATTCAGTACTGCACTGACGTTTCTGGATTCTGAATCATGGGGAAAGCAAAAGAATTGTCAAAGGATCTGTGGGAAAAGGTAGTACTGTATAAAACAGGAAAGGGATATAAAAAGATATCCAAGGAATTGAGAATGCCAATCAGCAGTGTTAAAACTCTAATCAAGAAGTGGAAAATGAGGGGTTCTGTTGAATCCAAACCACGGTCAGGTAGACCAACTAAAACTTCAGCCACAACTGCCAGGAAAATTGATTGGGATGCAAAGAAAAACCCCACAAATAACTCTCTGAAAACATGTGGTGTGGCTATTTCAAGATGCACAATAAGGAGGCACTTGAAGAAAGATGGGCTGCATGGACGAGTCACCAGAAGAAAGCCATTACTATGCAAATGCCACAAAGTATTCTGCTTACAATACGCCAAAAAGCACACAGACAAGCCTCAAACCTTCTGGCATAAAGTCATTTGGAGTGATGAGACCAAAATTGAGCTTTTTGGCCACAACCATAAACGCTACATTTGGAGAGGAGTCAACAAGGCCTATTATGAAAGGTACACCTGATGAAACACGGAGGTGGATAGCTGATGTTTTGGGGATGTGTGAGCTAAAAAGGCACAGGAAATTTGGTCAAAATTGATGGCAAGATGAATGCAGTATATTATCAAAAAATACTGGAGGAACATTTGCATTCATCAGCCAGAATGCTGCGCATGGGACGTTCTTGGACATTCCAACAGGACAATGATTCAAAACACAAGGGCAAGTCAACCTGTTATTGGCTACAGCAGAATAAAGTGAAGGTTCTGGAGTGGTCTTCTCAGTCTCCTGACCTCAATATCATTGAGCCACACTGGGGAGATCTCAAATGTGCCGTTCATGCAAGACAGCCCAAGAATTTACAGGAACTGGAAGCTTTTTGCCAAGAGGAATGGGCAGCTTTACCATCTGAGAAGATAAAGAGCCTCATCCACAAATACCACAAAAGACTTCAATCTGTCATTGATGTTAAAGGGGGCAATACACGGTATTAAGAACTGGGGTGTGTAAACTTTTGATCAGGGTCATTAGCCTAGTTTCTGTTGTGATTATGATTTAAAAAGAGTAAACACAGTTGATTGATAATAAATGGCTTCAGCCAAACACTAACCATGAGTGAAATAAATGTTTTTGTGTTATCATTCATATTCTCTGAAAAATGGCCAAGACATCATAAATTCTGCCAGGGTATGTAAACTTACGAGCACAACTGTAGAGGAGCTGAGGATAGGAGGTCTGTTTTTTCTTCTTTAAAACATTTTTGCCTAAAAGGTAGATAAACCTTTTTAATCTCCGTATTTGAAAAAAAGGCTTAGCATAGCACAGATGAGCCATATGAGACAGAGAGAAAAAGGCCTGCTGAGTGCGGACGCAGCGGACAGATTGCTGCCTCGGCAAAAATTGGGCTGCCGCTGTTCTTACCGGACAGAGTGTACAGACATGTGGAAGATATAGCAATCTAATACATTGCAAGCTCTTATCTACAGGTTCACAGCTCACATTGTAATACTAGGGGGTTCCACCAAATCACAGCACTCATTTCCCACTGTGCAGCTGCAATTACCAAACTGTGGGGAAATTCTGCTTACGGTACCAAGCTAAGGAAGTACAGATAGGGATCTCTACTAATCTCCAAAGTAGCACTGGAGGGAAGAGGGAGCAAAATACAAGTTCATGAATATGAAACATAGCCATAGATACCCATACAATAATATAGAAGGGGAACTGTGCCATTCATTTTCCAATTAAAGTGGAACTAAAGGCAAAAAAAAATTAAAATATGCGAACAGGCAGGCTATTTATCATAGCTCCCAACTATACCTGATTTCGAGGGACTGTCGCTGATTTGGAGCAATGTCCCTCTGTCCCTCATTCCTCCTCATTAGTCCCTCATTTTGGTCTGATCTATATAGTTCTATATAAAATCCACTTTTTATCTATCAAAAAGTGTTTTCCAGTGCTAAACCTTTCATCTGATTTCTAAATTGCTGCATTTGTAAATTCCAAAAGCCAATATAAAAGGAATAGTGGTGGTAAAAAAAAGCACTTGTGGGTTTAACCAATCTTGTTTTTTTTTGTACAATTCTCCTTTAAGGGGGCGTGGCAAGGGGTGTGTCCTATGCCTGCATACTTTTGCTGATAGGTGTCCCTCATTCCTATCTCAAAAGGTTGGGAGGTATGTCTTTATTGCAAAACAGACATGCAATATCTATTTTGCAATAAAATAAACTTATCTGCCTGTTTACAACCCCCTGGAGAATGTACACCGAGCTGTGCATGTGAATCTCATTTCACATTTGGCACCCTGTCAGGATGACTGCACTCACGAGCAGTGACAGCCCCTCCATACGCCCCCCCCCCCATCCATACGCTTGGCCCCTAATCTACATGCAGGGCGCCGGACACATGGATCAGGGATGTGCGGTGAGGTCAGTGACTGGTGAGGCACTGGATAGTATAAGAACCAGATACACACAGGTTACATACTCCATGAACGTTGGAGCGAGAGCAATAATTCTAGCACTAGATCTCCCCTGTAACTCTAAACATGTAACCTGTAAAAAATGTAAAGCATCGCCAATGGAAATGATTAAGTCCTGAATTTGGCGCCATTCCATGAGTGTGCGCAATTTTAAAGCATGACATGTTAGGTATCTATCTACTCAGCGTAACATCATCTTTCATAGTATTCAAAAAAAAATCGGGTTAACTTTAGTGTTTTTTTGTTTTTTTTTATTCAAGAAACAGTTTCTTTCCAAAAAAAAGTGTTTGAAAAATTGCTGCGCAAATACCATGTAACATAAGAAGTTTCAATGACCACCATTTTGTTCCCTGGGGTGTCTGCTAAAATAATATATATAAGGTTTGGGGGTTCTGAGTAATTTTCTAGCAAAAAAATTATGATTTTTACATGTAGGAGAGAAGTGTCAGAATTGGCCTGGGTGGCAAGGGGTTAATTACCATAAGTAAGTAATATACAAATAATTATTATATATTATTTTTATGGTAATTTACTATATTTTCAAAATCTGTACTCAAGCAGGTGGCTTATCGGACAAATTACTGAAGTTTGAAGTTATAAGTTCCAACCAGTAATTTCACAGTAAATAGATAAATAATAAATTATTATGTTATAACATATAGCATAATAATATATGATTTAGCTTGTACCTTTTCAGCAGCAGATTCTCATTCTCCCTCTTAACTGTATAAGAAAAACATGGGATTATGGGTAAATCTTATACACATATATAAGATGGCTGGGCTGGAAGGGAATATTTGTCTTTTAGACACAGGCCCTCTTCTATGACACTGCAGTGAGAGGCGTGCCTCCACTTCAGCATTTTTATTGGACAGCTGGGTCCAATGGTGCTTTACCATTGGTCCAAGGCTCCAAGCTGTCCATTGAGCTCAGTGCTTCTGACAAGAAGTGAGGAGAGCCACTGTGAGCTCAACCTCTCAGTCTGCTGCAAACAGAGTGTGCCAGCTTGTATTTAAACTGGCCGCTCTGTATGCAGCTTCTGACAGGCTGCGCAAGGAGCCCCATCTCTCCGGAACCAAAGATGATAGGAGCCCCAAATTTTGACCAGTGGTGGGGTAGAACTTCAGCTAATTTGGGGTCTCTATGACTCCTGGTCGCTGAGCTACGACCCTCGAAGTTGATCTTCTTTTTTTTTTTTTTTTTTTAATGCTCACCTGCTTCCCCTGACTGCACGTCCCTGGCATGGATTCCAATGGGGTTTTTTTTTTTGTTTTTTTTTAGAAGCACATGATTAGAGCCTGAGGCTCTAATAGGCTTCAAAATAGGGTGGGCTTGGGGCGCAGTGCCCACCCACTTGCGTGGCAATAGCAAATTAATATTCGCTATTGTCTCCCTGATTCTCCTCCCAGCCAATCAGGAGGCGGGTCCAGAGACCAGTCACCCAATTGGCAGAGAGGAGAAACGATCCTATTGGCTGCAGAGGAGGGAGAAGACGCAGAAGAAGCAGCCACGAAGCCGCCGCCCAGGGGAAACTCTGCCCGCGACCTACTGTAGTATGGCCCCCCCAAAAAAATATATACCACCAGCCACCACTGCTCCCGAGCATATGCAGGAGTAACGTCAACCCATGCTGACCATTCAAACCAGTACCCAGAAGAACCCGGGAAGAAGATGGCAGCATGGGACCTCGTGATTGTTGGTATTTGTGACTTTAGTTCTGCCTTAATTACCGAGCAGCTGCAGACAAGTAAAATAAAGCTATGAACTGTTCACACCATAGGATTGCGGTAACACATGCAGCAATGCAAGTGCCATTCATTTTGAGAAGCATCCCAACTGACTAAAACAATGCAGAGCACAACAGCGAACTCCTGTGCATTACATTCCTGAAAAGGGCTAAGTGCAGTTTTTTTTTTACCCTAATGTATTCTCTGCATTAATGTAAAAAATCATTCCATGAGTAGCTAACTCTTATGCCGCGTACACACGGGCGGACTTTTCGACCGGACTGGTCCGACGGACTTCCGACGGACCTTTGAACGAACGGACTTGCCTACACACGATCACACCAAAGTCCGATGGATTTGTACGTGATGACGTACGACCGGACTAAAATAAGGAAGTTGATAGCCGGTAACCAATAGCTGCCCTAGCGTCGGTTTTCGTTCGTTGGACTAGCATACAGACGAGCGGATTTTTCAACTGCACTCGAATCCGTCGGAAAGATTTGAAGCATGTTTCAAATCTAAAGTCCGTCAGATTTTCAACTGGAAAAGTCCACTGGAGGTCTGATGAAGCCCACACACGATCGGATTGTCCGGCGGACTCGGTCCGTCGGACCAGTCCGATAGAGAAGTCCGCTCGTGTGTACACGGCATGAGGTTTGATTCACATTTGTGAATGTTGCTTTTGAGCATTTCTGCAATGCTTTTTGCTGTACTTTTTGTGTATTTCAACACACAATTTTACTGCGATTTACACGATTTGCGTTTTGCATTGTTTTTTTTTTTTTGCGGGGGGGGGAATTGTTGTTGGGCATATTAAGAAACACAAATCATGGCAAAATCACAGCAAAAAGGCACTACATGCATTTCTTCAGCTTCTCCATTGAAGTCTATTGAAACAAAAATGCAAAGAAAGCAGCTTTTTGCGTTTAAAAATGTCCCTGACCATTTACAAAAGTGCAGGGACACAAAAATGCATTGATGTGATGTGAACATGTTTCATTGGAACCCATGTTAAAAAACATGTCCTGCGTTTCTGCAAAAAGCATGTAATAACGCATTGGTGTGAATGGGGCCTTAGGCTCGGTTCACACCTATGCATTTTTTGGTGCTTTTTGTATTTTGCAGAAACCCACTACAGTTCATTTAACATGGTTTTCTGAGGGACATGTTCACATCTATGCTTTTTTCAGCCACTGCATTTTTGGAAATGATGTGAACCGAGCCTTATACTTACCTGAGCCTGATCTCGAACCAGTGCTGTGCCTGAGAGCATACTGGACGTAGAGGAAGCAGCAAGAGCCTTTTGCTGTCAATCACAGCCTGTGAGGAGAGAGCAGAGAGCAAGCCCGCATGAGTGCCCCGATAGCAAGCAGCTTGCTATCGGGGCACTCAGAAGGGAGGAGGAGCCAGGAGCCCCGACGGGGGGCCCGAGAAGAGGAGGGTCAGAGCAAAACCACTGCACAGAGGAGTACAGTGCCTTGAAAAGGTATTCATACCCCTTGAAATTTTCCACATTTTGCCATGTTACAACCAAAAATGTAAATGTGTTTTATTGGGATTTTATGTAACAGGCCAACACAAAAATGGCACATAATTGTGAAGTGGAAGGAAAATGATAAATGGTTTTCCAAATTTTTATCCGAAAATAAATAAATATCTGAAAATTGTGGCCTGCATTTTTATTTAGCCCCTTGATACCCCTAACTAAAATCGTGGAAAAAAATAGTGGAACCAAATTACTTCAGAAGTCACCTAATTAGTAAATAGAGTCCACCTGTGTGTAATTTAATCTCAGTATAAATACAGCTGTTCTGTGAAGCCCTCAGAGGTTTGTTAGAGAACCTTAGTGAACAAACAGCATCATGAAGGCCAAGGAACACACCAGACAGGTCAGAAATAAAGTTGTGGAGAAGTTTAAAGCATGGTTAATTTAAAAAAAAATATTCCAAGCTTTGAACATCTCACGGAACACTGTTCAATCCATCACCCGAAAATGAAAAGAGTATGGCACAACTGCAAACCTACCAAGACATGGCCGTCCACCTAAACTGACAGGCCGGGCAAGGAGAACATTCCTCAGAGAAGCAGCCATGAGGCCCATGGTAACTCTGGAGGAGATGTAGAGATCCACAGCTCAGGTGGGAGAATCTGTCCACAGGATAACTATTAGTTGTAACCTCCACAAATCAGACCTTTAGGCCCCTTTCACACGATTGGACCGTTCAGGTCCGCCTGTCAGTTTTGACGGCGGACCTGAACGGGCGCTCCATGTTAGTCTATGGAGCGTCGGATGTCAGCGGAGACATGTCCGCTGACATCCGACCCGGTCCGATCTGCTGAAGAGCAGACGGATGGCCCTACGTCCAGGTCCATTGCTGGCGGATCGGATCGGGGGAGATCTGACAAAAATGGATACGCTGTCCGTTTTCGTCCAATCCCTCCATAGGCGGCAGCGGCCCCTGACAAGCCCCTCCCCGCTCAGTGAGCAGAGAGGGACCTGTCATCCGCCGGCTCGGACCGAGGCGGGCTCCGTAGAAACGGAGTCCGCCTCATGTGAAAGGGGCCTTATGGAAGAGTGGCAAGAAGAAAGCCATTGTTGAAAGAAAGTCATAAGAAGTCCCGTTTGCAGTTTGCGAGAAGTCATGTGGGGGACACAGAAAACATGGAAGAAGGTGCTCTGGTCAGATGAGACCAAAATTGAACTTTTTGGCCTAAAAGCAAAACACACTATGTGTGGCTGAAAACTAGCACTGTACAGCACCCTGAACACACCATCCCCACTGTGAAGCATCATGTTGTGGGGATGCTTTTCTTGAGCAGGGACAGGGAAGCTGGTCAGAGTTGATGGGAAGATCGATGGAGCCAAATACAGGGCAATCTTCGAAGAAAACCTGTTATGCCTGCCTACACACGAGTGGACGGAGGTCCAACGAAACGGACTTGCCTACACATGATCATACCAAAGTCTGATCATTTCGAACGTGATGACGTACGACCGGACTAAAAAAGGAAGATCAATAGCCAGTAGCCAATAGCTGCCCTAGCGTAGTTTTCGGTCCGTCGGACTAGCATACAGACAAACGTTTTTTTTCGATAGGAATCAAGTCCGTCAGAAAGATTTGAAACATGTTCTTTTTCTATGTCCGTCGGAATTTTCGACAGAAAAGGTCCGGTGAAGGTCTGATGAAGTCCACACATGATCGAATTGTCCGACAGATTAGTTCCGTCAGTGCCGAAAAGTGTGTACGCGGCATTAGAGTCTGCAAAAGACTTGAGACTGGGGTGGAAGTTCACCTTCCAGCAGGACAACGACCCTAAACATACAGCCAGAGCTACAATGGAATGGTTTAGATCAGTGGTCATCAACCCTGTCCTCAGGGCCCACTAACAGGCCAGGTTTGCAAGATAATTGAAATACATCACAGGTGATATAATTTGCTGCTCAGTGATTGCAGTATTCTAGTCTGCATCTCCCCAAGGTAATACTTAAAACCTGGCCTGTTAGTGGGCCCTGAGGACAGGGTTGATGACCACTGGTTTAGATCAAAGCATATTCATGTGTTAGAATGGCCCATCCAAAGTCCAAACCTAAATCCAATTGAGAATCTGTGGCAAGACTTGAAAATCCATCCAATCTGACAGAGCTTGAGCTATTTTGCAAAGAAAAATGGGCAAAAATGTCACTCTCTAGATGTGCAAAGCTGGTAGAGACATCCCCAAAAAGACTTGCAGCTGTAATTCCAGTGAAAGGTGGTTCTACAAAGTATTGACTCAGGGGGGCTGAATACAAATGCCCCCCACACTTTTCACATATTTATTTGTAAAAATGTTGAAAACCATTTATCATTTTCCTTCAACTTCACAATTATGTGCCACTTTGTGTTGGCCTATCACATAAAATCCCAATAAAATACATTTACGTTTTTGGTTGTAACATGACAAAATGTGGAAAATGTCAAGGGGTGTGAATACTTTTTCAAGGCACGGTAAGTATAACATGTTTGTTATTTAAAAAAAGCTAAAATTCCCTTTTCAATCACTTTAAACCTTTCACACCCAGCCCTGGCATCCTTTCTAATAGGGTCTGTACGCCCAGGGGGCAGGTAGGACTGGCCGATCAATTAAACACTGTGATCACATGATTAGGAGCCAGTCCTGCTGAATCCCAATCAATAGTATGGACCGAGAGTTGCCTTCGACAGCTCGGTCACTGTGCTGGGAGCGTGCAGTGAGCATGCTCTCAGCACAGAAAGCTCTGATGCCCATGGATGGATACGTGCAGTGTGTGGGCATTAAGGCCCACCCTCTCTGCCGCCGCACATATGCGTTACGTGGGCGGCAGGAGGTTAATGCTTTGCAAATTTATTTAAATTAAATCTGTAGGGCAATATGTGGCACAGCACGATGAAGAAAGGTACGCAGCAATTTGGGTTGAATAAGACATCATTTCGTGGTTGTATCAAACATGTTTTTTGACAGCTGAGGAAAATCATCTTTTGTATGAAAATGTTTTTCGCTGTGCCTGTCAATAAGAGATTAGTAACATTGAGATGTGCCATTTGTTTTGTTAGTGTTCCCAGTGAATGAAAGACAAATTGAATCAGCCATAAGCTATTATATTTGTTGGATCTGCCAGATAAACATAAACTGAGAACACAGTATGCAATACTAGAAAAGATGAATAAATATCTAAAACATCCAAATTACATAGTTGGAGAATTCTTTAAAGCATATCTAAACACGAAGACAAAAATCTAGTAAAAATTTATGAAAAAAAACAGTATCTCACAAAAGTGAGTACACCCCTCACATTTTTGTAAATATTTTATTATATCTTTTCATGTGACAACACTGAAGAAATGACACTTTGCTACAATGTAAAGTAGTGAGTGTACAGCTTGTATAACAATGTCAATTTGCTGTCCCCTCAAAATAACTCAACACAGCCATTAATGTCTAAACCGCTGGCAACAAAAGTGAGTACACCCCTAAGTGCCAGTTCACACAGGGGCGACTTGTCAGGCGACCTAGCCGCCTGACAAGTCGCCTCCCGTTCTGTACAATGGCACCCTTCTAATAGGAGCGACACAAGTCACTCTGACTTAGAAAAAGGTTCCTGTACTACTTTGGGGGCGACTTGGGGCGACTTGCATAGACTTCTATACAGAAGTCTTTTTGCAAGTCGCCGTGGCAGTCGTGTGCAGGTCGCCTCGGTGAGGCGACCTGCAAGTCGTGCCGCCCCTGTGTGAACCGGGGCTTAGTGAAAATGTCCAAATTGGGCCCAATTAGCCGTTTTCCCTCCCTGGCGTCATGTGACTCGTTAGTGTTACAAGGTCCCAGGTGTGAATGGGGAGCAGGTGTGTTAAATTTGGTGTTATCGCTCTCACTCTCAAATACTGGTCACTAGAAGTTCAACATGGCACCTCATGGCAAAGAACTCTCTGAGGATCTGAAAAAAAGAATTTTTGCTCTACATAAAGATAACCTAGGTCAGTGATGGCGAACCTTGGCACCCCAGATGTTTTGGAACTACATTTCCCATGATGCTCATGCACTCTGCAGTGTAGTTTAGCATCATGGGAAATAAAGTTCCAAAACTTCTGGGGTGCCAAGGTTCGCCATTACTGGCCTAGGCTATAAGAAGATTGCCAACACTCTGAAACTGAGCTGCAGCACGGTGGTCAAGACCATACAGCGGGTTAACAGGACAGGTTCCACTCAGAACAGGCCTCGCCATGGTCGACCAAAGAAGTTGAGTGCACATGCTCAGCGTCATATCCAGCGGTTGTCTTTGGGAAATAGACATATGAGTGCTGCCAGCATTGCTGCAGAAGTTGAAGGGGTGGGGGGTCAGAAAACCGAAGACAAGCAGAGTAAGGACATGGATTACTGGAACCATGTTCTGTGGTCTGATGAGACCAAGATAAACTTATTTGGTTCAGATGGTGTCAAGCGTGTGTGGCGGCAACTAGGTAAGGAGTACAAAGACAAGTGTGTCTTGCCTACAGTCAAGCATGATGGTGGGAGTGTTATGGTCTGGAGCTGCATTAGTGCTGCCGGCACTGGGGAGCTACAGTTCATTGAGGGAACCATGAATGCCAACATGTACTGTGACATACTGAAGCAGAGCATAATCCCCTGCCTTCAGAGACTGGGCCACAGGGCAGTATTCTGGCATGATAACGACCCCAAAACACACCTCCATTACAACCACTACCTTGCTAAAGAAGCTGAGGGTAAAGTTGATGGACTGGCCAAGCATGTCTTCAGACCTAAACCCTATTGAGCATCTGTGGGGCATCCTCAAACGGAAGGTAGAGGAGCGCAAGGTCTTTACCATCCACCAGCTCTGTGATGTCATCATGGAGGAGTGGAAGAGGACTCCAGTGGCAACCTGTGAAGCTCTGATGAACTCCATGCCCAAGAGGGTTAAGGCAGTGCTGGAAATAATGGTGACCACACAAAATATTGACACTTTGGGCCCAATTTGGACATTTTTACTTAGGGGTGTACTCACTTTTATTGCCAGCGGTTTAGACATTAACGGCTGTGTGTTGAGTTATTTTGAGGGGACAACAAACTGACACTGTTATGCAAGCTGTACACTCACTACTTTACTTTATTTTTGTAGCAAAGTGTCATTTCTTCAGTGTTGTCACATGAAAAGATATAATAAAATATTTACAAAAATGTGAGAGGTGTACTCACTTTTGTGAGATACTGTATATTGCAGTTTGCTAGTCCTTAGATGTTATGGCTGCATTTGTTTTATTTTCACCTAGTAATTTTGCCAGTAGCACACTTCCTGTGCAACAGAAAAAAGGCTCGTTCACTAATTGTGCTGTGTCTATGGAGAAGCAGTGTGCTTGTAGGCAAGTGCCTGCTTGGGTATGTGGTACCTTGCCTCTGTTGTAATATGGTTTAGTACAGAGGTGTAACTAGACCCTGGTAGTTCTGCCACTGGTGTCAGTAGTTTTTTTATTTTTGTTGGTTTATTATTAAAAAAAATTTTGCTACTATTTCATTTTGGTTATTTTTTTACAATGTACTTTTTTTTACATTTTTTAAGGACCCCCTTTGGGGGTAGCTTTGGTAAAATATCAGGGGTCTAAGCAGCCCCCTGATGTCTCACTTTTGAGACAGAGAAAGGGACTGAGGGCAGATTCATCATTCCCTTTCTCTGCAGTCTCAGCTACACAGAATGAATGAACAGGAATAGCTCTGTACAGAGCTTCCCATTCATTCATAAACTGGGGCATAGTAGCAGCTGCCAGCGGGAGATGGGAGGGGGAAACAAAGCAGCACTGTGGCGGGTGAGATGGAGCCAGGGGAGCACACAGGGGTCCCAGGCAGCAGGACAGGGATAGGGAGGCGGCAGGAGAGGCATGTGGAGGAATCAGTGCTCTCCATTTCCCTCCTTCAGCTGCCTAAAGGCCTGCGGGAGGGAGAGGAGGGAAAGCAGGTATTTAGTGGCTGCATGGAGGGATTGGTTCCTCTACATTCCACCAGCCCCACCACCCTCCTATCCAGGCTTACTGGGGAGTCACACGGCCCCCTGGAGTAGGGGGCCGGGTCGCAAAGGCGACGCCCATACCTACTGCCCTGGTTTAGTATTAGTTAAGAGTTGTGTAACATAGTTATGGGCCAGCAAGCTGCCCAGGGGGTTAGGAAGGGGTTGGGGCTGCCAACTCCCAGGTGTTCATGGCCCTGCCCCCTTGTGCTGGGATATAAATACAAGGGGAG